>NW_021703778.1:133851455-134443128 GCF_005190385.1 Monodon monoceros
CACACACACACACACACACACACACACACACACACACACACACACACCCCTCAGCCTCTACCCAATAGTCCTAACCTTCTATGTCCTTCCCATTTTCTTTTTTTCAGTTTTCCGCTGCTTGAGATCCATTTGGGTTAGTAAGCAACTTCTTTTTAAAATGCAAATATCTCTGGATTCCACTGAGTTTACATAATAAATAGATCAATGGTTCTCAAACTGTGGTCCTCAAACTAGCAGCATTAAGATTACTTGGGGACTTGTTAGAAATGAAAATTCAGGGGCCTACCCCAGACCTACTAAATCAGAAACCGGGGGTGAGGGTCCAGTAGTCTGTGTTTTCACAAGCCAACCAGAGGATTCTGATGTATGCCAAAGTTCAAGAAACACTCGTTTACACTGTACGCTCTTCTTTCTTATTTTTTCTCATGATTTTTATATATTTTTATTTTTTAATAAAAATTGTATATATCTAAGGTATATAGCATGGTATTTTGAAATACATATATAGAGTGAAATGCTTACTATGGTCAAATTAATTAACATATCCATCTCCTCATATAGTTACCATTTTTGTGTGCATATGGTGAGAGTACCTGAGATTTACTCTGAGCAAATTTCCAGTTCCAATACAGTATTATTGAATATTAACTACCTTCATCATGCTGTACATTAGATCTCTAGATTTATTCATCCTACATAGCTGCAATTTTGTACCCTTTAACCAACATCTCCCCATTTCCCCCATCTCCCAGCCCCAGATTCATTCGTGTTGTCACAAATGGCAGAATCTCCTTTCTTAAGGCTGAATAATATTCTACACTTTTGGCTCTTCCGGTGAAATGAATTTCATTTCTGAGTTGCCCAAACTAAATGTGACTCAAGGAGCTTGCCATAAATCCAGATAGATTCAGAGAACCCATCCTTGGATGTTCTGATTCAGTGGGTCTAGGGTGGGATCCAGAAATGTTTTTAACAAGCAACCCAGGTGATTCTGATGCAGGTGGTGCAAAAACCATATTTCCCAAATCACTGACATAATGGGTGGGATGGGTAATTCTAGAACATGGAGTACATTAGGAGGATGTTAGACTTGAGTGGGGAGCCACAAGGTGGGAAGCATTTAGGATAGTATGGGAGTCCTGGATCCTCAGGAGAAGGGTATAGAAAGGGAAGTTGGCACTAGAGAAATATAAATTTTTCTTGTTTAAAATATTTTGCCGAGGGTTGGCTCTGCCTCAGAAAAGCAGAAAAACTCTACTTCCCTCTCATCTCTATATTCATGACTCCTTGCTTCCAAGCCCCAGAAATCAGGCTGGAGTCATTATAAATGTCATTACGGTTTAATCAAGCTTTTGTTGCCTACCCAGAGAAACTAATCCTCATATATGACCCTTTTAATAGGAATGTGACCTGATTTACAAAAATGTAAAAGAAATGTTTGGAATACAACCCATTTATAAGTTGGGTCTTGCCTAATTCAGCTAATTTTTCATAATTGTGTGCTGAACTTATAGGTATGTCAAATAGTGATTAGGAAAGAGTTTTACAGAGAGTAGGCGCCAAATTAATATTTAATTTGATTTGAACTTTAGAATGTATAATTACTGTTTATCTAGCCCTAAATCTTACTAAGTAGTAGTTTTTTTACTGCTGCCATATCCCACAATATACAATAAAAAGCAGCCACATACATTAACGTATAACTAAAACATGCATTGTATACCTCTATTAATGTTACATACATCCCAATGCACAATGTTTTATATAATCATCTTATATAATATGCATATATTACATGTACTTTATATAATATAGTGTAATGCATATATATGTTAAATCAGTTTGGGTACAAACACTACCATGAGATGTTATGTGGCAGTACACTGTTTTTACCACCTTAGCACTAAAGGGATTAGAAGGATATAAACATTGGGTCCCATTATTCATACCATTTACTCAAAACAATATTTTGAAAAGAATATCTGACATAATTTTCATAACCTTTTAAACATATCTTACAGATTTTTCCCAGAATATTCCAAAATTTGAATTCTAAAGGAACCCATGGCCAAATGCTACATTCTGAACAGCAAATGTGGCTTGTGGTTTCCAAGTGGACCAGGTCAAGGTCACTTCCTCATCTGCCCTGCAAAGACCAATTCAAAGCAACCTCATCTCCAACAAGAGGACAAACCATTTTATTCTAAAACAGCAACCCAAAATTATTAGCCAAAAATACTTCCTGTTTGTGCCCCTTGAGGAATTCTGATTTTCTAAATCTCTTTCCATAAGCCTGCTTCCACCACAGCTCCCAGAGGAGGCAGACAAGGAGGGAGCCTTCCATTAACCGAACTGGGCTTTCCCTGTGTGGGAGGAAGCTGGGTGTGACTCAGTAGGAAGAAAACCTGTATTCCTGATCCACCTGGCCAAGCCAACCCATCCTCCCCTGGGAATGCTCTGGCAACCCCTTTCCTCTTGGACTGCATCCAGCTAACACCCCTCCCCCATTAGAAACAAATGCTGCTTTAAGCTGATCACACTGCTTAGCATTCCCAGCTTAGGTTCTGTTCTGAGTGTTAAGGGTCCCCAAGTGGATATTTTAACATGGAATCTGCTTTTTTTCCCTTGGTCTTTTGAAACATCCATAAACACCTAATAACTTTTCTTACCAGAAATACTGTAGCCATTGTAAAAACTCAAATGCAATTCAGCGCCTTGGGACCTCCCTCTCCAGCCTCCATTCCACCCTTTCAAAAAAGTCCTTCAACAGCTAAGACCATTCCAAAAGTTCATCAAGCCAACCAAAATCACAAAACAAAACAAAAAACCCCAGGGCATTTAGGTAGTAAATACCATATTTCTCAAGAACACTCCCAAGAAAGCCTCGATAACTTTTAGTGAAAGCAAAAGCATTCCCTTGTAAGATGAGAGATGAATAGCACTTCAGAGATGAAGTAGGTCTTTTCATTCTCAAAGTAAATGTACCTCGGAATTAAAAGCTCTAGAAGGCCGAGGAGGATAGAGTCTAAGAATTCAGCCTTTCAGCACAAGCCAAAAGATACTAGGAGACTCCCACCCACCTCTGAGAGTGATGGCTAGTTCTTGCTGCAGCGCTGTAGCACCACCTCGTGTGCAAAAGCTTTTTGTTTTGTTCTGTTTCCTCAAGAACCAACTGGAAGCATATATGCCTCTGTGCTGTGAATCATGGAGTCTTCACTACTTTTCAGAAGAGACTGAGGTAGAGAAAGACCAGAAAGACCATCCGTGACTTCCCCTGGCAAGAAGGAGGAAATAGCAGGAATGCACTGTAAACAGCGTCTCCAGCACAGCCCTTAGCATGTTGTATTGGACTATTTTTTTTACTATCCACCTGACACCCTCTTGACCGTGAGCTCCTGAGGGAAGAGGCTGTCATCCATCTCTGCATTCCCAGGGTATCCCAGCCTTTGGCACAGAGGCATCCCAGCCTTTGGCACATGGCAGAGACTCAAAAAATGTCTGACAAATGAAAGAACTCAGTGGAATTTTTAGATCAGAAAACAAATCAGCCGTAACATCAATACTAAATGTTTTCTACCAATTAGCTCTGCAGGGTGAATCGCAAAATTTTACCATTAGAATTTGATCAAATATAAGAAATTAAACCAACTTTGAAACACAAAGGTACATTGATGTGACTGGAAATTTCAATGGTGGAAAATTAAGTAATTCCTAATTGGATTATCTGAAGGATAAATTATGATATAAATGAGAAGGTCTTAAATAGATCATCCAAGCCCTAACACTCAAAGACACCAGAATCATCCTACAAATGCTCACAAACCTAAATTACACCTCCTATAGTATATCATTACACAATTAGAGGTATTTTGGAGAATCTATAGTGATAAGACAATCTAGGGGTACTCATAACTACCCAACTTCTTTCTAGGAGTCCTATGTAATGCTCTAACATTCAGAAAGTAAATAAATCTGATTTATTAGAGTCACTCAGTGGAACCAAATGTAAAATAGATAGCTAGTGGGAAGCAGCTGCATAGCACAGGGAGATCAGCTCAGTGCTTTGCGACCACCTAGAGGGGTGGGATAGGGAGGGTGGAGGGAGACGCAAGAGGGAGGGGATATGGGGATATATGTATAGCTAATTCACTTTGTTATAAAGCAGAAACTAACACAACATTGTAAAGCAATTATACTCCAATAAAGATGTTTAAAAAAAAAAGGAGTCACTCAGTGGAGAGTTTTGCCTGATACAACAAAGAAATTACAGCCAATTCACATACACCCTTCATCTGCGAAGAACCATAACAATGAATTCAGCAAGCCAAAAAACTTTAACAAAATTACACAGGCCTCAGCTTCCAAGAACAGTCTCTCCATCCAAAACTCTTACAAATTCCAAGGCAAAGAGAACAGTGTAACTAATTCTAACTAAAATAAAAACCAGCTGCCTAAAGCACTATAGTAACTATATATAAAAATTTAAGAACAATGCTCTGTGATTTAAGGAAGGATAGAGAAAGGTACAGAACATAATTGTAGTGAGAAGAGGTGAGTTTGAGAATAACTCCAGCCTGCTTCTGACTTTCAAAGTTCTGCTTTAACAACAGTTCAAAGGAACTACTCTCTGATGTACTGATTTCTGACCCAAAACCTTCAACAGTGACTATCATTCCTAATGGATTCAATGATAAAAATCACATAGATGGCATCGTTACAAAGCCCTGATTACTGAAACAACCACATCAATGTCCTGGAAACAAGATTTATGCATTTTATCACAGATAAAAATCAGAATAGCCATCTGTTTAACATACTCTTCATCCATAAAGTATATGAGATACATAGTGGCCTTCTGTGCTTCTATAATTAACTATTATTTTCCTTATTAAAGGTGCCAGTTAAATCTTAGAGAATAGATGCCTTTTAGGACTTTAGGAGAAGGAAAATAAAAGGGCAACAGCGAGGCTTAAAAAGCAGCTGTGCCTATATGAAAAGATGCTCAACATCACTAATTATTAGAGAAATGCAAATCAAAAGTACAGTGAGGTGCCACCTCACACCAGTCAGAATGGCCATCATTAAAAAGTCTACAAATAATAAATGCTGGAGAGAGTGTAGAAAAAAGGGGATCCCTCCTACACTGTTGATGGGAATGTATTGGTGCAGCCACAATAAACTGGTGCAGCCACTGTGGAAAACAGTATGGAAGTTCCTCAAAAAACTACAAATAGAGTTGCCATATGATCCAGCAATCCCACTCCTGGGCATATACCCAGACAAAAATATAATTCGAAAAGATACATGTACCCCCTATGTTCATAGCAGCACTATTTACAATAGCCAAGACAGGGAACCTAAATGTCCATCAACAGATGACTGGATAAATAAGATGTGGTATATATACAATGGAATATTACTCAGCCATAAAAAAGAATGAAATAATACCATTTGCATCAATATGAATGGACCTAATTATCGTACTAAGCAAAGTAAGTCAGAAAGAGAAAGACAAATGCCATATGATACCACTTATATGTGGTATCTAAAATATGACACAAATGAACATATCTACAAAACAGAAACAGACTCACAGACATAGAGAACAGACTTGTGGTTGCCAAGGGGGAGGGAGGTAGGGGAGGGAAGGAATGGGAACTTGGGATTAGCAGATGCAAATGATTATATATAGGATGGATAAACAACAAATTCCTACTGTATAGCACAGGGAACTATATTCAGTATCCTGTGATAAACCATAATGGAAAGAATATGAAAAAGAATACATATGTATAATTGAATCGCTTTGCTGTACAGCAGAAATTAACACAACATTGTAAATAAACTATACTTCAATAAAAAATTTTTAAAAAGCAGCTGTGCCTGAAAACTTAATTCTTTTTGTAATTGGATATTTTTATATAATTCATAGTAAGATGACCATTCACAATGAGATAGCACACTGAGGGAAGACTGTACTAAGTTACTTGGTGATGCCAGTGATGTCAACCTAAAATAAATACTTGGAGCTCCAACAAGTATTCCCCACAAGCTGTGGGGAAACTTTGTGTCTGTTTTATTTGAATTTTTGCAAATCGAAGGCATACTAGAAATGCTGAGGTGCTATGTGGACCTTTTTTTATAGCAGCCCTAGGAAGTAAATTGAAATAACTAACTCCCTCCCTTAACACAAGGAATCCAGAAAACCTAATCAGGATCGCATTAGGCAGAACTGAGACTGGCATGTGGAGAGTCTTTGTTCCAGTCAAGTTGAAGGTCTCTTGTATATCTAGCTCTCTGCTAGGCACCATGATATGAAAACAAAATATAAGATTCAATCCCTGTCCGCAAGAATTAGAGTCTAATTAGGAAGAAAAGATATACCTATGAGACACTTCTGAGCCAGAGATCATGATAATACACTTTTAAAGTACTTCCAATGCTGCGCGTCTCTGGAGATTCACCTGCACTTTGTCACCACCATCAAGATAGGACTGGACTGTTTATCTGGATGAAACAGCACACTGGGAACTTGAGGGATTTACATGGTTCCTGGTCAAACTATAGGAAGAGCAAAGTAATTCTACCAGCACTCAATCAGTATCAGGGAATAGGAGATTCTCTGGCTCCATGGTTCCTAAATGTTAGTGTACATAAAGAACCATAGGGGCTTATATTCATTAATGAAAATCTAATTAACATGTATTAAGAGATTGCTGTGGGACAGACCCTGTGTTTAACACATCACACATATTACCTCATTTAATCCTCAAAACAGACAAGAGACTGAAACAGCATTAACTTGCCCAAAGTCACACTAGGACTAGAAGCTGAGTCATCAGACCCCAGAACCCGTGCTCACAGAGCAGAGAGCAGGGGCTCCCTACCCTGGCTGTACCTTTGTATCACCTGAAGAGCTTTTTAAAAAAACTTGGGCAGTATCCTCCACCAAACCCAAAGAATCAGAATCTCTGGTAATAAAGTCAGAGCACTAGTTATTTTTTTAAAAAGTCTTGCCCAGGTACTGCCAATATGCAGTCAGGGTTGAAAGCATAGCTATTTCATGCCCCTGAGAGTCTGGGATGAGGCCTGGCATCTTTAGCTTCAACAATCAGCCCAGGGGAGTCTAATAGAGCTGGTCCACAGTCACAACTTAAGAAAAACTAGTCTGGGGCAATGGTTCTCCAACTTCAGCATACATCCAAATCACCTGGAGGGCTTATGGCAACAGCTTACTGGGCCCCCCTTTCATTTTTTTTTTTATTGAAGTCTAGTTGATTCACAATGTTGTGGCCATCTCTGCTGTGCAGCAGTGACTCAGTTATACACACATATATATTCTTTTTTAAAATATTCTTTTCTATTATGGTTTATCCCAGGAGCTTGGATATAGTTCCATGTGCTATATATAGAACCTTGTTGTTTATCCATTCTAAATGTAATAGTTTGCATCTACCAACCCCAAACTCCCAGTTCATCCCTTTCCCTCCCTATCTCCCCCTTGGCACCCACAAGTCTGATCTCTATATCTGTGAGTCTGTTTCTATTTTGTATACAGGTTCATTTGTGCTGAATGAACCTTCAGAGTTTCTGATTCAGGAAGTGTGGGATGGGGCCTAAGAATGTACATTTCTAACACATGGCCAGATGGTACGGTTCCAGGGAGACCACACTTTGAGAATCACTTTGCTCTTTTGAAAAATCACAGAGGATATCAACTATACTTCAATTTTAAAAAAAAATCACAGAGAAAAAAACAGGTAGACAAACAGTCATTTGGGTATCTCCATATGTGTCTAATTTTTGTAGGAATTTGTTCTTTCTATCTTTTGATAAATACTCGTACGTTTCCACAGTGTGTCAAACACTGTACTAGACTCTGGGATTTGAATATGTATCCTGCTCTCAGGAACTTATAACCTAGAATCACAATTACCTACTGTGACTAAAGAACATAGAATCCATAAGAAGCAAAAGAAGGAAGCGCTCAATTCTGCATAAAAACAGGGAGAGGTTAGAATGACAGAAAAGCTTACTTCATGGCCACAGTGATGCTTCAATGTTGAATGTTGACAGTGAAGTACTACACGCTGCCTAGATTGACAGGGTGGTGAAGGGCATTCCAGGTTACCTTGGAAATTCAAGCCATTATAAGGCTGGTGCATGGTGTCTAAGGTAGGCATGGTGAGAACTAAGTCTGAGCAGACAACTGACCATGGAGGATGGTGAAAGGAGCTTAGGTTTTATCATGCAGACAATGGGGAGTCCTTACATGTTTGTTTGTTTGTTTTTTGCGGTACGCGGGCCTCTCCCTGTTGTGGCCTCTCCCGTTGCGGAGCACAGGCTCCGGACGTGCAGGCTCAGCGGCCATGGCTCGCGGGCACAGCCGCTCCACGGCATGTGGGATCTTCCCGGACCGGGACACGAACCTGTGTCCCCTGCATCGGCAGGCGGACTCTCAACCACTGCGCCACCAGGGAAGCCCCTTACATGGTTTTAAGATGGAGAGTAACACAATAAGATTTTCACTTTAAAATACTCAAGTTGCAGCACAAAAAAACCTGAGAAATGTGGGCAAGATCTGAGTCAAAGAGACAGTCTAGGCAAGAGGAGATCAGGGTATGTACTAGAGCAATAGCAGTGGATATGAAGAAAAAAAAGGTGGACATCTTAGATTTTGTGGAAGCAAAATCAGCAACAAATAGGATGTAAGGCCTAGAATGACTCCCAAGTTTCTGGCTTGGGTTACTGGTAGACTATGCAGCTGTCACAAAGATAGAAAGAAACAAGATGAAGGGCGAGTTTAGGGAGAAGTAACAACAGTTAACATTTATACGGTAATACATATCAAGCATTTTGCCAAGTGTCTCACATGCTTTATCTCATTTAATCTACAAAAACTTGGAGCAATAAACACAACTATTCTCATTTTATAGCTGAGGAAACTATGATTGAAAGAGGAAAAGTAATTTGCCCAGGTTGTATGGAGAATAAGTGGTAGAGCTGAGGATCAAGTGGTAGAGCTGGTCCATTTAGCTACACCAGGTGTCAGCAAACTTTCTAAAAAGGGCCAGGTAGTAAATACTGAAGGCTTTGTGGACCATTTGATCTCTGTTGCAACTACTCATCTCTGCCATTGTAGGGGAAAGCGACAGCCACACATGAGCAATAACATAAACAGTGGGTGAGGCTGTGTTACAATAAAACTTTTCGTATAAACACTGAAATTTGAATTTCATATAATTTTCACGTGTTATGAAATATTATTCTTTTGACTTTTCCCAACTATTTAAAATTTAAAGATCATTTTTAGTTCTCAGGTCATACAAAAAACAGGCAGTAGCCCAGATTTGGCCCATGGACCTCAGTTTGCCAACTCCTGAGCTATAGAGGACTACTTCTGAGAAAGATTACTTTCCACTTTGGAATGCTATGTTCAGAATGCCTATGGAATGTCTAGGACATGTCCTATTGACAGTGGCATAAACGGATCTAGAGTTCTGAAGACGGAACTGGGCTAGAGACCTGAATTTGGGAATCATTCACATACAGGTGGCTAAATATAAAATTTTAAGGATTAGATGAGATTCCCCAGAGGACAGCAAGTAGAGTGAGAAGAGAACTGAACTATGGATGATACCAAAACTAAGAGCACAGGAGAAATGGAAAAGCCAGAAAAAGAGACTAAGAAGAACAAGAGAAATAAGAGAAGGACTAGAAGAGAGTACTGTCATGGAAGCCAAAGAGTCAAAAGGGGAGTGGGGGTGATCAGCAAGAGTAAAGGCACCCTCCTTTACTGTTTGTGGGAATACAAATTGGTACAGCCATTATGGAGAACAATATGGAGGTTCCTTAAAAAACAAAAAATAGAGCTATCATATGACCCAGCAATTCCACTCCTAGGCATATATCTGGAGAAAACCAGAATTTGAAAGGATGCCTGCACCCCGATGTTCACTGTAGCACTATTTACAATAGCCAGGACATGGAAGCAACCTAAATGTCCATTGACAGATGAACGGATAAAGAAGATGTGGTACATATATACAAAGGAATATTACTCAGCCATAAAAAGGAATGAAATTGAGTTATTTGTAGTGAGGTGGATGGACCTAGAATCTGTCATACAGAGTGAAGTAAGTCAGAAAGAGAAAAACAAATATCATATAATATCGCTTATATGTGGAATCTAGAAAAATGGTACAGATGAACTTATTTGCAAAGCAGAAATAGAGTCACAGATGTAGAGAACAAACTTACAGTTACCAAGGGAGGAAGAGGGGATGGGATGAATTGGAAGAATGGGATTGACATATATACACTACTATGTATAAAATAGACAACTAATGAGAACCTACTGTATAGTACAGGGAACTCTACTCAGTGCCCTGTGGTGACCTAAATGGGAAGGAAATCTAAAAAAGAGGGGATATATGTATACATATTACTGATTCACTTTGCTGCACAGCAGAAACTAAGACAACATTGTAAAGCAACTATACTCCAATAAAAGTTAATTAAAAAAAAAGAGTAAATGCAGCTGAGAGGTCAAGTGAGGCCTGAGAACCATGAAGATCCTGAGGCATGAAGCAATTAGGAAGTCAATGGTTGCATTTGCCAAAGCAGTTTCAGGGAAGTGGCACTGAGACTAATGTCTCATTGCACTGGATTTGAAAGCAATGTGAAATAGGAAAGGGAAAAAACAGGTATAGTTTATTTTGAGAAGGTTGGCAATAGTGAAAGAGATCAATAGGTAACTAGAGAGACAATTAGCTATCTGGATCCCAGATACAGGCATCCTGAAGGTAGCTCCTTCCTGTCTATTCCCACAAGCTATCTGCCTCTCCTGAGTCATGGGGCTACTAGGACCTTCAGGCAACTGGGTATAGGTGGGGTCGTAGCCATGCAGGCTCCCAGTGGAGTAATCTGGTGTGGGGCTTTCTTCCCTGTGAACCGTACTCGGGGTGAGGAACAGAGGCAGTGGATACTGGGAAGATCTTGTCATTCATCAAACCATGGCTCCTGGTATAATCTATCTTGACCCCACATGTGAGTATGCTGGTCTTCCTGATCCCCAAAAGCCAGGAGAGAGCCAATGGTAAGGCTAATCTCCCCTGACCTCCAAGGTAGGAAGGCAGAGAGCAGAGGGCCTCCTCCAAGTATCTCAGGAGGGGCTGGTGGCTGGGCCAAAAATCCATTTGCCTTGCACGTCCTGAAGGATCCCTACCATTTAAGAATATACCAGTAGGGCTTCCCTGGTGGCGCAGTGGTTGAGAGTCCGCCTGCTGATGCAGGGGACACGGGTTCGTGCCCCGGTCCGGGAAGATCCCACATGCCGCGGAGCGGCTGGGCCCATGAGCCACGGCCGCTGAGCCTGCGTGACTGGAGCCTGTGCTCCGCAACAGTAGAGGCCACAACAGTGAGAGGCCCGCCTACCGCAAAAAAAAAAAAAAAAAAAAAAAAAAGAATATACCAGCAACCAGGCTTGAGTCCCAAATGATCCCAAAAGAAAAATAATACCTTACCTAAGGCAGTCTAGCAGCCAGGAAGAGGTGGAACAGGTAGGATGATTAGAATGCAAGCCCAATGACATGGAACTGCTCCAGAGAAAGCAAATGAACACCTGAATAAATAATAAGGGCGCTTAAGATGTCATAATGCAGCACCTCCTCCTCTGAGACCAGATGAAGGGAAGTGAGAGAGAAGGCAGATATGGATGAGTTATATACATGAGGTGAGAAGTTGAAGGAGCATGCGCCCAAATGGCCTCAACTATTCAGGTGCGTGTTGATGCATTTGCAGAGAGGAGAGGGTGATGGAATAGGACACACAAAGAGCTGCTGGATGAAATCATGCAATTACGGGGATCAAACCTCTACAAATGTATCTCCAACCTCCACTGAGTATGGAGATAAGTATGATTTTTCATCAGCAGTACTTAGCAGCAAGGATATAGATATAGAGAAGGCAGATAGATGTACGGATTGGCATTTTCAGTGAGAAAAAACTAGGGATCTGCAGGGAGAAAGGATTGAGGGTGCTGGGCCCACATCTTCTAGGTTTTTCAAATCTTGGGTCACAATTTATCAGTGGATCATAAAATCAATTTAGTGGGTGATGTCCAGCACTTTAAAAAATTGCAGTTAAATGGAATGGAACAAAAAGTAACAGAGTAAATTTCACTTTTAGTAACTTTTGTTTCAGTTAAGTATATCCATATATGTATTGTATACTGGGTTGTGATATAAAAGGTAGTTTTCATAATGGAATATAGTCAGAAAGTTTGAAAACTGCTGGTCTAGGCTATACAGAAAAAGGAAGTTATATTAGTCACCAGAGTTTCTGGAAAATATTTCGGTTTCCTTTCTATCTGGTACATGATAGAGTTGTACTTCCTTGTACTCCTTGAAGTTAGGCATGGCCATGTAACTTGTTTTGAACAATGAAAAGTAAGCAGAAGAGGCATGAATCTGGCTTCAAGAGTTGGTACACTATTCGCCACCTTTTTTTCCCTGTCACTGCTTTAGGCAGTGTTCCAGATGTTGCTCCTCCATCAGCCCAAGTTTCAGAATAAGGAGACATGGATCAGAGCATCCAGCCAACTCACAATAGATGTGTAATATAGATAACAAAGCTTTGTTGTTATAAACCATTAAGATTTGAGGCTTGTTTATTACTGCAGCCTAACTTAGCCTATCTTATCTGATATAGAAGTCAAGTCTAGAAGGAGATGGTAATCCAAGAGAAAACGGAGGGATCAAGGAACATCTTGCACATAAGTACTCAGTACATCCTAATAGTCTATCAGAAAATATATTGGCAGGTAATTGGGAGCTAATTATATAATGTAACTACAGTGAAGAAAAGTATAAAGAAGGAACGTAAAATTGTTGATAGAAGCCCTGAAGGGGGATTCAAGCTACTCCTTGGAAGATGAATTGAATGGACAGAAGAAACTGGGCCCATTTAGTGAGTGGGAAACAGAAAGAGCTAAGGGTAGTAAGAATAGCATCTGGGGCAGAAGGGTGTGGTGGGTCCAGAAATGAGACATCATCTCACCAGAGCAGAGAGTTCATGTTAGAATAGGAGAAAACACAACTGGAAAAGGAGGGTAGGATCCAATTTTGGATAGGTTTTCAAAATTATACTTGAAATATATGAAATTAAATAAAAATAAGGTATGTAAAGCCCTTAGCACAATGTCTACTCATAATTAAGGACGTGGCTTATATTTGTTGCTGTTATTATTGATGTCAACGTGCAATAAAGAACTGTGGGAGATTTTTAGAAGTGATGTACCATGAAAGCTTTGAACTAATCTGGCAGTTGTGCACAGGATAGACTGAAGAAGGGACAAGTAAATATTAGAAAAATAATGAGGAGGCAATGGTACAGGAGTAAGGCAATGATCGAAAAGGAAGGAAAAAAATAAGTTCCACCTAACTACTATTTTTTTTTCTGTCAGCCCCTTCTCCACACAGCCACAAAGTGAACACTCATAAAAGCAAAACTTCCCAGGTTAAGAACCTGTAAAAATAGGGTTCAATAATCCTATTAAGGCATTCAGGGATTATTCCAGCAGTCTCTGGGGTGACTCAGATTTTTTTGTGCTTCTGTGAAAAATGAGATTAGGCAGCAGAGGAACCATTTATCCAACCCTTAGCCTGCTCCGCTTAGACCCTGAAACCCCCAGTGCTACCCACACTTGGGGAGTATTCCAATTCCTCAGAAAGCCTGTTTTTTACAAACTCCACCTAATGCCATGGATCTACCCACACACCAGGTGATAATGAAGCCTGCAACTTCTGAAGAGAAGATAGACCTAGTCCTTTCCATGGTGACTTTCCCTCCCTCACTTAGTTAGGGTTGTCTCCACTTCTGTGTAGAACACAACCATTCCAAAGTATCCGAGAACTTCAGCTGGTGGCACCAAGGCTGATTGGCCTTCTTTCAAAAGTTTCTTAATTACTCGACCTCCACCAAATAACTATATTGTTACTGTGTTGCAGGTTAGAACAAGTAGCTTATATAAAGAGTAACTTTGGTTCTTTTTTTTTTAATTTTATTTATTTTTGGCTGCATTCGGTCTTCGTTGCTGCGTGTGGGCTTTCTCTAGTTGTGGCAAATGGGGTCTACTCTTCATTGCAGTGCACCGGCTTCTCATTGCGGTGGCTTCTCTTGTTGCGGAGCATGGGCTCTAGGCGCGCAGGCTTTAGTAGTTGTGGCGTGTGGCCTCAGTAGTTGCAGCACTCAGGCTTCAGTGGTTGTGGTGTGCAGGCTCAGTAGTTATGGCTCCCAGGCTCTAGAGCACAGGCTCAGTAGCTGTGGTGCACGGGCTTAGTTGCTTCGCGGCATGTGAGATCTTCCCAGGCCAGGGATCGAACCTGTATCCCCTGCACTGGCAGGCAGATTCCTAACCACTGCACCACCAGGGAAGTCCCATGTGTTTTATTTTTTATTTTTTAACAGCTTTATTGGAATATAGTTGCTTTACAATGTTGTGTTAGTTTCTGCTGTATAACAAAGTGAATCAGCTATACATATACATATATCCCCATATCTCCTCCCTCTTGTATCTCCCTCCCACCCTCCCTTTGGTTCTTGATGGCACTGTTCAGCAGGGTAATCTTGGGCAGCTTCTAAAGTGTTCTGTGTCTCAGTTTGCTGCTCTGTGCACCAGCAAAACAATTATATTCACTTCACAGGGAGGATGCAAGTCTTAATTAATGTTTGCAAAACACTCTGACATCCTTTAATGAAAAGTGTCATATCTAAGTGACGTATAATTAGAGGCAGGTTTGTCTCCATGATCCTTGAGAGAAGAAAGCCACATGGAAGCAATAATTTGCATGTCTATCATTGTTTCTTGTTCATTGACCGAGTTCTTGACAAATACATGTTACCATCCTAACTTTCTCATTAAGAAAGCACGTCTTTAACAGCTAAAAATAACACACACAAAATTACCACATCATCTCCTACTTCTCCAGCCAAGGACACATTCTCCTCTTCCACAAGACCAGCAAATCTGGGATCCACTCCAGCTTACTTCAATGCAGCAGGGAGGCGGGGAATATCAGGATAGAAAGTGGTAAATGACTTGCCCAAGGTCAATACAAATTTGGCCCCAGAAACTTTTACTCCAATTCTATAGCTCTAATTCTTCTCCCTCAAAATAGTCTGAATTGATGAATCAAGTCACCAAACAGAATTTAAAAGGCAGAAGGGATACCGTTTTTTCTGGTTGCACCATTAGACTTTTCTGAAATCAAAGTTATTTTGTATGCCAACCAGGGTAAGGACTCCTGGGATGTCCTAATTAAGTGAATACGGGCCAATGAGTTCTCTTCCAAAATATTTTAGTTTTGCAAGTAATGTCCCTTCCATATCTGGGAAAAAGCATTTCTAAATACATAGCAGATTTCTCCTATTTTCCTTGGAAGCCTTCCCCAAGCTGTTTCATAATAGGTGGCTGGCTACTAAAGCCATTCTCCTCCCTCAAAGCAAACTCTCATAAGTTCAGCTTCTTGACCCCAAAGACCACAGCACATGGACAGGTCTAGTACTAAGGAGTCATCTTGAAAACTTCTACATTGTTACATTTAAAGGCCCAATTTATGGGCTCTTTCATCAAAAAAAGCTTTTGAGAAACAGCTATTTTCTCTAATCTCATTTGCTTACTGAAAAAATTGTGAAAGAACTGTGACTCTGCTCTGGAAACACCATGATTTATACAGTGGCTGCTTAGATGCTGATGATTCATTTTCCTCCAAGGTAACGGTCCATCCCTACACTAGCACATTCACAAGATTCCTGCAAGAAAATTCCTGAGGAGAGAATTAAATTGTAAGAATATTTACCTCATTTCAGTACCTTTTAAAATATTTCAGTGCATGAAAATTAAATAAAAGGCACTACACTGATTTCTATATGGTAATGTGGGCAACATCCTATGATTTAATGTAGTTTTTAATATAAAAATATATTAGAATTGACCAACCCTATTTTTTCAAATAGGAAATTATAATAACGTACATTTTTTGGTATTGAGGAAGAAGACACTAGATGGAAATTTCTAGAGAAGAAAAATTAGGATATTCCTCCCTTGATAATCCATATAATGTGTTTTTACTTTAGCGAAACGGAAATAGCATTAATTACAAATACATTTACAGATTCCATTACTCTATACAATTTTTTGAAAATTCTCATTAAATGGTATAATGGCCCTGAAAATATACAATTGGCTCTTTATTATTTAATCCAGAGGTTGGCAGCACCAACCACAAAGCAGAGCCAACTACATCATGTCACAAGAAGGGCACCATTAACTTCACGCTCATGGTGAGAGTCATATGTGGAAAACAAATTTGATAACAAAAACCAGGCTTGGAATGCATGTGGTACCTGGTGTTGCTTTTACAGAAAGGTTTTTATTATAATGATTAATGGTACTTTTTAAGGAGTGAAAACAGAGGAAAAAAGGAACCAAAATACACCTTTGTTGTTGGCAAGAATACAAGAATGCTATCGGGCGTGTGGGTGGGGGAACCAAGACCATGCATGATAGATTACATAAGTGTGCACCTTTCCTTCTGGGACTTCACACACCTCTCTCCTGCCCCACTGAGTATGTGGATACTACACATTTATACCTGGGTTCAAACTCCAGCTCCATACCTACTAGCTTTGTGACCCTGATAAGTTACTTTTCCCCTCTCTGTCTGCTTCCTCATTTGTAACATAGGGCTATTAACACTTAGATCATAGTTTTGATGTGATGATTAAATAAAGTGATTTACGTAAAGCATTTAGAGTATTGCCCAGGACACAATAAGGGCTTTTATAGCTGTTCTGTATTATTACCAACAACATTTCTATTTTAAAACTTCCAACAAGGGGGAGGAACCAAGATGGCGAAGTAGAAGGACATGCTCTCACTCCCTCTTGCGAGAACACCAGAATCATAACTAGCTGCTGGACAATCATCGACAGGAAGACACTGGAACTCACCAAAAAAGACACCCCACATCCAAAGACAAAGGAGAAGCCACAATGAGATGGCAGGAATAGGAGGGGTGCAATCACAGTAAAATCAAATCCCATAAGGGTTCGGTGGGTGACTCACAGACTGGAGAACACTGAAACCACAGAAGTCCACCCACTGGAATGAAGGTTCTGAGCCCCATGTCAGGCTTCCCAACCTGGGGGTCTGGCAATGTGAGGAGGAATTCCTAGAGAATCAGACTTTGAAGTCTAGTGGGATTTCATTGCAGGACTTCGACAGGACTGGGGGAACCAGAGACTCCACTCTTGGAGGGCACACACAAAGTAGTGTGCGCACTGGGACCCAGGGGAAGGAGCAGTGACCCCAGGGGAGATTGATCCAGACCTACCTGCTAGTGTTGGAGGGTCTCCTGCCGAGGCAGGGAGTGGCTGTGGGTCACCATGGGGACAAGGACACTGGCAGCAGAAGTTCTGAGAAGTACTCCTTGATGTGAGCCCTCCTAAAGTCTGTCATTAGCCCCACCAAAGAGCCCAGGTAAGCTCCAGTGTTGGGTC
Source organism: Monodon monoceros (assembly GCF_005190385.1). Taxonomy (NCBI): domain Eukaryota; kingdom Metazoa; phylum Chordata; class Mammalia; order Artiodactyla; family Monodontidae; genus Monodon; species Monodon monoceros. The sequence goes on from NW_021703778.1 coordinate 133,869,018, forward strand.
CCCTCAAGCCAAACAACCAACAGGGAGGGAACCCAGCCCCACCCATCAGCAGTCAAGCGGATTACAGTTTTACTGAGCTCTGCCCACCAGAGCAACAGTCAGCTCTACCCACCACCAGTCTCTCCCATCAGGAAACTTACACAAGCCTCTTAGATAGCCTCATCCACCAGAGGGCAGACAGCAGAAGCAAGAAGAACTACAATCCTGCAGCCTGTGGAAAAAAAAAAACACATTCACAGAAAGATAGACAAGATGAAAAGGCAGAGGGCTATGTACCAGATGAAGGAACAAGATAAAACCCCAGAAAAACAACTAAATGAAGTGGAAACAGGCAACCTTCCAGAAAAAGAAGTCAGAATAATGATAGTGAAGATGATCCAGGACCTCAGAAGGAGAATGGAGGCAAAGACCGAGAAGATGCAAGAAATGTTTAACAAAGACCTAGAAGAATTAAAGAACAAACAAACAGAGATAAACAATACAATAACTGAAATGAAAACTACACTAGAAGGAATCAAAGCAGAATAACTGAGGCAGAAGAACGGATAAGTGACCTGGAAGACAGAATGGTGGAATTCACTGCTGCAGAACAGAATAAAGAAAAAAGAATGAAAAGAAATGAAGACAGCCTAAGAGACCTCCGGGACAACATTAAATGCAACAACATTCACATTATAGGGGTCCCAGAAGGAGAAGAGAGAGAGAAAGGACCCGAGAAAATATTTGAAGAGATTATAATCGAAAACTTCCCTAACATGGGAAAGGAAATAGTCACCCAAGTCCAGGAAGTGCAGCGAGTCCCATACAGGATAAACCCAAGGAGAAACATGCCGAGACACACAGTAATCAAATTGGCAAAAATTAAAGACAAAGAAAAATTATTGAAAGCAGCAAGGGAAAAATGACAAATAACATACAAGGGAACTCCCATAAGGTTAAGAGCTGATTTCTCAGCAGAAACTCTACAAGCCAGAAAGGAGTGGCATGATATACTTAAAGTGATGAAAGGGAATAACCTACAACCAAGATTACTCTACCCCGCAAGGATCTCATTCAGATTCGATGGAGAAATCAAAAGCTTTACAGACAAGCAAAAGCTAAGAGAATTCAGCACCACCAGACCAGCTCTACGACAAATGCTAAAGGAATTTCTCTAAGTGGGAAACACAAGAGAAGAAAAGGACCTACAAAAACAAACCCAAAACAATTAAGAAAATGGTCATAGGAACATACATGTCGATAATTACCTTAAATGTGAATGGATTAAATGCTCCAACCAAAAGACACAGGTTCGCTGAATGGATACAAAAACAAGACCCATATATATGCTGTCTACAAGAGACCCACTTCAGACCTAAGGACACATACAGACTGAGAGTGAGGGGATGGAAGAAGATATTCCATGCAAATGGAAATCAAAAGAAAGCAGGAGTAGCAATACTCATATCAGATAAAATAGACTTTAAAATAAAGAATGTTACAAGAGACAAGGAAGGACACTACATAATGTTCAAGGGATCAACCCAAGAAGAAGATATAACAATTATAAATATATATGCACCCAACATAGGAGCACCTCAATACATAAGGCAACTGCTAACAGCTTTAAACAGAAAATCGACAGTAACATAATAATAGTGGGGGACTTTAACACCTCACTTACACCAAGGGACAGATCATCCAAAATGAAAATAAATAAGGAAACAGAAGCTATAAATGACACAATAGACCAGATAGATTTAATTGATATTTACAGGAAATTCCAGCCAAAAACAGCAGATTACACTTTCTTCTCAAGTGCGCATGGAACATTCTCCAGGATAGATCACATCTTGGGTCACAAATCAAGCCTCAGTAAATATAATAAAATTGAAAGCATATCAAGCATCTTTTCTGACCACAACGCTAAGAGATTAGAAATGAATTACAGGGAAAAAAATGTAAAAAACACAAACACATGGAGGCTAAACAATACATTACTAAATAACCAACAGATCACTGAAGAAATCAAAGAGGAAATCAAAAAATACCTAGAGACAAATGACAATGAAAACATGACGATCCAAAACCTATAGGATGCAGCAAAAGCAGTTCTAAGAGGGAAGTTTATAGCTATACAAGCCTACCTCAAGAAACAAGAAAAATCTCAAATAAACAATCTAACCTTACACCTAAAGGAACTAGAGAAAGAAGAACAACAAAACCCAAAGTTAGCAGAAGGAAAGAAATCATAAAGATCAGAGCAGAAATAAATGAAATAGAAACAAAGAAAACAATAGCAAAGATCAATAAAACTAAAAGATGGTTCTTTAAGAAGATAAACAAAATTGATAAACCATTAGTCAGACTCATCAGGAAAAAGATGGAGAGGACTCAAATCAATAAAACTAGAAATGAAAAAGGAGAAGTTACAATAGACACCTCAGAAATACAAAGCACCCTAAGAGACTACTACAAGCAACTCTATGCCAATAAAATGGACAACCTGGAAGAAATGGACAAATTCTTAGAAAGGTATAACCTTCCAAGACTGAACCAGGAAGAAACAGAAAATATGAACAGACCAATCACAAGTAATGAAATTGAAACTGTGATGAAAATTTTCCAACAAACAAAAGTCCAGGACCAGATGGCTTCACAGGTGAATTCTATCGAACATTTAGAGAAGAGCTAACACCCATCCTTCTCAAACTCTTCCAAAAAATTACAGAGGAAGGAACACTCCCAAACTCATTCTATGAGGCCACCATCACCTTGATACCAAAACCAGACAAAGATACTACAAAAAAAGAAAATTACAGACCAATATCACTGATGAATACAGATGCAAAAGTCATCAACAAAATACTAACGAACAGAATCCAACAACACATTAAAAGGATCATACACCATGGTCAAGTGGGATTTATCCCAGGGATGCAAGTCTTCTTCGATATATGTAAATCAATCAGTGTGATACACCATATTAACAAATTGAAGGAGAAAAACTATATGATCATCTCAATAGATGCAGAAAAAGCTTTTGACAAAATTCAACACCGATTTATGATAAAAACTCTCCAGAGAGTGGGCATAGAGGGAACCTACCTCAACATAATAAAGGCCATATACAACAAACCCACAGCAAACATCATTCTCAATGGTGAAAAACTGAAAGCATTTCCTCTAAGATCAGGAACAAGACAAGGATGTCCACTCTCACCACTATTATTCAACATAGTTTTGGAAGTCCTAGCCATGGCAATCAGAGAAGAAAAAGAAACAAAATGAATACAAATTGGAAAAGAAGAAGTAAAACTGTCACTGTTTGCAGATGACATGATACTATACATAGAGAATCCTAAAGATGCCACCAGAAAACTACTAGAGCTAATCAATGAATTTGGTAAAGTTGCAGGATACAAAATTAATGCACAGAAATCTCTTGCATTCCTATACACTAATGATGAAAAGTCTGAAAGAGAAATTAAGGAAACACTCCCATTTACCATTGCAACAAAAAGAATAAAATACCTAGGAATAAACCTACCTAGGGAGACAAAATACCTGTATGCAGAAAACTATACAATACTGATGAAAGAAATTAAAGATGATCCCAACAGATGGAGAGATATACCATGTTCTTGGATTGGAAGAATCAATATTGTGAAAATGACTATATTACCCAAAGCAATCTACAGATTCAATGCAATCCCTATCAAATTACCCATGGCATTTTTTATGGAACTAGAACAAAAAATCTTAAAATTTGTATGGAGACACAAAAGACCCCGCAGTCTTGTGGGAAAAAAATGGAGCGGGAGGAATGAGACTCCCTGACTTCAGACTATACTACAAAGCTACAGTAATCAAGACAATACAGTACTGGCACAAAAACAGAAATATAGATCAATGGAACAAGATAGAAATCCCAGAGATAAACCCACGCACCTATGGTCGACTAATCAATGACAAAGGAGGCAAGGATATACAATGGAGAAAAGAGAGTCTCTTCAATAAGTGGTGCTGGGAAAACTGGACAGCTACATGTAAAAGAATGAAATTAGAACACACACTAACACCATACACAAAAGTAAACTCAAAATGGATTAGAGACCTAAATGTAAGACTGGATACTATAAAACTCTTAGAGGAAAACATAGGAAGAACACTCTTTGACATAAATCACAGCAAGATCTTTTTTGATCCACCTCCTAGAGTAATGGAAATAAAAACATAAATAAACAAATGGGACCTAATGAAACTTAAAAGCTTTTACACAGCATAGGAAACCATAATCAAGACGAAAAGACAACCCTCAGAATAGGAGAAAATATTTGCAAATGAATCAACAGACAAAGGATTAATCTCCAAAATATATAAATAGCTCCTGCACCTCAATATTAAAGAAACAAACAACCCAATCCAAAAATGGGCAGAAGACCTAAATAGACATTTCTCCAAAGAAGACATACAGATGGCCAAGAAGCACAGGAAAAGCTGCTCAAAATCACTAATTATTAGAGAAATGCAAATCAAAACTACAATGAGATATCACCTCACACCAGTTAGAATGGGCATCATCAGAAAATCTACAAACAACAAATGCTGGAGAGGGTGTGGAGGAAAGGGAACCCTCTTGAACTGTAGGTGGGAACGTAAATTGATACAGCCACTATGGAGAACAGTATGGAGGTTCCTTAAAAAAGTAAAAATAGAATTACCATATGACCTAGCAATCCCACTACTGGGCATATACCCAGAGAAAACCATAATTCAAAAAGACACATGCGCCCCAATGTTCATTGCAGCACTATTTACAATAGGCAGGTCATGGAAGCAACCTAAATGTCCATCAGCAGACGAATGGATAAAGAAGATGTGGTACATATATACAATGGAATATTACTCAGCCATAAAAAGGAATGAAATTGGGTCATTTGTTGAGACGTGGATGTATCTACAGACTGTCATACAGAGTGAAGTAAGTCAGAAAGAGAAAAACAAGTATCGTATATTAACGCATGTATGTGGAACCTAGAAAAATGGTACAGATGAACCGGTTTGCAGGGCAGAAAAGTTGAGACACAGATGTAAAGAACAAACGTATGGACACCAAGGGGAAAAGCTTCAGGGGTGTGGGGATGGTGGTGATGAATTGGGCAATTGGGATTGACATGTATACACTGATGTGTATAAAATTGATGACTAATAAGAACCTGCTGTATAAAAAAATAAAATAAAATTTAAAAATTAAAAAAAAAAACTTCCAACAAAATTGTCTTTTTTAACAGAGTGAATATAGTTACTCGCATGCCAAACTATAATTATTGCTACCATATCTATGCAAATACATCACCAAACCTTTCCCACCACTTCAACTACACCCTCAATTCTCTGGGGAGCACTTCCAGGATGCAGACATGTCAGACACAGATATGAACACAGAACAGAATGCAGAAAAGGAGCAATTATGTCTTTCTGGAGGAAATCAAGGAACATTGTATACAGGAAATGATGCATGAGCTAATGCTTAAAGGATGAACTGAGGTTTGACGGGGAGACGGGTATGGAGGAAAGAGACTACTGCAGGACATGGAACCAACAGCCTGGTGTAAAAGGAGCAAGGGAGAGGGAAGGGAAGTGAGGAGAAATGAGCCCAGAGAGTTGGCCCATGCTGTTGGAGAGTTGTATGAGAGATACAAGTGTGATGGGGCATGATGGTTAACATTATGTGTCAACTTGACCAGGCCATGGGTTGCCCAGACATTTGGTCAAACATTATTTTGAGTGTGTCTGTAAGGGTATTCCTGGATGAGACTGGTATTTGAATTGGTATTCTGGATAAAGCGGATTGCTCTCCTTAATGTGGGTGGGTCTCACCCAATCAGTTGAAGGTCCAAATAACAAAACAAAAAGGCTGACCCTCTCTCCAGTAAAGTGGAATTCCTCCTGCCTGGCTGCCTGAGAGATGGAACATCAGATTTTTTTCTGCCTTCAGACTTGAACTGAAACATTGGCTTTTCTTGGGTCTCAAGCCACCAGCTTTCAGATTGGAACAACACCTCCAGCTCCCCTGGGTCTTGGCCCCACGGACTCAGACGGGAACTACACCATCAGCCATCTTGGCTCTCCAGCTTGCCGACTGTAGATCTTGGGACTTCTCAGCCTCCATAATTGCATGAGCCAATTTCTTATAATAAATAAAATAAATGCATAAATAAATCCCATTGATTCTGTTTCTCTGGACAACCCTGACTAATACATGAGGAAAATTATCCAAGTGTCCCTGTTCACATCTCTCTCCCTTAGCTGCTTTCTGAGGACAAGTCTGTGACTGCACATGGATTCCTTGATGTGTTGCCAGGGCTAATAGGTAAAGCTGCAAAATTAAGGGAAAAAGGGGGTAGCAGATTGATTTACCACAGCAGTGGCTCAAAGGCAGAGGAACAGGATGAAAGAGAGGTGGACAGAATTTTGAGGAAGAGTTAGCAAAGAGAGATGGGGGAATGTAGCTTAGTTAGTGACTTTAGAGAGAAAGCTGAACAAAAAGAATTTGAGGAAGTTTTGCTGTGAGCTATAAATGGCAATTCCGCCTGTGCTCAGGAGGCTCCAGTGAATACCAGCACTGCTTCTTGAAGTCAGATTTGTGTTTCTTTGAGATAAATCACCATGCGGAGGGAGCCCTTAAGGAGGGAGCAAACAGGTCCAATTTTACTTGATTTGTTCAAAATAAGCCCTTCAGAAAAGACAAAACTACAAGTAGGAAAGGAAACAAACTATTCACCAGAACTGTTTTCAGGAAGAGCACTGTATTGATCAGGATGACCTAACAGAAACCCAATAAAAAGTGACATAATTCAAATGAGATTCTTCTCTCTCCCATGACAATAGGTCCAGAGGTTGATATCCAGGGCAAGTAAAGCAGCTCAGTGAAGTCTCAAGGTAGTCCTGCTATTTTCCTGCTCTGCCATCACCCCCAAGATTACAAGATGGCTGCAGCCCTGTGAATCACTGCATCTGCTGAGGTAGGAAAAGGGCAAAGGGCAAAAGGGTCCTGTCAGCTGAGTCTGTCCCTTTATATCAGGAAAGCATAGTTCTCCCTAAAGCACCATAAAGGCAACATACCTCTCACCGGCTCTAGGAAAAGCCTGGGAAAATTAACACTTTATCTGGGTTCTGTTGGTAAGAAAAATGGATGAATAGATATTGGGTAGGCAAGTGGCAGAACCTGTCACATACAAAATATCTATTTGGAAGAAATCTCTTGATTAGTCAATTCAGATAGAAGCTAAGACCTTGAGGGGACCTGAAGAAGGGTAGAGCTGCCCTGCATGAGAGAAGGAGAGGAGATACTTAAGTGCTCCCAAAGCAGACAAGAAGAGACTGAGAGGAAGAGAGGGGAAGACCCATCAAGATGATATTACACAGGGCATTGCCCATTATGACTCCCCACTTTGAATCTCTCCAAACCTTCATTAAAAGGGTACTACCCTTCTCAGTCTTCCAAAATATCACAAAACATTTGATGTCACTGGCTTTCATATGGATACCAGGAATGTATGAAATTCTGCACCCAATATGTTGTAAGCTGGAATATTAAAAGCCTTCTTGGTCTAGGGAACATGAAGATGGGGAAAATCAGAAAGAAGTAAGCCATCAGAAATTCTAGGAACAGTCCATGGCAGAGCCTTACTCAACCACACACACCAAGCACCAAAAATACCAAACAAATAAACAAACAAAACCTTGCATTAACATTATACCATCTCGGGACTTCCCTGGTGGCTCAGTGGTTAAGAATCTGCCTGCCAGTGCAGGGGACATGGGTTCGATCTCTGGTCCAGGAAGATCCCACATGCTGCGGAGCAACTAAGCCTGTGCGCCACAACTACTGAGCCCGCGTTCTAGAACCAGCGAGCCACAACTACTGAGCCCACAAGCCACAACTATGGAAGCCTGCGTGTCTAGAGCCTGTGCTCTGCAACAAGAGAAGCCGCCGCAGTGAGAAGCCCACACACCGCAACGAAGAGTAGTCCCTGCTTGCCACAACTAGAGAAAGCCTGTGCACAGCAATGAAGACCCAACACAGCCAATAATTAATTAATTAATTTTTAAAAATTACACCATAGGGCTTCCCTGGTGGCGGAGTGGTTGAGAGTCCACCTGCCAATGCAGCGGACATGGGTTCGTGCCCCGGTCCGGGAAGATCCCACATGCCGCGGAGCGGCTGGGCCCGTGAGCCGTGGCAGCGGGGCCTGTGTGTCCGGAGCTTGTGCTCCACAACGGGAGAGGCCACAACAGTGAGAGGCCCGCGTACTGCAAAAAATAAAATAAAATAAAATAAAATACGGCATTGATTCTCATCATCAAAAAAAAAAAATTACACCATTTCTCACCACAACCCGATTCCAAAATTGCAACCTGCTGCAATGAACTATTTATTTTCTTCAATTCCAAATCAAAATCAGGAGGCATACTGATGACCACTAGCTATATCCTATGAATGAAGTAATGTGTGGAATTTATTATAATCTCTTACTTGTCTAGCAATGGTCTTCTTTGCTGGACACATAGGGTTACTCCATCAATACTCACTCCAACACAAACTTTCCTGTTGTGTTCTATTGCTATGTGACAAACTACCACGAAGTTAGTGCCTTAAAACGTGATACATTTATTACCTCACAGTTGCCATGGATCAGAAATCCAGGCTTAGCTTGACTGAGCTTAGCTTGACTGAATTCTCTGCTCAAATTCTCACGAGGCTGCAATCAAGGCATTGGCTAGGCTGCATTCTCATCTAGAGGCTCGACTGGGCAAGAATCCACTTTCAAGATCTTTGGGTTGTTGGCTGACCTCATTTCCTTGTGATTATGTATGACTCAGAGCCCTGGCTTTTTGCTGGCAGTTAACTGGAGACCTCCCTCAGGTCCTGGAGGCTACCAATAGTTCTTTGACACATGCGCTTCTCAATATGGCTGTTTATTCATCCAACAAGGAGAATCTCTGGCTCCAGTCTGCTAAGATGGAGTCATATAATGTAACATAATCATAGGAGCGACATCCCATCATATACATCTATATCTATGTCTATATCTATATCTTCATCTATCTCCCAACATATATATGTTAAAAGCAAGTGACATCCCATGATATATATAGAAGCAAGTCACAAGTCCTGCCAACACTCAAAGGGGTTACACAAAGGCACGAACACTAGGAGGCAGGAATCACTGGGGGTCACACCTTGGCATCTAGGTGCCACACAGTCTATATCATATCATACAAATTGCCAACCAAATGAAAACTTTTCTACAGCAAGAGTCCAGATAAAAGGCCTCAGGCATTTCTCACTCATATATGTACCACACACATCACGTATATCATGGAGCTGAAGAGAACAGGGTATAAAGTTAGACTCCTGGTAACTCCAATATTGATCGCTACGTAACTACCTCATAACTTAGTATCTTAAAACAATAAACGTTTTCTCCTTCTCAGGAGACTATGGATCAGTACTTGGATGGGCAACAACAGAGACAGCTTATCTCTTCTCTGTCTGATGTCTGCTGGGGCTAGAATGTCCAAAGTGGAATCTTCATCACACATCTGGAGCCTCAGCTAATGATGAGAAATGATATCTCATTTCTGACTTTTAAAGGAACTACTTCTAATGTTTCCCTATTTAGGATGATGTTTGCACTAGGTATTTAATAAATATTTTTATCAGGATAAAGAAGCTCCCTTCCTTTCCTGTTTACTAAGTATTTGTGTTTAATGGTAAATGTTTTTCCTGCAACTTTGAGATGATCATACAGATTTTTCTCTTTTAATGCATAAGCATGGTGAATGTTCCCACTTTTATTAAACCATCTTTGCATATATGGGATAATCCAACTTGATTATGGTGCATTATCTTTTTTATACAGTTTTTTCAATTTGCTAATATTTTACTTAGTATTATTCCATGTGTATTCATTAGAGAAATGGGCCTGAAATTTTTCTTTCTCATAATGTGTTCGGTTTTATTTTGAAGGTTATATGGCCTTGAAAAACAAATTGGGTAGTATTTTCTCTTTTTCTGTCATCCCAGATAATCTGCATATTTTTTCTGTTCTTCAAAAATTTCAGAACTTTCTTATAAAACTATCAATGTTTTCTCTGTTGGAAGATTTTAACTATTTTTTCAATTACTGTAATAGTATAACACTGTTCAAGGCTTTTATTTCTTCTAGAAAATTTTTCCCCTAGAGTTTTGTCCTTCTTACCTAAATTTGCAAAATTGTTGGCAGTGTTCTCTTATTTTTTAATCTCTTAGTTATGTTCCCCTTTTCTTTCACAAAATTGTGTCTTCTTCCTTCTGTTTTAGATAAATTTTGTCAGTACCTTGTTTATATTGTTAGTTGTTTTGAAAAATCAATTTTGTGGACATCCCTGGTGGTCCAGTGGTAAAGAATCCGCCTTATAATGCAGGGGACGTGGGTTCAATCCCTGGTCAGGGAACTAAGATCCCACATGCCATGGGGTAACTAAGTCCACATGCCACAACTACTGAGCTCACACACCTCATCTAGAGAGCCTGTGTGCCGCAAACTACAGAGCACACATGCTCTGGAACCCGCACGCCACAACTACAGAGCCCACACTCCCTGGAGCCTGCACACCACAACTAGAGAAGAGAAAACCCGCACGCCACAACAAAAGATCCCTCATGTCTCAATGAAGATCCCATGTGCTGCAACTAAGATCCAACACAGCCAAAAATAAATAAATAATAAATACATCTCTAAAAAAAAGAAATCAATTTTGGCTTTATTGATCTATATTGAATCTTTGTTGTCTATTTTATTTTTATTGTATTTTCCTTCTATTTGTGTTGGATATATTCTGTTGTTCTTTTACCAATATCTTAAAATAGACATTTGTTTCATTAATTTTCAGACTTTGCTAAGTTTCCTAGAAGGAAATTTTTTCTTGCGTACCATGGGTTCTTGTATGTGGTAAGAATTATTCACTTCTAAGTAGTTTTTAAATTCTACTTTAAAAAACCTGCAAATTATTAAGCAAAGTGTTTTATAGATTTTGAAATATGTAGGGACTGAAATTTTTTGTTTTTGTAATTAACTTCTAACTTAAGTGCATTCTGTCAAGAGATTAAGGTGCATGTAATAGTCTTTGAAATTTATTGAGGCGTTCTTAGTGGCCTAGTGCATGAACAATTTTTTAAAATATTACAAATGCGATTGATAAAAATATGAATTCTCTAGTTGTTGGATTAAAAACTCTATATTAGTGCAGCAGATTAAGTGTATTAATTGTGCTGTCCAGTTTTTCTATATCTTTGCTTTTTGTCTGTTTGATCTAGCAACAGTTAAGAGCAATTGCTTGAAATCTCCCACAATAATGACTGGATTTGTGTATCCATTTCTTTCTGTAGACTTGCTTCACATATTTTGAGGCTACTTCATTCAGTGCATACATGCATAAAAATCATTATATGTTCATTATACTGTCATCATCCCCATCCCTAAAAGTAGTTTTTTCTTAAAGTCCATTTTATCTGATAGTAATATAGCCACAAAAATTTTCTCATGGCTTTTGCCTAAAGTGTCTTTTTCCATCCTTTTGTTTTCTATGTCTTTATGTTTTATACATGTCTCTTATAAAATTATGTCTGGATTTTTTTTAACATAGCAAATAGTTCAAATGGCAGTATTCCTTTATTCTTCCCCTTTTCTTTTTTTAACTTTATTAAGGTATAATTGAAGAAGAAAATTGTATTATATTTTAATGTATGCCATGATTTTATATATATATATATAGTGAAAAGATTGAGTTAACACATCCATTACCTCACATATTTACCTTTTTTCTTTTTTTATGGGGAAAACACTTAAGTTCTACTCTCTTAGCAAATTTCAATTATGCAATAGAGTATTATCAACTATAACCATCATGTTATACATGAAAGCCTCAGATCTTATTCATCTAATAACTGAAAGTTTGTACCCTTTTACCGGGTTCTCCCTATTTCCCCCAAACCCTGGCCCCTGGAAACTACCATTCTACTATCTGTTTCTATGACTGTGACTTTTGTTTTAGGATCCACATATAAGTGATACCACATAGTATATACCTTTCTCTATCTGGCTTATTTCACTTAGCATAATACCCTCAAGGTCCATTTAAGTCATCACAAATGGCATGATTCACTTCTTTTTAAGGCTGAATGATATTCCATTGTATATATAGGTCACATTTTCTTTATCTATACATCCACTGACAGCCACTTAGGTTGTTTCCATACCTTGGTTTTGTGAATAATACTGTAATGAACACGCAAGTGCATATATCTCTTCAAGACTGTAATTGCATTTTCTTTGGATATATACTCAAAAGTGGGATTGTGGGATCATGTGCTAACTCTCTTTTTAACTTCTTGAAGAACCTCAATACTGTTTTCCACAGTGGCTATACCAGTTTAAATTCCCACCAGTGGTGTACAAAGTATCCTTTTTCTCCACATCCTTGTCAGCATTTGTTATTTCTTGTCTTTTTGACAACAGACATCTTACCAGGTATAAGGTGATATCTCATTGTGGTTTTGATTTGCATTTCCCTGATGAGTAGTGATAATTGAGCACATTTTCATGTACCTGATGGCCATTTGTATCACTTCTTTGGAAAAATGTCTATTCAGTTCCTGTGCCCATTTTTAAATCAGATTGTTTGTTTTATGCTATTGAGTTATATGAGTTCTTTATATATTTTGGATATTAACCCTTTAACAGATATATGATTTATAAATACTTTCTCCCATTCAGAGGTTGCTTTTCATTATGTTGATGCTTCCTTTGCTGTGCAGAAGCTTTTTAGTTTGATGTAGTCCCAGTGGTTTATTTTTTATTTTTGCCTTTTCTTTTGGTGTCAAATCCAAAATATCATTACCAAGACTGATGTCAAGGAGCTTACTGCCTATGTTTTCTTCTAGGAATTTTAAGATTTCAGGTCTTATGTTTAAGTATTTAATTCATTTTGAGTTTATTTGCGTGTGTGGTGTAAGATAGGGGTCCAAGTTTCATTCTTGTGTCTGTCTAGTTTTTCCAACACCATTTATTGAAGAGACTGTCCTGGTACTTCCCTGGCAGTCCAGTGGTTAAGACTTCACTTTCCAGTGCAGGGGGTGTGGGTGCAATCTCTGGTTGAGGAGCTAGGATCCCACATGCCTTTCAGCCAAAAAACCAAAACATGAGATAGAAGCAATATTGTAACAAACTCAATAAAGACTTTTTTTAAAAAAGACTGTCCTTTCCTTTTTGTATAGTCTTGAGTCCTTTGGTGTTAATTAATTAACCCTATATGCATGGGTTTATTTCTGGGCTCTCTATTCTGTTCCATTGATCTAGGTTTCTGTTTTTGTGCCAGTACCATACTATTTTGATTACTATAGCTTTGTAATACAGTTGGAAATCTATAATATAGGTAGTGTGATGCTTCCAGCTTTCTCTTTCTCAAGATTAATTTGGCTATTCAGGGTCTTCTGTGGTTCCACACGAATTTTAGGATTGTTTGTTTTTCTATTTCTGTGAAAAATGCCATTTGAATTTTGATAGGGATTGCATTGAATCTGTAGGTCACTTTGAATAGTATGGGCATTTCAACAATATTAATTCTTCCAATGATGAACACAGGATATCTATCCATTTGTGTCTTCTTCAATCTCTTTCACCAATGTCTTACAGTTTTCAGTGTACAGATCTTTCATCCTCTTGGTTAAATATATTCCTAAGTTTTTAGTGTTCTTGATAGTCTCTTTTTCAGATAGTTATTCTTATAGAAGTGCAACTGTTTTTTATATATTGATTTTGTATCCTGTAACTTTACTGAATTTGATTATTAGTTCTAACAGCTTTTTGGTGGAATCTTTACGGTTTTCTATATATACTATCATGTTAACTGCAGAGACAATTTGACATCTCTCTTTCTAATTTGGCCTTTTATTTCTTTTTCTCGTCTGATTGCTATGTCTAGGACCACCAGTACTCTGTTGAATAAAAGTGGCAAGAGTGAACATTATTCTCTTGTGCCTGATTATAAAGGAAATGCTTTCAGCTTTTCACCACTATGATGTTAGCTGTGGGTTTCGTATATGGTCCTTATTATGTTGAAGGTACATTCCTTCTATATCCACTTTGTTGAGAGTTTTTCTCATGAAAGAATTTTGAGTTTTGTCAGATGGATTTTCTGCATCTATTGAGATGATCATATGATTTTTATCCTTCATATTATTAATGTGGTGTATCACATTTACTGATTTGTGTATGTTGAATTACCTTTGCATCCCAAGAATAAATCCCACTTGATCATAGTATATGATCCTTTTAATGTGTTGTTGAAGTCAGTTTGCTAATATTTTATTGAGGATTTTGCATCTATGTTCATCAGGGATATTAGCCTGTAATTTTTTTTCTTGTAGTGTCCTTGTCTGGATTTGGTATCAGGGTAATGCTGACCTTGTAAAATGAGATTGGAAGTGCTCCCTCCTCTTAAATTCTTTGGAAAAGTTTGAGGACTGGTATTAATTCTTTAACTGTTTGGTAAAATTCACTGGTAAAGCCATCTGGTTCTTGATTTTTATTTGTTGGGAGGTTTCTGATTACTGCTTAAGTCTCCTTACTAATAATTGGTCTGTTCAGACTTTCTATTTCTTCATGATTCAGTCTTGGTAGGCTGTATGCTTCTATGAATTTATTTATATCTTCTAGGTTATCTAATTTGTTGGCATATAATCATTCATAGTAATTCCTTATGATTGTATTTCAGTGCTATCAGTTGTAACATCTCCTCTTTCATATCTTTTTTTTTTAAGATTTTCCAAAGTTTTTATTTATTTAATTTTATTTATTTTTGGCTGCATTGGGTCTTCAATGCTGCGCACAGGTTTCTCATTGTGGTGGCTTCTCTTATTGCAAAGTATGGACTCTAGGCATGTGGGCTTCAGTAGTTGTGGTACGCAGGCTCAGTAGTTGTGGCTTGTGGGCTCTAGAGTGCAGACTTGGTAGCTATGGTATATGGGCTTAGTTGCTCCACAGCATGTGGGATCTTCCCAGACCAGGGCTCAAACACATGTCCCCTGCATTAGCAGGCAGATCCTTAACCACCAGGGAAGCCCTCATATCTGGTTTTATTGAGCCTTCTCTCTTCTTTTCTAGGTTAGTCTAGCTAAAGTTTTGTTAATTTTGTTTATCTTCCAAAAAACAGCTTTTAGTTTCATTGATCTTTTCTACTGTTTTTTAGTCTTTATTTCCTTCAGTTTCACTGATCTTTGGTCTTTCCTTCCTTCTCCTAAACTTGGGCTTAGTTTGTTCTTTACCTAGTTCCTTGAGTCGTAACCTTAGGTAGTTTATATGAGATCTTTCTTTTTTCTTAATGTAGACACTTATCACTATAAACTTCCCATTTGGAACTACTTTTTCTGCATCCCATAAATTTTGGTGTGTTGTGTTTCCATTTTCCTTTGTCTCAAGATATTTTTTTATTTCCCTTTTGGTTTCTTCTTTGACCTATTGGTTGTTCAGAAGCACATTTAATCTCCACATATTTGTAATTTTTCCTGTTTTCCTCTTGCAATTGGTTTCTAGTTTCATACCATAGTGTTCAGAAAAAACACTTGATAAGGTTTCACTCTTCTTAAATTTATTAGGACTTGTGTTGTGGTCTAACATATGATCTATCCTGGAGAATGTTCCATGTGTGCTTGAGAAGAATGTACATTCTGCAGCTGTTGGACGGGAGGTTCTGTATGTGTCTGCTAGGTCCATCTGATCTAACGTATAGTTTAAGTCCAATTCCTTATTGATTTTTCTGGATGATCTATCCAATGTAGAAAGTGGGGTGTGGAGGTCCCCTTCCATTATTGTATTGCTGCCTATTTCTCCCTTCCGATCTGTTAATGTTTGCTTTATATACTTACATGCTCCAATACTGAGTACAAAAATATTGACAACTGTTATATCCTCTTGGTGAATTGACACTTTTATAAATAAATAATGACCTTTTCTTTTGTTCCAGTTTTTGGCTTACAGTCTATTTTGTCTGATATAATTATAGCTACCCCAGCTTTCTTTTGGTCTCACTTTTCATGGAATATCTTTTTATACCTTCATTTTCAAACTATGTGTGTTCTTAAAGCTGAAGTGAGTCTCTTGTAGGTAACATATAGTCAGGTCTTGTTTTGTTTTTGTTTTTGTTTTATCCATTCAGCCATCCTGTGTCTTTTTTTTTTCTCTTTTGGCTGCATTGGGTCTTCGTTACTATGCGTGGGCTTTCTCTAGTTGCGGCAAGTGGGGGCAACTCTTCGTTGTGGTGCGCGGGCTTCTCATTGCGGTGGCTTCTTCTGTTGCGGAGCATGGGCTATAGGCAGGCAGGCTTCACTAGTTGTGGCATGTGGGCTCAGTAGCTGTGGCTCGCAGGCTCTAGAGCGCAGACTCAGTAGTTGTGGCGCACAGGCTTAGTTGTTCTGCGGCATGTGGGATCTTCCTGGCCCAGGGATCAAACCTGTGTCCCCTGCCTTAGCAGGCAGATTCTTAACCACTGCGCCATGAGGGAAGCCCCATTCTGTGTCTTTTGATTGGAGAATTCAGTCTATTTACACTGAGAGTAATGATTGATAAGTATGGACTTACTATTGCCATTTTGTTATTTGTTTTCCGGCTGTTTTATAGCTTCTTTGTTCCTTTCTGCCTCTCTCACTTTCTTCCTTTTGTAATTTGATAACTTTCTTTAATGGTATTCTTGGATTCCTTTCACTTTATCTCTTGTGTATCTACTGTAGGTTATTGCTTTGTGGTTACCATGCGGCTTATATAAAACATCTTATAGTTACCACAGTCTATATTAATCTGATAATGATTAGCTAACTCTGAGCATATACAAAACTCTACATTTTTACACTCCTCTCTCCAATACTTAATGTTTTTGATGTCATAGTTTACGTCTTTTTATATTGTGTATCCATTTAAAAATTTTAATTAGTTATTTTAAATACTTTTGTCTTTTAACAGTTATTCTAGAGTTCTAAGTAATTTACTCACCACCCTTAAAATATTAGCATGTTCTGAATTTACATTTACCTTTGCCAATGAGTTTTATACTTTTATATGTTTTCCTGTTACTAATTAGTGTCCTTTCATTTCACCTTGAAGAACTCCCTTTAACATTCCTTGAAAGTCTGGTCTAATGCTTATGAATTCCTTCAGCTTTTGTTTGTCTGGGAAACTCTTTATCTCTCCTTCAATTCTGAAGGACATCTTAGTCACACAGAATATTCTTGGTTGGCAGTTGTTTTTCTTTCAGTACTTTGAATATACCATCCCACTCCCTTCTGATCTTCAGAGAACTTTCAGCAAGGCTTCTGCTGAAAGATCCACTGATGGTCTTATGGGGGTTCCTTTGTATGCAACAAGTTGCTTTACTCTCACTGTATTTAAGATTTTCTCTTTGTCTTTAACTTTTGACAATTTAATTGTAATGGGTCTCAGTGTAGGTCTCTTTGGGTTCCTCTTATTTGGAACTCTCTGGGCTTCCTGAATCTGTATGTCTGTTTCCTTCCCCAAGTTAGGAAAGTTTTCAGCTATTACTTCTTTAAATAAGTTCTCTGCCCCTTTCTCTTTTTCTCTTCTGAAACCCGTGTAATGCATATATTGATCCACTTGGTGTTGTCCTATAATCCCTATCTTTACTCTTTACTCTTTCTTTCTTTCTTTCCTTTCTTTCTCTTTTTTCTTCTCTGACTGAGTGAATTTTACTACCCTGCCTTTGAGTACACTTATTCTTTCTTCTGCTTGATCTGGTCTGCTGTTGAATCTCTCTATTGAATTTTAAAATTCGGCTATTGTATTCTTCGGCTACATGATTTCTGTTTGGTACTGTATATATTTTCTAGCTCTTCATTGAAATTCTCATTTTATTCATGCATTGCTCTCCTGACCTTGGTAAGTATCATTATGACTGTCATTTTTAAAACCTCTATTGGGTAAATCACTTATCTTCATTTCATTAAGACTGATTTTTGGAGATTTATCCTGTTCTTTTGTTTGGAATATATTCTCTTGTTTCTTCATTTTCTTTGACTCTTTATGTTGGTTTCTGCACATTAGATAAAACAGCCACTTCCTCTAGTCTTGACAGACTGGTCTTGTATAGGAAACAAACATTATCAATCAGCCCAGGCCAAGCTCTTGATTGCCTCTCAAACTGTTGTGATTGTTTAATCTGCTATCTTTGTTCTTAGTGGCTCCCAGTAGTTGAGAGTGTGCCAAGACCCACCAGTGCCCCAAAGGGGAGGATCACAGTCAGTATCTAGATGCAGGCCAATTAGAAGACAGACCCTCAGGCAGCAACTGTTAAAGTACACAAACCCTTTTTGGGGAGAAATTGGAAGATGGGCACTTTTGCCTGCTTCCTCCACACTAAACCCAGTTATATAGCCACAGGCTGGGGTGGGGGATGGGCAGGGTAGAGGTGCTCCTATTCCCATTTCAAAACTGCTTCTTTGCTACAGTCCTGTGGGACTTGTGAATATAAGCCTCAATGGCTATCAGAGCTAGGCAATTTGGATGCCCATCCCTCAGTTGGCAGCCATAAAAGTTAGGGTTACTAGATGTGTGGTCCAAACCATTTGCTCCTCAGGGAGAAGCTAGGAATTGGGGGTTCCCTCCTTATTGTATGGCATTGTGCTGGGGTGAGGTTTATGAGAGTATGTCTCAGCCTGTCCTACCCATTTCAATGTGGATATTTTCTCAGTCACTGATGTGTAGTAGTTACTCAACTAGTTTCCAGATTTCTCTCAGAGGGTTGCTCCATGTGTAGCTCTATATTCAGTATATCAGTGGGAGGAGGGGAAATTAGTAGTCGCCCATGTCACCATCTTAGTCCAAAATCTAACCTATCACCTATCTGGACTTCGTCATCACAGGTCATATCAATGCTTGAGTTTTACAGGTATCAGACTGGTATCCAGACAGACTTTAAGGCTACACGTCAAGTTGCATGCTCACAGTGGGAGCCTGCAGGGACTGCACTCTGCATGCAGTAGGGGGCAGGGCATTATACTATTTCTTATGTATTCTTCAGGATTTCTATTGCTTCTTAAATCAGTATTGGCAAGTTATAAGTTTCTAGGAAATAGTCTATTTTATCTACACTTGCAAATTTATTGGCATAAAGTCATTCATAGCTTTCATAGCTTTCTCTTATCATCTTTTTAAGTTCTGCTGAATGTGCACTATATATCTTTTGCATCATTAACATTGCTTATTTATACTTTTCTCTTTTTCCTCATCCTCAGTCTTGCCAAGGTTTTGTCTATTTTATTAGTCTCTCCAAAGAACCAACTTCTGGCTTTGTTGATCCTCTCTATTTTATCTTTATTTTTTCTATTTATTGATGTCTGTTCTTATCTTTCTTTCTCTCTATTTTCTTTGGCTTTACTCTGCTGATCTTTTGCTATCTTAAGTTGGCTGCTTAGTTCATTAATGTTCAGCCTCCACCCCTTTATAATGTAAACATTCAAAAATAGACATTTCATCTGCTTTTTTACACTTCATGAATTTTGATTTAGCATTTTCTTTATAGTAGTTCTAGGCATTTACAAATTTACATTTTGACTATACTCTGATTCATGAATTACTTAGTAAATACTTTTAAATTTCCAAATATATGAGGGTCATATGGCTTTAATTTTAACTTTTCATTGAAGAATAATATGCATACACAAAGGACATATTATAAATGCACAGCTCAATGAATTTTTACAAACTAAATACAGCCATGTCACCAACACCAAAATCCAGAAACATAACTTTGCCAGTAACCCAGAAGCCACTATGTTTCCTTCCACTCACTACCCCCTCTAAGACGAAACACTATCCTGACTTCTAACAGCACAGATCTATCTGCTTTTGTATTTAATATAAATGAAATCATACAATTTGTAAGCTGTTTTGTCAGACTTCTTTCATTCAACCTTATATTTGTGAGATCATCCATATTGTTGTATGTAACTATAGTTTGTTAATTGTCCTTGCTATAGAGTACTTCATTGTATGAATGTGCCACAATTTCTTTTTATTATGAGTTTCAGTTTTATTGGGGACTCACTGAGGACTATAGCCCAGGAGACAGCCTCTTAGATAGCTCTGAGGAAGCTGCTCCAAAGAGGTAAGGGGGGAGGTCAGCACATATGTGATTTTGGAGAAGGGATACATGCAATCAAACACACTTCTTGGTAGAAGGTTACTGTTAGTCATGAGGCACAGATATCTTAATAAATGATTTTAGTGCTTTTGTAAATATGGGAAGATGCAAGAAATTGGGTTCATAAAATTTTCTCCTGAAAGTACCTAACTATCTGAAAGCCTGTTCTGCCAGTTTTCCCAGAGCACAGAGTGCCTCATTCCTGATCTCTGCTGTGAGTTCCTTTCAAGGTGTGTTGAAGGTCAGCAACTGACTGCAGTCGCTGATGACTCAATCTTTGTAGAGTTGGATGGTGAGTAACATTTTAGCTGGAATCTCCTGGGTGATATATAGAGAATTTCTCTTCTCTCTCTCTTTCCTCTCTCTCTCTGTCTCTCTCCATACAGACATATATAATATCTAAAAACAAACCCATATATATGTATATAATACCATAATACATACACATATGGCACTTGTATGGTTTTGGTTCTTACACTTACATATTAGACCACTGGGAACTTTTACTAGTGTGTGCTATGAGATAGGATTCTAAGTTTACTCATCAAAATTGCTAGCCAGTTGTCCAAACACCATTTATTAAAAAATACATCTTTTCCTGACTGATTTGAAATACTAGCTTTTTCATATATTATATTTCCATACATACTTGGATATATTTTGGGACTTTCTATTTTGTGACCATCAATTAATCTGTTTATTCATGTGTCAATTATGAAGATTTATAATATGTTTTAATACTGGGTAGGACCAACTATAGTCTCACCATCGCTTTTATTCCCCTAGGGTTTTCCTGGATACTTCATATTAAGTTTGTGATCAAACTGTTTACCTTCAGAAAAACAAAAACTGTTAATATTTTTATCCATTCTACTGCTGATGGGCATTTGGGTAGTTTCCAGTTTCGGGCTATTATGAATAGTTCTGCTGTGATCATCCTAGTACATATTTTTTGTTGAACATATGTATGCATTTCTGTTAGAGGAAAGGAGTTGATGGGTCATAGCTTAGGTGTACGTTCAACTTTAATTGATATGGCCAGTTTTCCAAAATGATTGGACCAACTTATACTCCCATGAACAGAGTTGGTTACTTTTTGCAGTTGTTTTCTAACTTAAGCGCATTATGGTCAGAGAATGTGATTGGTATTTTACCAATTCTTTGAAAATTTTGAGACTTACTAGATATTCAATTTCCCACAACCTTCTATGTGTGCTTGAGAAAAATGTGCATTCTGTAATCATTGAATATATGGTCCCATATTTGATTATTAGACCTAATGTTATCAACTATAAAAGCTCATGTACTTAATCAGTTTTCTCAGTTTTATTTATCTATTACTCAAATGGTTGGGTCAAATTACTGCACTATGTATGTATACCAACCCCTATCTATCTATCTATCTATAAATGAATTCATACTGCTACCTCTGATTCCAACCCAACATCATAGGGTTAATGTTCACCTTCAGCTTCCCCCTTTCCTTATTTATACCTTCTTCCTCCAACAGTGAGAAAAATCTTGCTCTCATTATCTACATTATATTTATTTGTTCTATTCTAGTACACATAAAATGTAGTTTCGGAATTGCTTACCCATACCCCATGAAAAACAAATTTACTAACTAAATTACAGTATTGTCTACAGTTCTTTACAGTATCCAAAGTACTGCATTCCAAAGTTTCTTACATTAGCTCTTTTCTTCACCATCCCTTTCAATATGGTAATATTCAATTACTACCTGTAACTTACCTTATTATCTGTAAATGTATTCTATTTTGGATTCCTGTTGACATCCTGATTGGTTTTGTTTATTTATTTTTGAGAGTATGTAAAACATTACTACAGTTCTAATAGAGCTATTAAAAATGTATACTCAGAGAAGTATCACTGCCTCCACATGCCTACTATTCTATTCCCATCCCTCCCCCTACTTTTGGCACCCCTTTCCTACCAATCTCTTGAAATTTTGCTTTACCCTTTCCATATTACTTTTGCACAAAGGAACCAATTCACATTTATTTTCTATTATATCTCTTTTCTCTTACATAAATGTCTACCACATTATTTTGTGCTTTCTAGATGTTTTATTTTTAAAAGCTTCATTTTTCATTGCTTTTACTGTCTCACTTTGGATTAACTAGGGTTTTTCCCCCCTTTTGCTGTGATGAGAAAAGCATACCATTGTTTCTATACCTTTAGAAGTTATTCTTAAAATTTTAACTCACATATTTTGTTAATGTCTAAAGATAATCAGTGTGTCAACTTTTCTCTAAACAATTTCAGGACCTTTATAATCATAAAAATTAACGTTTGTTGGGTACCTGCTATTTGTTAGGCACTGTTCATAGCACTTTACTTATGACAAGTCAATTAAGGCCCAAGAGGTTGAGTAATTTGCCCCAGGTTACACAGATAATAAATCCTGAGACTGGGATTTAAACCCAGACAGTCTGGTTCTATATTCCAGGCTTTTGAACACTATGCTCTATTTAACCAGGAACATTTGAATTAGGATCACCCTCTTCCCATCTTACACGTTATTCCTATCTACAATTTTATTCAATTTCATTTATTAGCTCACAATTCCTTGTTGCATCTCATACATTCCTTTGGAGAATATTTTCCTTGATTCTGAAGCACATTCTTTTAGAAGTACCTTTAGTATATGATGAAGGTAAAAATTACTGGTTTATATTTGTCAGAAACTATTTATTTAATGATAGCTGAGGTTGACAGTTATTTTATCTCAGCAGTCTCAATATATGACTCCACTGTCTTCTGGTTTCCATGTCAGTGAGGAGAAGTCTACTCTAAGTGTGTGTCATGCCATCTGTAAGTAAATTTTCTTTTCTTTCTGCTTGCCCTTTATAAACTTCTTTTTATCTTTAGTGTTCTATGATTTCAGCAAGACACATCCAATTGTGAATTACTTTTTGAAAGTCCTGCTTGGGATTCACTGTGTATTCTTAGTCTGAAGATTTATGTCTTTTAACAATTCTGGAAAATCATTAGAATCTCTTTGAATAATGTGTCTCTCCCATTCTTTCTATTCTTCCCTTCTGGACTCCAATTAGACGGATGTTAGACCTTCTCATTCTATCCTTACTGATTGATATTTTTACCCCCAAATTAGATATTATGATTTATTTATTTAGTCAATGTTTGTTTCATTGTCTCAATGAAACGGTATTTCATTTATCTCCTCATATCTTTAAAAGTCAATTTTATTTCTTTTCCTCTGATTTACATGTGTGTGAACATGGCCTATTGGTTTGACGATATTTTCTGTTAATTTTTAAGGGCTTTCTAGGGAATTCCCTGGTGGTCCAGTGGTAAAGAATCTGCCTTCCAACGCAGGGGACATGGGTTCAACCCCTGGTCAAGGAATTAAGATCCCACATGCTGAGGGGCAACTAAGCCAATGCGCCACAACAACTGAGCCCGCGCACCTCAACTAGAGAGCCTGTGTGCCACAAACTACAGAGCCCACACACTCTGGAGCCCACGTGCTACAGTTAGAGAGAGAAAACCCACACACCTCAACTAGAGAGAAGCCCGCATGCCGTGATGAAAGATGCTGTATGCCGCAACTAAGACCCGATGCAGCCATAAATAAATAAATAGATAAATAAATAAAAATAAATATTTAAAAAAGTAAGTAAAAAAAATTTTAAGGGCTTTCTATATACTAGGAAAATTAGCCATGGTTAATCTTTTTTTTTTTTTTTTTTTTTTTTTTGCGGTGTGCGGGCCTCTCACTGTTGTGGCCTCTCCCATTGCGTAGCACAGGCTCTGGACGTGCAGGCTCAGCGGCCATGGCTCACGGGCCCAGTCGCTCCGTGGCATGTGGGATCTTCCCGGACCGGGGCACGAACCCGTGTCCCCTGCATCGGCAGGCGGACTCTCAACCACTGCACCACCAGGGAAGCCCTAATCTTTTGAAAATCTATTTTTCCTCAACTGATGAATTTTTCTTTTGACTTTGTTTATGGTATCTTTTACAGAGCAGCTATTTTTAACTAACATATAGTCAGATCTAACAATTTTTTACATTGTGGGGTTTTTATTTGGGATATTGCTTTAAAAGACCATTCTCCATTTCAACTCATTAAAAAAAATTCTTCCAAGTTTTTGTCTCTTTTGTACTTTTAAATAGTAGATCCATTTAGAATTTATTTTGGTATAAAAAGTGAATTCATATCCAGATGTTTTTCCCCTAATAACTAACAATTACCTTAAAGCTATTCATCCATTCATTCAACAAGTAAACTATCTTTCATCCTATTTATTTTAAATCTCCCTTTTTCATATACTACCTATGTATTTGGATTGATTTCTGAGTCCTTGGTTAAATTCATTCACTAGTGCCAATGGTATTAATTAGCATAGTTTTATAATATGTTTTAAGTATCTGTCAGGGCTAGTTTCCCCACTATCACTTATTACCTTGTTTTTTCATAACTTAACTAGATTCACACAATACATTTTAACTAGTAACTCTAGAAACAGCCTATCTAGTTTTTAAAAACCATGAATATTGACACTATATTGCAGTTAACTGTTCAAATGTCTTTCTCTCATTATGAGATTACAAACTCTATCATGTCAGAGACTCTATTCGTTCACCATTGCCAGAATCTAACATAAAGTACATAGTAAGTACTCAGTAAATATTTGTTGAATGAATTAATGGATGAGTGAGGCCAAAATCATAGTCTCCTGTTTTGCAACTCTCTGATAATCTCACTAACCCAAGGGGAAAAAAACCTACTCACAGTTAAGTTTCTTTGCTTATTCCTGTTTCCTCACTCCCTCACCATGGTGCTTCTGGGGATATTCCTCAATAACTTTTCTGCACACAAATTTCCATTTCAGAGTCTGTTTCCCAGCCAACCTAACCTAAGACATGGAGGAACAGATGGCTTGCATACTCTTCAGGCAATACCCCATAAATATTATTTTATCCAACAGATATTTGTAAGTATTAGGCAGCACAGAGTTTTGGGTTATATTCCTTAACAAGTCCTTGAATTTCTCTTTTGCTAGTCTACCCGGATGCTTAAGAAAACTGAGGACCCTAGTGAGTTATCAATCCTGGGAAAAAGGCACTCCAACTACCACCTTTGCACATTTTCTGAATGTGTATTCTATAAAATGCATTTTTCTGGATACCACCCATATGCATTATTTCATTTAATAATAGTGATAGTTATTTTTTCCATTTTATAGATGGAAAATGAAGATTCTAAGATCTCACTGATTATCACATGGCTAGTCAGTAATCAAAACTGCCTTCATATCCAGATCTGTGTGATTCCAAAGGTCATGCTCTTTGGCTTCTCCATAATGTGGTAGCCCACAAATCTCACTGTAGTTGTCAGGCCCTTTTTGTTTTGATATTGTCTTTTTTTAGTGTGTTGTAGAGGGACCATGGCAAGCTTTTATCCTTTCACTGTCTATGTAGTAATAAACTATCTGAATCTAAAAGTTGTTCATTGTATCTTTATGACCAAATCAGTCAGGCCTTAGCCTTATGTTGTCTTGTGTGTACTTCACAGATATCCATATGGAAAAAAGCAAAATTTAACCTCTGTCTCACATTGTACATAAAGTCAAGTTTAGATGGATTATAAACTTAAATGTGAAAGATAAACCAACAGAGCTTCTAATTTCTTAAGACTTCTTCCTTGACACGTATTATTTAGTAGCATGCTGTTTAATCTCCAAATATTTTGGAAATTTTCAGCTATCTTTCTGTTTTTTAGTTCTGGTTTCATTGCATTGTAGTCTAAGGACTATACTAACATACTTTCTATGATTTCTATTATTTTTAAATTTGTTCAGGTGTTTTTTCTGGTCCAGAATGTGGTCTATTTTGATGAATGTTCCATGTGAACTTGAGAATGTGTATTCTGCTGTTGTTGGATGAAGTACTCTATAAATGTCAATATTAGATCAAGATGATTGGCGGCCCTGTTCAGTTCAGTGATATTCTTACTGATTTTTCTGCCTTCTTGATCTATCAATTATTGAAAGAAGAGTGTTGAAGTCTCCAACTATAGCAGAGGGGAACCATTCTATAAGCCTATGATTAAGTGTCAGTCTTTTAGTAAGCCTGTGTTTCTGGGCTGTGACCTTATTTTTTCCCCTTAGGTGAGACAGAAAGACTGGAGGAGATTGGAATTGGGTAATTTTCCTTCCTCCACTTCAGATTAAGCTCTGGTAATCTTTTCTGTCGCTAAGTAGGCCTTTGTTAAGGGGACTGCTGTAGGTGTATTTCAAAATGGTTGCTTTTCTCCTATCCCTAGCAGAAACATGAAGATTTTTCTTGGCTTTTTACTCTAAATAGCTGGTGGAATTCCTGGATATAAAACTCATAAAAGTATGGGGGATTCCTAAGACTGTATCAAATTAAAAAGCTTCTGCACAGCTTTTGAAAATCAAAAATATGAAAAGGCAACATGCAGAATAGAAAACAATTAAAAAGTTAAATTTTAAAAAGAATTCTAAAATTTGTATGGAATCACCAAAGACTCCAAATAGCCAAAGCAATCTTGAGAAAGAACAAAGCTGGAAGTATCACAATTCCTGGTTTCAAAGTACACTACAAAGATACAGTAATCAAAATAGTATGGTACTGTCATTAAAACAGACACATAGACCAACTGAACAGAATCAAGAGTCCAGAAATAAACTCATGCATATTGTAGGGGAACAAAATGTGCCACCCCAAAATGTATGTCTTTAGCATGTAGATTACTTCAAGTTGAAAACAATCAAGGCCCAAAAGACTCAGGAAGAACCTCTGACCTTCCCCTTAAATGCCTAAAAGAGTTTAGATAGAAGACATGTTCTAGGAAGGGAGATATCACCATAGATGACTATAGTATGAGCTAGGTGTGGTAGATAGGAAGAAACCTAGCAAAGTTTGTTAAAATTTCTCTCTGTGTCCCAATGTCTTTACCTGGCCCAGCAAACATTTGTTTACCAAATATTTGCTTTTCCATCTCCATGTGAATTGCCTTCCTCCCCTTTGAAGTCCTGAACCAATATCCCCAACATCCTCTTTTGACTTTAGCTAAAGATGGTATTTAAGGTGAGGATTTTGGCCATTTTGACAAGTTACTCAGTCTTCTTGGGTCTCTCCCATGTATACATGTTACCAAAATTTTGTTTGATTTTCTCCTGTTAATCTATCTCATGTCAACTTAGTTCTTAGAACAGTCAGAAAAACCTAGAAGGGTAGAGGAAAATTTCTTCCTCCTCAACAGTATACAGTCAAGTAATACTTTAAAAATGGAGCCAAGAATACTCAATGGGTATAGGATAACCTCTTCAATAAATATTTTTGGGAAAACTGGATATCTACATGCAAAAGAATGAAATTGGACTAAATTTGGACAACCATGCTGGATTATAGGTAAGAATATGTTTAGCTTTGGAAGAAACTACCAACTGTCTTCCAAAGTGGCTGTACCATTCTGCATTCCCACAAGCAAAGACTGAGAGTTCTTGTTGGTTCATATCCTCATCAGCATTTGGTGTTGTCAGTGTTTTGGATTTTGGCCATGCTATTAGGTGAGTAGTTGTATCTCACTGCTGTTTTATTTTGCAATTCTCTAACAACATATGATATGGAGCATTTTTTCACATGATTATTTGCCATCTGTATCTCTTCTGTGGTGAGGTATCAATTCAGATCTTTGGTCCATTTTTTAATTGAGTGCTTTGTTTTCTTATCGTTCAGTTTTAAGAGCTTTTTATATATTTGGGGGTTTTTTCTGTCTTTAAAAAACTTTTATTTATTTATCTATTTTTGGCTGCGTTGGGCCTTCGTTGCTGCGTGCGAGCTTTCTCTAGTTGTGGCAAGTGGGGGCTACTCTTTGTTGTGTTGCACAGGCTTCTCATTGCGGTGTCTTCTCTTGTTGCAGAGCACAGGTTCTAGGTGTGTGGGCTTCAGTAGCTGTGGTGCGTGGGCTCGGTAGTTGTGGCTCATGGGCTCTAGAGTGCAGTCTCAGTAGTTGTGGTGTACAGGCTTACTTGCTCTGCAGCATGTGGGATCTTCCCAGACCAGGGCTCGAACCCATGTCCCCTGCACTGGCAGATGGATTCTTAAACACTGCACCACCAGGGAAGCCCCAAAGAGCTCTTTATATATTTTTGATAGTAGTCCTTTATCACATGTCTTTTGCAAATACTTTCTCCTAGTCTATGGCTTCTCTTCTCTTTCTCTTGATAGTGTCTTTTGCAGAACACATATACTAGTTTTTTTTAAACTAAAATCATGTAACGCGTATTCCTCATACTATTATAAAGATCTTGTAGTTTTTTAATTGTGGTAAAATATAGATAACATAAAATTTACCATTTTAACCTTTTTTTTTTTTTTTTTTTTTTTGCGGTACGCGGGCCTCTCACTGCTGCGGCCTCTCCCGTTGCAGAGCGCAGGCTCAGTGACCATGGCTCACGGGCCCAGCCGCTTCGCAGCATGTGGGATCCTCCCGGACCGGGGCACGAACCTGCGTTCCCTGCATCGGCAGGTGGACTCCCAACCACTGTGCCACCAGGGAAGCCCCATTTTAACCATTTTTAGGCATACAATTCAGTGACAGTAAGTACATTCACATTGTTGTGCAACTATTATCTCTATCTGTCTCCGGAACTTTTTCATCTTCCCAAACTCTACACCCTCTACACAATAACTCCCCATTAAGTCCCAGCAACCACCATTTTATTTTCTGTCTCTATGAATTTGACTACTTTAGGTACCTCATATAAGTGGAATATATAATATTTGTCATTTTATGAAAGACCTTGCAATTTAACATTACAGTATTATTCACTGATGACATAATATTATATACACATCATTTATTGACTCATTTCCTATTTGTGAACATGTTCACTGTGGTTCTAATTTTTGGCTTTAGTGCATTATATGCTTTATGTAACATTATACCCTTCCAATAGATTCCTAGAAGTGGAATTGAAGAACTGAAAATGAAGAGTATGGGTATTTTTAAGGAACTTCATACAGTTTTCCAACTTACTTAGCAAAAGAATTATCAATTCATGCATCCAAAAATAATGTAAGATAGTACCTATCTCACCATATTCTCACCAAGTATTATGATCTTCTCAAGTCTATGCTAACTCGATCAAAAAATAAAGAAAAAGAAAAAGCATCTGTTATTATATAACTATGACACTTGCGAGACAGACCAATTTTTCACTTTTATTAAGTGAATTCCCTTTTGTGGAATATTTGTTTATATCTTTTCTCCATTTATTTAATGTATTCTTAATAATTTTCTTATAAATCTATATAAAGCTCTTTAGCAAAATTAACAATCTTTTGTCTATCATATTTTCTGTAAATACTTTCCCAGCATGTTTGCTGTTAAATTTTTGTTTCTTTTTTAACAGAGCAGTTTCCAGGAATTTTTAAAAATAGGATACACTTAGAAGGAAGAAGAGCGGTCATGGTGAACTTTAGAATTCTCTTTCAGGCGTGTGACTTTACAGGACATTAATTATTCATCCCTAAAAGAGTCAAATTCTCCAAGACTAAGTTTTCTACAACTAAGCCAATACTTTTACATAATATTTAAAAGCAAATTGGCAATTAACCTTGGACAAGAGAGCAATGATGTAAGGTCACCTTTGCAATAAACACTGTTTAAAAGTCAGGTGGCTCCAGTCAGCTCCAGCTGGAACTACTCTGTAAAGTAAAATGTGTATTACTCTCTGCTGTTTTCAATGCCAAATACAACTAAGGCCATTACTAATTTGTACCAAGATTTCAGAGCAACTAACAGACCATAACCAAGATATACAATTCTTATGTTGTGAACAAAGGCCAAACAGGTTGAGTTGTCACTGATTTCCATATATGGAGCCTTATTTTTCTTTATCTATATTTTAAGAATAAGCATCTTTCCTGGGTAGGCCAGGTAACAGAATTAAGAGGAGACAAAAGAAGAGCTCAAACATAGAAAATAAAGAAATTATTACAACTTTGAGCAAGCCACAGATAGCCCTAGGACATTTGTTTATGCACCTGGGCATTTATGAAAACTAGAGGAAAAGAAAAGGTGCATTTGTTGTGACAATAACACTCCACTTTGCTCTGCAAGGGGAGGGAGTCCTACCGTGGTTTATCTGCCCACACCTGACATGCAAGGGCATTTTGTAAAAGAAATCAGTGAGGATGAAAATCCAAGCCATTCAACGTCTGCATGACTCAAAAGGCAAAACGAGCCTCAGCTTCCTCTTCTACCCAAATTGGAGTGAAGATTACAACTCTGTGGGTTTACAGAGGACAAGATGAATGGTCCCGTCACAACCATAGTCCCCACAGCTTCTGAGATCTAAGAGTATGAAATAAGTCTTAGCCAGATTTACTGCTGTTCCATAAGCCCAGGGTTTATAAAGTTACAAAACAGAAAAGATTTCACCTCCGTGCCAAACAAGCAACAGGAAAAGATGGACTGATTTTGGTTTTTTGTAACAATACTAAAATATTTGCTTTTATGTCATCGTTTGTAAAGCAGTTTTCACATAATCATATTATCTTATCAATTCATTTGAACCCTGCCAACCCCCTGGGTGCAGGGCACCTCTGTATCTGCCATGTATCTAAAGGTACCTTGAATATAGTAGGTACTCAGTAAATGCTTTTTGAATAAATGCATAGGTAGGCAAATCTCCTTCTTCAAAACTGACCACAAGAATAGGTCAGCCATCACGTCTGAAATGTAAAGAAGTAGCAGTGGTTTATATCTTGATAATTTACACACACAACGCACACACAAAGTAGCATGGTGCATTAGGTGAAAAGTGTTAATTATATTTTATTAAATAAGTCACATCAGTTACCA
Organism: Monodon monoceros; assembly: GCF_005190385.1. Taxonomy (NCBI): domain Eukaryota; kingdom Metazoa; phylum Chordata; class Mammalia; order Artiodactyla; family Monodontidae; genus Monodon; species Monodon monoceros. The sequence continues at coordinate 133,900,139 of NW_021703778.1, forward strand.
TACCTTTTCTGCACTCAAACCCAACCAATTCTACTTTTTAATGCTGTAGCAAAATCTTCTGAAATAATTATTTTTAAAACCAGGTAAGCATAAGGCATAGTACCTAGCCCATCAGTTATCCCTGGGTTGGCTACATGCTAATGGGGAAATGGACAGTATTTGGAAGTACAGGAGTATGACGTGGTGCTCCATCAAGATTTGCCATAATGACACAAGGGGAGTCCAGGAGACAGTGTTGGAGGACCTCCTTCAGTCCTCCCATGTCCCAAACCCATAATTCTAGGAGCATAAAATTGAAAATGGGAGTTTACAACAACTTCAGTGGGCAAAATGTGGCTAAGAAAGAATACACACTTGAGAAAATCAAGGAATCCTATGCCAAAATGTGGGCTAAATAGTATGAAGACACAAAAGTGCCTCAATGAAAAATAATAACGTAAGATAATACCTGGTATCCACTTCAAGATAAACAAATGAGGGGCTTCCCTGGTGGTGCAGTGGTTGAGAGTCCGCCTGCCGATGCAGGGGACACAGGCTCGTGCCCTGGTCCGGGAAGATCCCACATGCCGCAGAACGGCTAGGCCCGTGAGCCATGGCCGCTGAGCCTGCGCGTCCGGAGCCTGTGCTCCGCAACGGGAGAAGCCCCAACAGCAAGAGGCCCTGCAAAAAAAAAAAAAAAAAGATAAACAAATGAGAAGGTGTCAGATATTTGGCATTGAAAAACTGAGCCCATCAACAAAAATTTTGTGTTATAATTTATTTTATGCAATACTTCTTCCATGGTCCTTTCATTTCTCCCATTGTACTGTAATATTTATAGGTTTATCTCTCCCACTGGAGTTTTAGCTCCAGCATGTAAAGGGGAATACTGAAGATGATTTAAGTATTTTTGAAGGAATAAAGAAACTCATTTTACATCTTATTTGCTACTCTTTCTCCCATGCTTGAACAACACCTCACCTAGGCCCCGCCCCCAAGGCCTTTTCTGGCTGCATGGGTCCTGAGTCTAGGCTCCACCCCACACCTAGGTCCCACCCCACCCTAAATGACTGCCCTAAGTTCCACCCCCACCTATACTCCACCCCCATAGCCAAGGCTTTTTTTTCTTTTCTTTTTTCCTCTTTTAGATTGGAGTTCTGTATTACCTTGCTGTTGATTCATTTATATATTTTTTTTCTAATAAATCTTTATTTTTCTAATTTTATTTTATTCTTAATACTTTGTTATTGTTCTGCTCCTTTTGGTTTGTTCCCCCCACCCTTTTTTTTCTTTTTTCTGTTGGTTTTCTTTTACCTTGTTGCAGTTGTTTCAATTATATTTTTATTTTCCTAATATATTTTTTACCTTTCTAATTTTATTTTGTTATTTACTCTTTGCTATTGTACTGTTCCTTTTTTTCTTTTTCTTTTTCTTTTTTTTTTTTTTTGCTGTGCCACACGGCTTGTGGGATCTTGGTTCCCAGGCCAGAGGTTGGGCCCAAGCTCCTGTGGTGGGAGCTCCAAGTCCAAACCACTGGACTAACAGAGAACCTCAGACCCCAGGGAATATTAATTGGAGTGAGGCCTCCTGGAGGTCCTCATCTCAGCACCAACACCCAGCTCTACCCAACTGCCTGCAAACTCCAGTGCAGGATGCCTCAGGCCAAACAACCACCAGTAAGACAGGAATATAGCTCCACCCATCAAAAAAAAAAAAAATGAAACGGCAAAAAAATATGTTACACACGAAGGAGCAAGGTAAAAACCTACAAGACCAAATAAATGAAGATGAAATAGGCAATCTACCTGAAAAAGAATTCAGAGTAATGATAGTAAAGATGATCCAAAATCTCAGAAACAGAATGAAGAAAATACAAGAAACACTTAACAAGGATCTAGAAGAACTAAAGAGCAAACAAATAGTGATGAGCAACACAATAACTGGGATTAAAAATACTCTAGAAGGAATCAATAGTAGAATAACTGAGGCAGAAGAACGGATAAGTGAGCTGGAAGATAAAATGGTGGAAATAACTGCCAGGGAGCAGAAGAAAAAAGAATGAAAAGAATTGAGGACAGTCTCAGAGAACTCTGGGACAACATTAAACACACCAACATTTGAATTATAGGGGTCCCAGAAGAAGAAGAGAAAAAGAAAGGGTCTGAGAAAATATTTGAAGAGATTATAGTCAAAAACTTCCCTAACATAGGAAAGGAAATAGTCAATCAAGTCCAGGAAGCACAGAGAGTCCCAAGCAGGATAAACTCAAAGAGAAACATGCTGAGACACATATTAATCAAACTGTCAAAAATTAAATACAAAGAAAAATATTAAAAGCAGCAAGGGAAAAGTAACAAATAACATACAAGGGAACCCCCATAAGGTTAACAGTTGATCTTTCAGCAGAAACTCTGCAAGCCAGAAGGGAGTGGCAGGACATATTTAAAGTAATGAAACAGAAAAACCTACAACCAAGATTACTCTACCCAGCAAGGATCTCATTGAGATTTGAGAGAGAAATCACAAGCTTTACTGATGAGAAAAAGCTAAGAGAATTCAGCACCACAAAACCAGCTCTACAACCAACGCTAAAGGAACTTCTCTACGTGGTAAACACAAGAAAAGAACCTACAAAAACATACCCAAAACAATTAAGAAAATGGTAATAGGAACATACATATCGATAACTGTATCCATATACAATTTGTATGGAAACACAAAAGACCCCAAATAGCCAAAGCAATCTTAGGAAAGAAAAACAGAGCTGGAGGAATCAGGCTCCCCAACTTCAGACTATACTACAAAGCTACAATAATCAAGACAGTATGGTACTGGCACAAAAACAGAAATATAGGTCAATGGAACAGGATAGAAAGCCCAGAGATAAACCCATGCACATATGGTCACCTTATCTTTGACAAAGGAGGCAAGAATATACAATGGAGAAAAGACAGCCTCTTCAATAAGTGGTCCTGGGAAAATGGACAGCTATATGTAAAAGAATGAAATTAGAACACACCCTAACACCATACACAAAGAAAACTCAAAATGGATTAAAGGACTCTATAAAGTCTTAGAGGAAAACATAAGCAGAACACTCTATGACATAAACCACAGCAAGATCCCTTTTAACCCACCTCCTAGAGAAATGGAAATAAAAACAAAAATAAACAAATGGGACCTAATGAAACTTAAAAGCTTTTTGCACAGCAAAGGAAACCATAAATAAGATGAAAAGACAACCCTCAGAATGGGAGAAAATATTTGCAAATGAAGCAACTGACCAAGGCTTAATCTCCAAAATATACAAGCAGCTCATGCAGCTCAATATCAAAAAAACAAACAACCCAATCCAAAAATGGGCAGAAGACCTAAATAGACATTTCTTCAAAGACACACAGATGGCCAACAAATACATGACAAGATGCTCAACATCACTAATCATTAGAGAAATGCAAATCAAACCCACAATGAGGTATCACCTCGTACCAGTCAGAATGGCCATCAGCAAAAAATCTACAAACAATAAATGCTGGAGAGGGTGTGGAGAAAAGGGAACCCTCCTGCACTGTTGGTGGGAATGTAAATTGATACAGCCACTATGGAGAACAGTATGGAGGTTCCTTAAAAAACTAAAAATAGAACTACCATATGACCCAGCAATCCCACTACTGGGCATATACCCTGAGAAAACCATAATTCAAAAAGAGTCATGTACCACAATGTTCATTGCAGCTCTATTTACAGTAGCCAGGACAGGGAAGCAACCTAAATGTCCATCGACAGATGAATGGATAAAGAAGATGTGGCACATATATACAATGGAATATTACTTATCTATAAAAAGGAACAAAATTGAGTTATTTGTAGTGAGGTGGATGGACCTAGAATCTGTCATACGGAGTGAAGTCAGAAAGAGAAAAACAAATACCGTATGCTAATGCATGTATATGGAATCTAAAAAAAAAAACAAAACGATACTGATGAACCTAGTTGCATGGCAGGAATAAAGACATAGACGTAGAGAACAGACTTGAGGGCATGGGGGGTAGGGGGAAACTGGGATGAAGTGAGAGAGTAGCACTGACATATATACACTACCAAATGTAAAATGGATGGCTAGTGGGAAGCTGCTGCATAGCACAGGGAGATCAGCTCGGTGCTTTGTGGCAATCTAGAGGGATGGGATAGGGAGGGTGGGAGGGAGGCTCAAGAGTGAGGGGATATGGGGATATCTGTATACATATAGCTAATTCACTTTGTTGTACAGCAGAAACTAACACACCATTGTAAAGCATTTATACTCCAATAAATATGTGAAAAAGAAAAACGAAAAGAGAAAAAAAAAAAGAAAAAAGAAAAGAAACAATGAGGAAAACCTAGAAGTGAATAAATAGGTGCAGCAAGGAAAGAATGATGAATTCTCAAGTGTTATCAAAGGACCAGTTAGTGCATCAACAACTTCTCTTCTTTTCTCAGTTAAAAATCTAGTTTTACCCAAAGGGTTTTCTGGGAGGTTAAGCAAAGCTAATCCCATATTGGACACCTGACCACAGGATATGTCTGAGTTTCCCAAAGGCTCTGAAGCAGTTATAGCCCTTTAAGAAACCAAAGTATTTACAGAAGCAAGAGTTTACAGACTTTCTTAAAAATAGAATTAAAAATATCATCTCCTCTACCACCACCACTCCCTCCCCACCAGCCTACCTCATTCTGTTCTATGCCTAAAATATTCTTGGGATCTGACTCTTCAGAAAATTTTAACAGTTCTCTAGTGCCTTTCTCTAATAGGGTCGACAGGGGTGTTACTGCTTAGAAATTATTAGGCTGCAATTCCAGAGCAACCTCCTTCAATAGAAAGTTGACCTAACTAGTAACTGGCAGATATGCATCATGAAAAAGAGAAACTGTAATAGCAGGAGAAAATTAAGGCATATTCGGTTCAAAGTCTTAGCTACTGCCAGAATTCCTCCACAATTGCAATAAAAAATTAAAAGCAGGGAAAAGTTAACTGCTTTCCTGTAAAAATGAACCTGCTCATTTGTGAAACAAATAAAACAAAATTTTACTTTGGTTTATGTGAGTCGTTGCTTCTCATAGGTATTATAGCTGTGAAATGTTTGCATATGCTATAGCAGTAATACATTTAAATAGAAAAGTCCAAAAGTAAACTAACTACGTTTTTCTATCAAATTAATAGACTTACCCTGTTCTCTCATCTGAGGTCCAGACTTAATATTGAACTGTACTCTTGACATCACTTCTTGTATGTCTCAAAGGCACCTTAAACTCAAACACAATGTGCCCCAAACCAAAGTCATTATTTCTTTCACTCCTCAAAACTTGGTCCTCTTCCAGGGATCCCTGAGTGAATTAATCCACCATCCATCCAGTTCTAGAAGTCAGAAACCTGTCATGTTTGACACCACCTTCTCAGTCTACCATATTCAGTATATCACAAAGTCCTGTCCATTTTATCTCTTCAATGTATCTCAAATCATCTACTCCCCTCCATCTCCACCACCACTACCACCCTTAACCCAGTATCTCTCTCATGGACCACAGCACTGGCCCACAAACAGCTAAGTACATCCACTCTGATCCCTTCCAATCTGTTCTCCACACTTCAGCCAGAGTCATCATTTCAGAACACAAAACCAATCATGTCACATTCATATTCTGTTTAAAATCCTTAGATGTCTCCCCTTTGCTCTTGGGATCAGCACAAAACTCCTTAGGATAGCCTACAATGCCCTGCATGATCTGGTCCCTACCCACCTCAGCAGCCTCAATTCACACCACACTCACTCTTGCTAGGGAGAGAGCAAAGGTAGTAGACATACCTCCAGGGCATAATCTCTGCAAGTGATGACTTTCCAACAATTTTCTTTTAGATAATTTGTCGACAAGGCAGTCATTACGACTGATAAAATAATGTTGGGGAAAAAGACCAAAAGACAAACAGAAAAAGTATGTGCTTGCTCCAGACTTGACACAGCCTGCCTGAAGTACAACCCTCCCCCCCTCCACACATACACACAGATGTTAGAAAACAACCATACCTCTGCTCTTGCTGTTTTTGCTCCAGCCATGTTCCCTCCCTCCTCCGGACTATGGAGAGCAGCTAGGATACAAACCACGTTTATCTGACTTCTAAGGCAGTACACTTTCCACCATTTCATCTTGGCCCACAAGAGCTGTTTTTCCGTGTAAATTAGAACATTATAATGATGAATTTTAAACATCCCTAAGACTCAGTATTTTTAGGAAAAGCTGAAAATATGCTCTATTCTCTATTCCTTTTTTAATGAAAAATTTTAAACACACACAAAAACAGAGACTAGACAGTGAGCCCCCACACCCAAATCACTCACATTCAAGAATTATTTTGCAATTATACCACCTATTCCTTTTTTTTGGTTTTCTTTGCTGAAGCATTTTAAATGAAATTTAAGAAAACATATCATTTTACTCCCACACGTTTCAATATGCATTCCTAGAAAGTATGGACACTTTCTTATGTAACCTTTACGCCATCATCATATTTAACAAAATTAATAATTCTTTGGTATCATCTAACATCTAGTCTATGATCAAATTTCCATGATTGTTTCAAAAATATCTTTGTATAGTTGTTGTGTTTGAATCACTATCCAAACAAGGTCCACAAATTACATTTAGTTGTTATATCTCTTAATCCTCTCCTTCCCCCACCTCATGCCATTTACTTGTTGAAGAAACCAGGTCAACTGTCCTGTAGAATGTACAAAATTCTGGATTCATCTGTTTGATTCCTTGAGGTAGCATTTTAACTTGCCCATCTCTTCCTCTATTTCCTGTAAACTGGATGTTAGTTCTAAAACCTTGATTAGACTCAGGTTCAACTTTTTGGCCAGAATATTTTATAGATAGTGCTATGTACTTTAAATTGCTTTTTATTGGGAGGTTCACAGTGCTCATTATCCCACTTTTAATAATGCTTATTATCATTTTATTTTTATTTATGAAAATTCATAAATTCAACAAATATTGACCAAATATGCACTATAAGCCAGGTACACCTCCAGGTTCTGGGCATAAAGAAGGAAACATGACAGCAAGGTCTCTGCTTTCATGAAGCTTTCACATATTATCATTTCAATGATTGATCTACAGATTCTTTATAAGATTAGTGTTCACTTTACATGTAAATATATGTGCATATAAATACATGTATTTATATATTTGCATGTACGTAAGCACACACATCCATACACACATCCTTCATCTATTCCTCATACTTATTAGATGTTGACTGACTTTTGCCGTATCTACCTATGCCATAACTCAAATTCCCTTCAGTGAGGACTGCCCCTCCCCCATATTGTACTAAATGGTCTTGTCCCCTTGACCATAGCTGACTGAACTGGGAATAGATACCTGATTGACGCAAGACAGCCAATCATGACCTCTCTCTTGAGACACTGCAAGAGGGAATAGTGGCCTGGGCTCTGACAACTTTCTTTCCTTTTTTTTTTTTTTTTAACATCTTTATTGGAGTATAATTGCTTTACAATGATGTGTTAGTTTCTGCTGTATAACAAAGTGAATCAGCTATACATATACACATATCCCCATATCCCCTCCCTCTTGCATCTCTCTTCCACCCTCTCTATCCCACCCCTCTAGATGGTCACAAAGCGCCGAGCTGATCTCCCTGTGCTATGCAGCTGCTTCCCACTAGCTATCTATTTTACATTTGGTAGTGTATGTCCATGCCACTCTCTGACAGCTTTCTAACTTCTGTTTATTTCCTTTCCTGAAGCTTTATTTAATGATCACCTTCTCCTTGGATTTCATAATCTATCCCTGTTCCTTTCCTTTCCTTTTTGGCTATTTCCTATTATTTTCTGTTACTGGCAATCAAAAGAACTGTAAGACATTAACGGTAACACATTGTGTGAGAGAGATCAGACAGCCTTGTCAAATAATTTCTTTCTTTTCAGGTGACCAAACTTTCTTAATGCTTTTCAACATGAGCCTTTTGGCCAGCCCTGTGTGTAAATGAAGTAAGCTGTAGCCCACTGAGTTGACTGGTGGTTACTACACTCAAACCCTACCAAAAATATGATACCCTGGCTTGTGTTTCCCTTCCTGCTTAACTACGAATCCCATCCTTGCAGTCATTCTTTTGATGGACTAATAAAGATGGAAGCATTATCTTCAGATGCTGGCTATACAGTACCATGCAAGGGAAGGGTGATCCTAGAAGGATGACCCTAGACTTTTCCTCTTTCCTTTCATTTGACATACGAAAATAATTTATCAACTTAACAAAGTACCATCAAATTTAAATAAAAGGTACATGAAATGGTGCTCAACATCACTAATCATCAGGGAAGTATAAATCAAAACCACAATGAGATATCGCCTCACTATTGGTAGAATGGCTACTATCAAAAGAAAATATGTGTTGGAGAGGATGTGGAGAAAAGGGAACCCTTGTATACTGTTAATGGAAATGTAAATTGATGCACCCACTATGGAAAACTGTATGAATTTTCCTCAATAGATTGAGGAAATAGAACAACCATATGATCCAGTATTCCACTTCTGGGTATATATCCAAAGGAAATGAAGTCAGTATCTCAAAGAGATATCTGTACCCCCATGTTCATTACAGCATCATTCACAACAGCCAAGATATGGAAAACAACCTAAGGATCCACCAACAGATGAACGGATAAAGAAGACTGTATACACACACACACACACAAACACACACACACGTACATATACACAATGGAATATTGTCATAAAAAATAAGGAAATCCTACCATTTGTGTCAATGTGGGTGAACCTGGAGGACATTATGTTAAGTAAAATAAGAAAGACAAATACTGTACGAATTCACTTACATGTGGAATTTAAAGAAGTCAATCTCATAGAACCAGAGAGTAGAAAGGTTGTTACCAAGTGCTGGGGGAGTGGGGGAAATGGGGAGATGTTGGTCAAAGGGTACAAATTTCCAGCTATAAGATGAATAAGTCCTAGGAATCTAATGTATGGTATGGTGACTATAGTTAATAATACTGTATTGTATACTTGAAATTTGCTAAGAGAGTAAATCTTAAGTGTTCTCACCACACACACACACAAATGGTAACCATGTGAGGTGGTGAATGTGTCACTCAACTTGGTTGGGGTAATAATTTCACGATACACACTATACATCACAGTGTACACCTTAAATATATACAATTTTTATTTGTTAATTATATCTCAATGAAGCTGGAAGAAAGAAAGAAAGAAAGGAGGGAAGGAGGGAAGGAAGGAAGGGAGGAAGGGAGGAAAGAAGGAAGGAGGAAAGGAAGGAGAAAGAAAGGAAGGAAGGGAAGAAGGAAGGAGGATGGAAGGAAGGAAGGAAGGAAGGAGAAAGAAGGAAAGAAAGAAGGTAAGAAAGGGAAGGAAAGAAGGGAGGGAGAAAGGAAGGAAGGAAGGAAAGGAAGGAAGGGAGGAAGAAAGGAAGGGAGGGAGTGGGAGGAAGGAAGGAAGAGAGAGTGACAACCTCAAGTGTGGGCAAGAATATGGAGACACTGGATCATTCATACATTGCTGGTGGAAATGTAAAATGGTACAGTCACACTGGAAAACAGCTTGGCAGTGTATTTTAAAACTAAACATACAACTACCATATAACGCATGAACATTTATCTCAGAGAAATAAACACTTATGCTCAAACAAAAATCTTACACAAGTTTATAGCAGCTTTATTCATAATAGCCAAAAACCAGAAACAATGTAGATGCCCTTCAAAGGTGAACAGTTAAACAAACTCTGATACATACATACCATGGAATATGACTCAGCAATTTAAAAAGAACAAACTAGGATACACACAACAACCTGGATGACTCTCCACAGAATTACGCCAAGTGAAAAAATGACAATCTGAAAAGTGTACACACTGCATGTTTCCACTTATATAACATTCTTGAAATGAAAAAATTATAGAAATAGAGAACAGATGAGTAGTTGCCAGGAGTTGCCAGAGAGGGGAGTGCTGAAGGGAAGGGGATGTGATTATAAAAGGACAACATAAGAAATCCTTTTGGTGATGGAAATGTTCTGTACCTTGATAACATCACTGTCAATATCCTGGTACCATACTCTTGCAAGATGCTACAACTGAAGGAAACTGAGTCGAGGGTATATGGGCTCTCTCAGTATTATTTCTTATAATTGTATGTGAATCTACAATTACCTCAAAATAAAAAGTTTACTAAAACTTGAAAAAAAATTTTTTTTCAATAAAAAGTGAGAGCGAGACCATGCCTATAATTATTCCTTGATAACTTAAAGGGCAGGAAAACGAAGGCGTGTTTTGTGATGAAATGGTTGTCTATATCCAGTATAAACTCACACTTCTAATTCACTGTCAGGCCAAACAAAAACTCATTTTCACAGAGTTGAAGTAAGAGTATTCAAGGCCTTGAACAGGAAAACTATCCACTTTCTTTCTGTCTGGTCAGTTACTCTTCTGCTTTCTCAAGAGGTCAAGTCTGTTGTCAGCAATCACTAGAGCCCTAACTTCTCCCACATAAATATTCAAGGATTTATGCACCCAACATAGGAGCACCTCAATACATAAGGCAAATGCTAACAGCCATAAAAGGGGAAATCAACAGTAACACAATCATAGTAGGGGACTTTAACACCCCACTTTCACCAAAGGACAGATCATCCAAAATGAAAATAAATAATGAAACACAAGCTTTCCTTATTTAAATGACACATTAAACAAGATAGACTTAATTGATATTTATAGGACATTCCATCCAAAAACAACAGAATACACTTTCTTCTCAAGTGCTTATGGAACATTCTCCAGGATAGATAATATCTTGGGTCACAAATCATGCCTTGGTAAATTTAAGAAAACTGAAATCCTATCAATTGAAATCATATCAATTTCCGACCACGGCACTATAAGACTAGATATCAATTACAGGAAAAAGTCTGTAAAATATACAAACACATGGAGGCTAAACAATACACTACTTAATAACCAAGACATCACTGAAGAAATCAAAGAGGAAGTCAAAAAATACCTAGAAACAAATGACAATGAAAACACGATGACCCAAAACCTATGGGATGCAGCAAAAGCAGTGCTAAGAGGGAAGTTTATAGCAATACAATCCTACCTCAAGAAAAAAGAAACACCTCAAATAAACAACCTAACCTTACACCTAAAGCAATTAGAGAAAGAAGAACAACAAAACCCCAAAGCTAGCAGAAGGAAAGAAATCATAAAGATCAGATCAGAAATAAATGAAAAAGAAATGAAGGAAACAATAGCAAAGATCAATAAAACTAAAAGCTGGTTCTTTGAGAAGATAAACAAAATTGATAGACCATTAGACAGACTCATCAAGAAAAAAAGGGAAAAGACTCAAATTAATAGAATTAGAAATGAAAAAGGAGAAGTAACAACTGACAGTCCAGAAATACAAAAGATCATGAGAGATTACTACAAGCAACTCTATGCCAATAAAATGGACAACCTGGAAGAAATGGACAAATTCTTAGAAAAGCACAACCTTCTGAGACTGAACCAGGAAGAAACAGAAAATATAAACAGACCAATCACAAGCACTGAAATTGAGACTGTGATGAAAAATCTTCCAACAAACAAAAGCCCAGGATCAGATGGCTTCACAGGCGAATTCTATCAAACATTTAGAGAAGAGCTAACGTGCATCCTTCTCAAACTCTTCCAAAATATAGCAGAGGGAGGAAAACTCCCAAACTCATTCTACAAGGCCACCATCACCATGATACCAAAAGCAGACAAAGACGTCACAAAGAAAGAAAACGACAGGCCAATATCACTGATGAACATAGATGCAAAAATCCTCAACAAAATACTAGCAAACTGAATCCAAAAGCACATTAAAAGGATCATAAACCATGATCAAGTGAGGTTTATCCCAGGAATGCAAGGATTCTTCAATATATGCAAATCAATCAATGTGATACACCATATTAACAAACTGAAGGATAAAAACCATATGATCATCTCAATAGATGCAGAAAAAGCTTTCAACAAAATTCAACACCCATTTGTGATAAAAACCCTCCAGAAAGGAGGCATAGAGGAACTTACCTCAACATAATAAAGGCCATCTATGACAAACCCACAGACAACATCATTCTCAATGGTGAAAAACTGAAACCATTTCCACTAAGATCAGCAACAACACAAGGTTGTCCACTCTCACCACTCTTATTCAACATAGTTTTGGAAGTTTTAGTCACAGCAATCAGAGAAGAAAAAGGAATAAAAGGAATCCAAGTCAGAAAAGAAGAAGTAAAGCTGTCACTGTTTGCAGATGACATGATACTATACATTGAGAATCTCAAAGATGCTACCAGAAAACTAGTAGAGCTAATCAATGAATTTGGTAAAGTAGCAGGATACAAAATTAATGCACAGAAATCTCTTGCATTCCTATACACTAATGATGAAAAATCTGAAAGAGAAATTAAGGAAACACTCTCATTTACCATTGCAACAAAAAGAATAAAATACCTAGGAATAAACCTACCTAAGGAGACAAAAGACCTGTATGCAGAAAACTATAAGACACTGATGAAAGAAATTAAAGGTGATACAAACAGATGGACAGATATACCATGTTCTTGGATTGGAAGAATCAACATTGTGAAAATGACTATACTACCCAAAGCAATCTACAGATTCAATGCAATTCTTATCAAACTACCAATGGCATTTTTCACAGAACTAGAACAAAAAATTTCACAATTTGTATGGAAACACAAAAGACCCTGAATAGCCAAAGCAATCTTGAGAAAGAAAAATGGAGCTGGAGGAATCAGGCTCCTGGACTTCAGACTATACTACAAAGCTACAGTAATCAAGACAGTATGGTACTGGCAGAAAAACAGACATATAGATCAATGGAACAGGATAGAAAGCCCAGAGATAAACCCACGCACCTATGGTCACCTAATCTATGACAAAGAAGGCCAGAATATACAATGGAGAAAAGATAGCCTCTTTAATAAGTGGTGCTGGGAAAACTGGACAGCTACATGTAAAAGAATGAAATTAGAACACTCCCTAAGACCATACACAAAAATAAACTCAAAATGGATTAGACACCTAAATGTAAGACCAGAAACTATAAAACTCTTAGAGGAAAACATAGGAAGAACACTCTATGACATAAATCACAGCAAGATCCCTTTTGACCCACCTCCTAGAGAAATGGAAATAAAAACAAAAATAAACAAATGGGACCTAATGAAACTTAAAAGCTTTTGCACAGCAAAGGAAACCATAAACAAGACGAAAAGACAACCCTCAGAATGAGAGAAAATATTTGCAAATGAAGCAACTGACAAAGGATTAATCTCCAAAACTTACAATCAGCTCATGTAGCTCAATATCAAAAAAACAAACAACCCAATCCAAAAATGGGCAGAAGACCTAAACAGCCATTTCTCCAAAGAAGATATACAGATTGCCAACAAACACATGAAAGAATGCTCAACATCACTAACCATTAGAGAAATGCAAATCAAAACTACAATGAGGTATCACCTCACACAGGTCAGAACGGCCATCATCAAAAAATCTACAAACAATAAATGCTGGAGAGGGTGTGGAGAAAAGGGAACCCACTTGCACTGTTGGTGGGAGTGTAAATTGATACAGCCACTATGGAGAACAGTATAGAAGTTCTTTAAAAAACTACAAATAGAATTACCATATGACCCAGCAATCCCACTACTGGGCATATAGCCTGAGAAAACCATAGTTCAAAAACAGTCATGTAGCACAATGTTCATTGCAGCTCTATTTACAATAGCCAGGACGTGGAAACAACCTTAATGTCCATTGACAGATGAATGGATAAAGAAGATGTGGCACATATATACAATGGAATATTACTCAGCCATAAAAAGAAACGAAATTGAGTTATTTGTAGTGAGGTGGATGGACCCAGAGGCTGTCATACAGAGTGAAGTAAGTCAGAAAGAGAAAAACAAATACCATATGCTAACACATAAATATGGAATCTAAAAAAAAAAAAAAAAGGTTCTGAAGAACCTAGGGGCAGGACAGGAATAAAGACGTAGATGTAGAGAATGGACTTGAGGACATGGGGAGGCAGAAGGGTAAGCTGGGATAAAGTGAGAGAGTGGCATGGACTTATATATACTACCAAATGTAAAATAGATAGCTAGTGGGAAGCAGCCACATAGCACAGGGAGATCAGCTCAGTGCTTTGTGACCACCTAGAGGGGTGGGATAGGGAAGGTGGGAGGGAGATGCAAGAGGGAGGAGATATGGGGATATGTGTATATGTATAGCTGATTCACTTTGTTATACAGCAGAAACTAACACACCATTGTGAAGCAATTACACACCAATAAAGATGTTTAAAAAAATAAAAATTAAAATAAATAAATAAAAAACAGGAGTTGACCATTTCTGCAAGGCCCAGGGTTCAGAAGAATCTGGTAATTTAACATTCCCAAGTGTATTGATCCAGATGTCCCTATGCCCAGTCTCAGGTTCTACTTCTTCCCAATCAGGGCCTGACCTTCGGGTAGCACACTTGCAGGACTGAAAATTCAATCTTCTCTAGAGCTATGTTACCCTTATAATTAAGTCCAGGGCCTGATCATCAGCTTCCTCTGCCCCGTAGCTGCAAGAGATAAGACTCCCTTTACATGCTGTCAAGGAATCCCTCTGATGATGAATCACCCTCAGATTCTCATTGTCTTTTTTCCCAACTCATCAATAGTCCCCAGCAACAGTCATCCAAGTTACCAGTTTTTATGCTTCCCACATTTCCCAAACCCACTGAATGCTTGTAATACTGTCCTCACCAGTGTTTTCTCTTCCATGGTATCCCATCCCAGTTCACCATGAGAGAAAGTTTCAAAAATTGTACCTCTACACCATACCAATGTTATCAGTATTCCATTTACCACCAGTGATGGTATTTGTATCACAAGCTGTGAGTTAGGTAATCCAGCTCTGAAATCCCATTTTAGATTCTGCTTGTTAGAGGCATCCTGGTATCAACTGTCTAGGTCAGGTTTCCTCGGAAATAGACTCTGACGTGGAGATTTGATTTCAGGAATTTTACTGGGGAGTAGCCTCAGGAACACACCAGAAAGGGAGTGAGGGAATGAGATTGGGCAGAGGAAGAAATTGATTTGTGACGTAGTCACAACTGAGGTCCCAGCCAGTCCTATAGGGAGCTCTGGAATTAAGATGGTCCTTCAGAGTTGTCCCAAATTGAAGCAAGAGGGCCAAGACCTTTTACCTTAAGCCAGTCTTAGACACCTGCTGTGGACCATCAACTGCCCACACTCCTGGCAGCTACATGAATGAGTGCTCTTGTCATGAAGAAGGGATCTGGGCAATGCATCACAGCGTCCACCATACCAAATTTCTACAAAAATCAGTGGTATAGGGGAAAAATGGAGGGGGGGTGCTATTATTATAGAATAAGAGCTTTAAAAGGCAGAATGACCAACAGAAATTTGCAGGCTTTGCTTTGACCTCTAGCCACACAAACCAACTATATAAAAAGGCATCTTTGAGATAACTGGAGAAATTTGCATGTGGAATAAGTATTAGATAAAATTATATAATTATTATTGATTTTGTTACATGTGATAATGGCATGGTGGTTATGTAAAAAAAAAGTCATTGCCTACTTGAGATGCAGACTGAAACAAAGGTAAAATGACATGATATCTGCAATTTGCAAGATGACATTTCAGGAAAATAGTGGAGGATATGGGAGATGCAACAAGATTGATAAAATGTTGTTAACTGTTGAAGCTGAGTGATGGGTGATAAACATTCATTCTGTTATTCTCTCTACATTTGCTTAAAGTATCCATTAAAAAAAAATATCTAGGGACATGTAATAGGTAATTGTGATGTGCCACCAACAACTGCTCATAAGCACCAAAATATCTATTGTTGCCCCTTGAGTCCCAATTTCCTTTCCAAGATGTATTCCAAGATAGAAAACTAGGTCCAAATTTAAAATGCTAGATATGTGATGCAGGAAGATTATAACTCTTTAAAACACAAGTGGGATCATCAAAGGTTATAAAAAACAGAACTCCTCTGTATATTGTTCATCAAATGATACCCAGAGCCTAGCACACTACTTGGGCCAGAGTAGGTGATGAACAAATGTTCTTGGAAATTAAAATGCAAGGAATATTCCCTAGCTTCTCCTTCCTGTCACCACCCATCACTCCCTTAGTCTGTTTCTATCTTTTGGGCTCTCTGTACTCTGTTAGGAATCTGTGCCCAATGAATAGAGTCATGAGTTCCCACTGTCTTGTTTTTGGCCTTGTGTGAGCATCTGTGCTTGATATGCAACAATTATTCTTAATGCCATTATCAATAATGACCTCCCCCTCTTTAAAAAAAAAACTCCCCTTCCAAGTGGGTGTTCCACATAAGTAAGATGTTAGAGAAGAGCATAATAGGTAAAACATGTTTCAGAGAAAGTAAGACAGCAGGAAGTTGGGGTGGGGAAAGCTGAGCCCACTGCAAAGTGAAATCAGGGCAGACTCAAAAACCCCTGAGGACCTGTGGGAAGAGTGTCAGACTTCTGGCCAGGAACTGAGATGGACGTCTACAAAATATGTATACCCAAGCAACAAACCACTTCAACTCCCCAGTATCCTTTCTCTAGGCCCTATTAAGAGCTGTCTTGACACAGCTTCCACCCTCCTTTCCCCAGTTGTCCAAAATCAGCAGTCAGTGTTGACATCACTGTGCAAAGGGCTAGAGCCCCAGGTAAAACAAAAGATGCCTGCAAAAAGGCAAATGAGAAAGGAACTCAAGGAAAGTTCATGATGGAAAAATAAGCACCATCAAAACAAACATCCACAGAGGGGAGAGAGGAGGAAACCAAAGAGAAAAGATCAGCCAGAAAAAATAAGAACAAAAACAATGAGAAAAGCCAAGGGGCGGGAGCGGGGTGGTGGTGGTGGAAGAGATGGACTGAAATAAAATACAGGCATAATCCTTCAAAGAAAAGTAGAGGAAAAGATAGGGACAGAATTAGCATTTGGGGCAAAGAGCTAAAAGCTTTTACATACTTTGTTTCACTTAATCTTCACAGCACTCTGAAAAGTGAATACTGCTCATCTCCATTTTGCAGAGGTGGAAATAGAGGCTTAGAAGCTAAACAAGTTATTTGTCTAAGGCTGTACAGATGGAAAATGGTGGAGCAGAATTTGAACGCAGTCCTGCTAATTTCAAAACTTACACTCTCTTGTAGGCTATCCTGGGTTTGAAAATATGGCAAACATGACTTCTAAATTTGGTTCACTGCATTCATTAATACTAATAATAATATGCTCAGTTATGCCTTAATTTTGGATCATTTCTTGAAATGGATCCTGAATGCTTTTATTCCATCAAAAATGTTATCCTTCTCACCTCACGCAGACTCCTACTCTTGACTTAGGAATCTCTCCCACATGGATAAACCATCTAACTACATCCAAGCAGCTAAGGTAAAAGGAGACAACACTACCCCACCTGCTCAGGTGACTCTAAAGCTATCAAAAAAAAATATTCCCCTGGGACCAATCTGAGAAGGCCTAAAATTACAGTGGGAAAGAATCAGGGGCAACTGCCTCCAATACGAAAACATCCTTGAAACTGACGATGAAAGAGTGGGAGCAATGGATGTGTGGATCTGGTGTCTGTTGGGGGCCTGAATGGTATATACCTTATATCCCCATTAGAACACAAACTTCTAGAAAGCAGGGACTACATACTGTACCTTTATTTTGTCCATAACAGCACAGTGCCTTACAATTCACAGGCACTCAAAGATTAGTCAAATAACTGAATGAATACTGGGTGTAATGACCTTGTGAACTGGGGCAGTATCAAGACACCTTTCTCTTTTTGTAAAGTAAAGTTACCCTTGGGACTTACCTGGAGACGTAGTGGTTAAGAATCCACCTGCCAATGCAGGGGACACGGGTTCAAGCCCTGGTCCGGGGAGATTCCCCATGCCTAGGAGCAACTAAGCCCATGTGCCACAACTACTGAGCCTGCATGCTGCAACTACTGAAGCCCGCGCGCCTAGAGCCCGTGCTCCACAACAAGAGAAGCCACCGCAGTGAGGAGCCCCCACTTGAGGCAACTAGAGAAAGCCTGAGAGCAGCAACAAAGACCAAACGCAGCCAAAAATAAATTAACTTTTTTTAAAAAAAGTAAAGTTACTCTTAAATATCATCTTTAATTCTAGAAGAAAGGAATTCAGAACAATAGCATGACTAAGTTTTGGAACTAACTAGCTCCTCTTTCAGCATAAAGGAAAGTAATGAAGGTCTGGGGTGCTCAGGAGATATCAGAAAGAAGTGCTAACCTGACAGCAGTCACAGGATTTTGGTTTCCCTTTATCCCATAGGTTGCTTCCCTACTAATTTTTCAGTATGTTCTCATCCCTCGGAGTTCTTATATTCTGTATTCAGTAGTATAAGGCACATAAATAGGATGCAGCAACTGTGCAAAGTCTGGTCTTCCAGTGGGAGTTCTTGAGCCTGTGTAAGTTTGGATCTTTCCACAAAGAACCCCTTCTCCAACATGACTTTACAGGCCGCTCAGATTCACTGGCTGAGCTCTGAATACAGTGTTGGTTTTCCTGGTTCATAAAGCCAGGCAGAGCTCCTGCTGCCAGACAGGTGTATTTGTTTTTGAATGATAAGGACATTCACTTGCTCTCAGTTTAGGCTAATAATAAACACTTTAGACATCCTTCAAAGTCTGAAGAGGAAGGAATAAAAAACCCTCAGGCAACAACGTCTGTTAATGGACTTAGAGAACATATGGCCTTGTACAAGAGCAGGGTGCTCGCTGGCTAACTTTTCGGGCAAGTAAACCCTCTGAATATTGCTTTTGAAAGCCCTCTCCCATCGATAGAGCCCTGAGGTTCATTTTACCTGATTAAAAGAAAGAGAGTCAGGAGAAGTAGAAAGACAAAAAACGATATATTGGCCCCAAAGAGATACCAGAGGGAGTCAGTGCCCGTGAGGAAACCTCTTTCAACCCTATAGCAGTGCAGCCTAATAAACACATCGCCTGTGGGAGGGGAGGTTTAATGAGACAAACAGTAGCAAAAGCAGACACAGCAGGGTAACCAGGGAAAAATAAGAGTATAGCAAAGGAATATTCAGGAAGGAAGAAAACAGAACAATTTTGCTTGCCCTTTAAGCAGCCTAAAACCCTGATCTTTCAAAGTGGTTTAGAAAGGGATATACGTCCAAATTCACAGTGCTGGGTCTCTCTGCCTTGATTATCAAGGAGTAGTGGGTAACTTCCAGGATCAAGTTGTCCAGAAACATGAGGAGGGATAGAAAAAACTGCTGGCATCCTGGGCACTGACGCTGTAATCCAGCCCTACCTCAGGCTGACTGAGCCACTAATCTCACTTTTCACCCTTGATTCTCAATCTACCCCACTGTTGTTGTTTTTTCACCACCAGCAATCACCTGAAAGGAGCTGGCTTTGGCTGGAATCTGGGCACCACAAATTGGCTCCCTCACAGCTCTTGATGGGCTCACGGTTCTTCTTGTGGACGAGAAAGGAACAGCTCTGCCCCTGGAAAGGGTCACACGGCACAGAGCACCCAACATCTCCGGGGCTGTCTGGGACTGGCCATCAACCCTAGCCAATAGGAGGACTGGGCTTCTTTGCTGACAATACTTCAGGAACTTTGATACCAACTGCAGAGAAAAAAATGGCAGTTCCTTCCTCAAGGTAGGCGTGAAAGAGTGGCTGGGACCAACTGATCTTGCTTCGTTTTACTCTTTTCATGCAACTTCATCCTGAGGACGAAGTCTCTACAAATCAAACTAATGTTTCTCTTTCTCCAATTTTTCCACATTGTTTAATCCCCCAAATAAACCTTCTCTGGAATCTTTAACTTACACCTTTCTTTCTTTCCCTTCAATACATTTGCACTTGAATATTAAGACTTGTTTTGTTCTCTTTTGAAAATGCAAAGTTACTCCTAAATTTCCATTTTTAGTTTTAGGTTGCACATACATGAATATCTGTGTTAACAATTTTTCTCTAACTTAAAAATTTTTTATAACTTTAAAAAAAAAATAGAAAAGGGTAGCAGAAGAACTTGAAAATGTTTCACATCCTGACTCTCTTCTCTTCCTTAAAGTAAGGATACAGTTAGAAAGAGGCCACAACAGTGAGAGGACCGCGTACCGCAAAAAAAAAAAAAAAAAAAAAAGAATGAAGCTATGCAGACACTCTGTGTTCTGTTCATACTTGCTTCATGGATTCCTCGTCTCACTTTCTTTTCAACATTTCGTATTCATTACAACATTATTTACAACAGCCAAGATATGGAAACAACCTAAGTGTCCATTGACAGATGAATGGATAAAGAAGATGTGGTGCAGCGGGTCATAAGCCGCCTAAGTCCTCTGATGCACCAAATGTTGTATCTCTGTGAGCCTCAGCTTCCTCTTCTGTAAAGTGGGAATTATGATAGAACATAACTCATAGGATTACTGTGAGGATTAAATGGTCTGATGTAAGTAAAGCACTTGCAATGATTCCTGGTGTATGGTAAGAACCCAGTAAATACTAGCTATTATTTTGCTATTTGTTCTTATTGATTGTTGTTGCTGTTATAGTATATGCCAGGCACTGTGCTGGGTCCCAGGGAGGCAGAGTTGGATGAGCCAGTCTGGGTCCTCGAAGGTTCACAGCCCAGCTGGGGAATCAGACACATTTACAGAGCAGTAATCACGCTGTACACTCACACAGTGCTTGCTTACTATGCGCTGCTTTGAGCACTTCACACATTTTTTGTGTGTGTGTGTGTAAACTTTAATTAAAATATAATGCAAATTAATAAAAGCCCACAAATCATAAATATTTTTCATCTATTATTAATCCTCACAACAACACTATCAGGTAGATTTTATTTTTTTTTAGGTGGAAGTGTTTCGAATTTTAAAATATTTTAAATTGTGATAATATACAAATAACATAAAATTTACCATTGTAACCATTAAAAAAAAAAAAAAAGAAGATGTGGTGTATCTATACAATGGAATCCTACTCAGTCATAAAGAAGAATGAAATCTTGCCATTTGCAGAAATATGGATAGACCTCAAGGGTATTACACTAAGTGAAATAAGTCAGACAGAGAAAGACAAATACCATATGATTTCACTTATATATGGAATCTAAAAAACAAAACAAATGAACAAACAAAACAAAACTCACAGATACAAAGAACAGATTGGTGGTCGGCAGAGGGGTGAGGGTTTGGGTGGGGGGGCAAAATGCGTGAAGGGGATCAAGCGGTACAAACTTCCAGTTATAAAATAAATGTCATCGGTGGGAATTCCCTGGCAGTCCAGTGGTTAGGACTCCACGCTTTCACTGCCGTGGGCCCCGGGTTCAATCTCTGGTTGGGGAACTAAGATCCCACAAGTTGCACAGTGCAGCCATAATAAATAAATCATTTTTAAAGATAAATAAAATAAATGTCATGGGAATGTAATATAATGTACAGCATGGTGACTACAGTCAATAATACTGTATTGCAAATTTCAAATGTGCTAAGAAAGTAAATCTTAAAAGTTCTCATCACAAGAAAAATATTTGAAAAAAAAAAATATTTGGTAACTCTGATGTTGACAGATGGTAACTAGACTTATCATGGTGATCATTTCCCAATGTATACAAATGTCAAATAATTATGTTGTACACCTGAAACTAATATAATGTTGTATGTCAATTGTACTTAAATAAATAAAATTTTCTTCTCCTCGGTTTTTCTACCACAGATATGTGCTGCAATTACACATCCAGACAGAAATGTCTCCCTAAGAAATGTATGCTCAAGTATTTAGGGGTAAAGAGTCTGCAGCCTACTTAAATAGCTTAGAGTTAGATAGATAGATAGATAGATATGTGTGTATATGTATACACATGTATATACATACATGTATACACATATACATATGCATATATATTCATATACATATGTGTGTACAATTTTATATATATGAAAGAAAGACAAGGTAAGATAGGTGAATAACTTACTGAAACTTAATGGAAGGTATGTGGGTATTAGTTATTCCTTCTCTTTTTCTGTATGCTGAGATTTTTCTTGATTAAAAACTTAAAAGGATGAATAGAAGGAAAGAAGAGAAGTGGAAAGAAAGAGAGGAAGGAAGGAAGGAAGGAAGGAAGGAAGGGAGGGAGGGACAGAGGGAGGGAGGGAGGGAGGGAAGGGATTCTTCCTGAAGACCCTGAAAGATGTGGGGCTTAGCTGGTTTTCTCATTCTGAGAACGCTAATGGTCAGCAATAGCTCATAACACTATGGTTTAATCACTAATGTCCAATTATTGTAATTTACAATCACTCTGTGATCATCTAACTCCCACTCCCCTGGGCTTCTCCATGAACTTTCACAGAGAACGTGTTCTTTGAGAGTCCTCTACAGTGTTGCTGTAAGGCTCTCTACTGGCCATTATTCTGTGGGTCTGATTTGTAGGTGAGACCTGCCCTAGCTTGAGTACTTCACATCTGCTCTTTTGTGTGGTTCCAGCATATCCTCTCATTGTTGACCACTTGTTTTGAGCTAGTTGAGGTGGCTATTGCTAACCGGGTGACCCAGTCAACATATGTGAAAATCTGCTGGGTGAGTCTTCTGGATAAGCTCTTGTTTCCCTCATAAAATGGGGCTTTTCACCATTTTGTCATTAAACTTTTGCCCTTTGCCCTTTAGCTCCTTCTTCCTTCTTCCTGTCTGGAAAGCAGACGTGAGTTCTGGAACCATGACAGCCATCTGGAGATCCTAAGGTGACCATAATGAGGATGACAGTGGAGCGGGAAGAAGGAAAAATTCTAGGTAGGAACCTAGACTGGTTCACCTAGCATTGGTGAGCCACCTTGCCAGGCTTAGAATTTCTGTTGAGAAAAACAATTAACACCCTATAAAATTGAAACCTCGGAGAATGGTTTTCTATAATTTGCAGCTGAAAACATATCTAATTGACTTGATTGATTTTGCCACCTTGTAGATTTGGTCCTGGCACAACTAGAGAGACTCCCAGCCTCATATCACCTCATATCACCCAATGATGATATGAACTTGGGCTGCCCACAAATTGCCAAGGGAGCGAGTCTTTCATGTGTCACGTTTCCCACACTCCACTGAGGGACTGGTTTTAGGCTCTGCACTTGAGTGTTTCTTTTGTTTTCTTCAAGTTTTTATTCTGAAAGTGCAACATGATTTTTTTTCAGACTATTTAGCTAGGTCCAATTCTTTCAGACTAGGCAACCTTGATACCTTTACTCCTAGAGAATTACCTAAATATTGCATTAACTAAATATTGAGCCAAAGAAATTACCTAAATATTGAGCCAAACTAAATATTGTGCTGGTAAGCACAGTCATGAAATTTTTCAAGAAATAAATCTTTCTGTGGTCTATAGAAATGTCTGGAGACTCTGAGAAGAATCCTGTTCTTCCTATTGGGTAGACAGACAGGGAGAAAAGACACGCTTTGGTTTTGTAAACGTCCAAAGTTTAAGTAAATAAGGTTCGGCTAGTAATCAAAGACAAAAATCCCTCACCTTAGCATTGCTAACAAACCAAGACAGAACAATCTTCCCTTACCCTTAGTCCTCAGGCCTTGGCTTTGGACTAGGCCCAAAAATGCTTTCTGTTTTGAAACCTCAAACCATACAAAACTCAGTAGGTCTGGGGTTCGAACATGTGAATAGAAAAAGCCAAGCTTCCGCCTGACCTTGGCTAACCTTAAATCGATCGTTCTTCCAATGATGGTCTGCCCAACAGTGAAGCTTGTGGCTTCATCTTGGTTTTACCACAAAACTTTGTGATGAAACCCACTGCGATTTGGACTTCCATTCCTGTCTTGTCTCAAACTCTTTTTGCAAAACCTGATGGCTTCTATAGCATATGACTATGTAACTCTGTAATATCTCTTATGTTCCACATAGGCTCAGGACCAAATTTTTGCATAGCAACATTTTATGAGACTCCAATGATGAAAAATCAGAGAATAGAACTAAAAATCCATTCAGTGTAAAATCAAGGCCATTCTATGAATATAGCCCAAATCTATATGACACTACTGTTAAACCAACTATATCAGCAACTCAAATAATTTGAAAGTCTCAGTTTAAAAAAACTGCTGGGAGGGCTTCCCTGGTGGCGCAGTGGTTGAGAGTCCGCCTGCTGATGCAGGGGACACGGGTTCGTGCCCCGGTCTGGGAAGATCCCACATGCCGCAGAGCGGCTGGGCCCGTGAGCTATGGCCGCTGAGCCTGCGCGTCTGGAGCCTGTGCTCCGCAACGGGAGAGGCCACAACAGTGAGAGGCCCGCATACAGCAAAAAAAAAAAAAAAACTTCTGGGAGTTGCATACTATGGGGTAGAGGAGCTGGAGGAAGGAAACCCAAGAACTGACAAATGTTGCCCCAGACTAGAAGTGCAAGAAACGTAGAACCAGCATAGCACCCTGAGAGATCCAAGGGACAAATAATAAGTGGGGATTTTCCCCCAGTGAAGAGTAGCTCCATGTTTTCCGGCCCGCAAATCTAGGTCAAATCAGGACACACATGTAGAGAGAAGCCAACAATCTGGACGTGCAGCCATTAGCTAGGACAGAATACCTCAGTCTCATGATCTGACTGTGCCACTGCAGGTGTGAGAACTAACATCTCCATTCTGCATTCTTTCTTGGCATTGATGTAGGTACAGACAAGAGTGCCAAATGTCATGTGATCTCATACAATATAGGTTCTTTTTTATTGAAGTATAATTGGCATATAACATTATATTAGCTTTGGTTGTACAACATAATGATTCTATATTTGTATACATTCCATAATGATCACCACAGTAAGTAACATCCATAGTATAGATTCTTGTCAACTAGAAATCTTTGGAGAAATCTAATCAACCATCCATCATTTCCCCATAAAATAGTGAACTGCAACATCCCTGTGTTATCAGGGTCCTGAAATGAACATAACCAGAAATAAAACAGAAAGCTCTATCTGCCCTGAGCCCTTTCCAAATCTGAATCCTATTTTGTAGATTTAGAAATTTAGCCACAAAAACCCATTAACCAACTTTGAAACAAAGAAAGAGAATTTTTGCTTTAGCCCGACAGACTCCTTTGCGAATTATGATGTTTTCCAGTGATAGGAAAAAAGAGCCAGGGCAGGAGAAATACATGCCACCAGTTTCTGTAAAATCCTGAAAGCAGAAAACTGGTCTCATGATGTCAAGAATATACTACAGACAATCCTGAGTCAGTGATAACCTGGAGACCAACTCCTAGAACTTTAAAATTTCTGCAAAAAGTGATTTTTAAACATGACCCAAGGAAAAGGTTACAATGATTGTCCCTTTCCTAGGGCCCCCATCCCGCCACCTCTCCCAAGTAGCTAGTACACAAACAATGCTGTGCAATTTTCATGTCCTTCCAAACGACCAATCTGGCAGAAACGTCATGAAGCTCTTAATAGAATGAATATATGTATTTATTTCCCCTAAAGAGTCATTTCTACCTTCTTGCCCTCAATGGAAATTACAGGTTGTCCCAAAGCTCCTGTGAGATCCAACCTACAGAACTGCCCCATAAGTCACAGGTGAAGTTATTTCACAGAGCCTATTAGCGTAAAGCAATGCAAAGGGATGCTTCTCTACTAAACCCCAAACAGGGGCTATGGCTCCAAAACCAAAATTCTAGGATGAGATTACATATTTGGCATTGAAGCCAACACATGATCACAGCCAACAGGTTCCTAATTTCCTACTCTGCTGCAAGATATAGGTACAGGCTCCTTAAGGTAAAAGCCACCCACCAACTGCCTATGTCACCAACATATAAAACTCATGAGCTCATAATGTAAACAGAGAACTATTTACTATATTCTTGGCACTGGCAAGCTTACAAACAATAGCTCAGTGGAATATTTTTGAATTGAGTTCGTTTCCTGAATGTTTTTCTTATAAATCTGCACACTTAGCCAAAGATCACATTACTCATTAGACATTACAGCTGTCCTTGTCACCTAAAATCAAAGGGGTGTTACTTGGGCACTTTCCCATAAAGAACTGCAAATAACTCCCCTATTCGTGGGCTGAACTACAGGAAAATGTTTGTGCACAACATCCAGCAGGTGGCACTCACATCCAAGGCTACCGGGAGCTTCCCTGTTGGCCAGGGAAATCTTCGTTCACACACAAAAAACTTGTTCTTACAGCTCAGTAAATAGTAGACAGATGCCTTCTTAGTAAAAGACGGTAAATCTCACTCCTAGTGTCTTCTTAAATGAAGTTTTGACATTGGACATAGCAGCCAGTCGATTTATGTAAATTTTTAATAAAGTAATCCAAGAATAGAGAAATTCCATACTGAAAATACCGCTTCGTAGATGTTATGGGCTGAGTGTTTGTGTCCCCCAATATTTATATGTTGAAATCTAATCCCCCAATGTGACAATATTTGGTGGTGAGGGCTCTGGGGGGGGAATTAGATCATGAGAGTAGAGCTCTTATGAATTGGGTTAGGGGCCTTATAAGAAGAGGCCAGAAAGCTAACTATGCTCTTTGTGCCATGCAAGGACATAGCAAGAAGACAGCCCTCTTTAAACCAGGAAGGAGCACTCACCAAGAACCCAAGCATGTTGGCACCCTGTTCTCCAACTTCCAGAACTGTGAGAAATAATTGCTTGTTGTTTAAACCACCCAGTCTATAATAATTTGGCCTAAGACATATCTAATGACCCTTTCCTGATTTGCCAATATTTGGAATAGGATTAAGGAGCCACATATCACTTTGAATATTAAAAATCGAGCCAGGGCTTCCCTGGTGGCTCAGTGGTTGAGAGTCCGCCTGCCGATGCAGGGGACACGGGTTCGTGCCCCGGTCCGGGAAGATCCCACATGCCGTGGAGCGTCTGGGCCCGTGAGCCATGGCCGCTGGGCCTGCGCGTCCGGAGCCTGTGCTCCGCAACGGGAGAGGCCACAACAGTGAGAGGCCCGCGTACCACAAAAAAAGAAAAAAAAGCAAAAAAAAAAAATCGAGCCAAAGCCATTTTGAATAAGAGTGAGTTGAGCCGAGAAAAATAAAAGACAAAAAGACATTCCTGGGCTTCCCTGGTGGCGCAGTGGTTAAGAATCCGCCTGCCAATGCAGGGGACACGGGTTTGAGCTCTGGTCCAGGAAGATACCACATGCCACAGAGCAACTAAGCCTGTGCACCACAACTACTGAGCCTGCGCTGTAAAGCCCGCGAGCCGCAATTGCTGAGCCCGCGTGTCACAACTACTGAAGCCCATGCACCTAGAGCCCATGCTTGGCAACAAGAGAAGCCACCACGATGAAAAGCATGTGCACTGCAACAAAGAGTAGCCCCCTGCTCGACGCAACTAGAGAAAGCCCACACGCAGCAATGAAGACCCAACACAGCTAAAAATAATTTTTTTAAAAAAAGACATTCCTTGCTAAAGATTCTCTTAATATGACAATAGTGGCTTCAGTTGCCAAATCATGTACATAAAGGCCCAGAAATTGTTTTGCAAAAGGGATGGAATCATCATGATCACAGACTATGCTTAGAATTTATCTACCCTTGAGTCACATGTACTAATTATTATTAATCCATATCATCTCTTCCTGAACAAGCGAAATCAATTACTCTATTCTTAGCAAAGTGAATAGAAGTACAATAAGGTTTCATTGGCTGTATAAGATCAGGTATACTAACACTAGCTAACACTGCCACTTACTGAGCATTTATTATATGTCATGCGCTGAAAAACCTGCAACACACAGTAATTTAATCTTTACAACAACTCCATGAGGCAGGTAGCACAATTATCTCCACTTTGTAGGAAAGGAAAATGAAGCTTAGAGGCAAGTTACATAACCTATTTTAGCCTCACCTCCTCATTTGTAAAGTGAGAATAAAAGTATAAACTATTTCTTAGGGTTGTGAAAATTAGAGTCGGCACAAAGCATTTAGCCTAGTAAGTCCTAAGTATGTAATTACTTTTACTGCTGCTGCTACAGCTGCTGCTGCTCTACTACTACTACTGCTACGACTACTATTACAACTTACTATTATTATTAAGTTATTTGCTCAGGGTCACACACACAGAAAATGGCAGAGTCAAAAATTTGAATTCAGGTCTTCCTGACTCCAAAACTTGGGTGCTTGGCCTCTAGGAGACAATGCCTCCAAACAACTAACCCAAGGTAGTTCTGAGAATAAAAGAGCACTTCCAGAAAAATAGAAGTTACTCTTATTCATGGAGAGAACATACGAGAACGGTCATCAGAAAACAGCCATCTCTTTAAGTTTCTCCTTCCAGACACAATCACACACATGGTCAGAGCAAATGCCTCTTCTCCCCCCACCCATCTTGTGTGTCAAGAAGACCTTTTATCTTTTTGACCAAAACATGATTATCTTTTTATTTTGGCCGCACAGCATGTAGGATCTTAGTTTCCTGACCAGGGATCAAACCTGTGCCCCCTGCATTGGAAACACAGTCTTAACCACTGGACCACCAGGGAAGTCCCCAAAATATGATACCTATCTTAATGGTCATAAAATTACATCCTTTTCAAGGGAGGTGGGTAAGGAACTAGAATTTAATGAAGAATCATGCCTGGTGCAAGTAAGAACCACCCAGCACTGAGCCAAGGTGACCATACTATAGAACGCAGAGCTAAGTCCTGATCCTGACTTACCCAGTATCAGCAACATGACTTAGAGTGAGCTACAGTCCAGGCACATTAATCACAGTGAATGGTGGTGCTGAACTATGGCATTAGGGGACAAGTTCTCTGACTAGTAACTTTCATAAGTTTGGCATGATTTTGAATATTTCTTGATAAGTTCTAGTCCATCCAGCAATTAGTTTCATTCATTTGACATTTTTCTAACTGCCTTGGAATTCATATGTGAAATTGTTTTGCAGCAGTATATTAATATAGTGCACTGAAACCCCATTCCTAATTTATCAAGATAAAATGAATTGATTTAAATGATATTATTTTGGGTTTTGGATTCCCAAGACTTCTGTGTATGTCTGTCTTTTAAGCTATCATTTCTTGAACACCTTGACCCCAGTCATTTATAAACAATCTAGACACACAGTTTTCTGAGTATTCAAGGTGTACTTGGTACAAAATAGAATAGGAATCGCTGTTCAAGTCTGATCACAATAAACCCTACTCCCCCCAACCACTGACTGGTTTATAAATTAGTTTATGACCCAATTCTGGCCAATGAGACAAAGAAAAATCTTTTGGAGACTTCCCTGGAGGTCCAGGGATTAAGGCTCTCTGCTCCCACTGCAGGGGGCATGGGTTCAATCCCTGGTTGGGGAAGTAAGATTTTGTATGCCGTGTGGCGCAGCCAAAAAAAAAACAAAAGAAAGAAAAAGAAAAGAAAAAACTTTGGGGGAAGGGGGCTTCTAAAAAAAGCTCCCTCCCTCCTGAGAGCTCCAGGAAGAGAAAGTTCCTCTTGTCCCTCTGGACGCAGCTTTGACGAGATGACATGTCTGGCACTGCTGCAACCACCTTGCAACCAACCTAGGGATGATCATCACACAGAAGCAGGGATGACATCAGCACACAGAAGACGATCTGGCCGGAAGGCACGGTGTGAGCAGGCTCCTGGAGACTGTGCCTGGAGCCTGCCCTCCTGTTTTAGCCAGTTTGGGTTGTGGTCTTCTGATATTTGCAGCCATACACGCCTTAACTCCGTGCTGCCATACTTAGGCCTTGGAGACAAGGCCTCTCTGAGAAGGTAACACTCAAGCAACAGGAAGGATTAGGCAGAAGAGGGGCAATCTTAATGGTCAGAGGAAATAGTATCTGTAAAGTCTTTGAAGAGGGAATGACTTGGCTTGTTTGAGGCACTAAAAGCTCATAGGACTGAAGTATGGTTCATAGGCTCATAGGACTGAAGCCTGGCAGAAGAAGTTTCCATCAATCCTTACTGGGTCTCCTCACCAATTATCTCTACAGATTTGGGATATTTTTGACGAGTGTTTTGACAAGGACACTGTTTCCCCAAAGCTGAGCCAACCAAACTGTTAGATGGTACATTGGAGGTGAAGGAGCACTTGGCTATAAATAGTTTCCTGTGGGACAGCCTGGTTTCCCCTGTCTGTTCACCCCGGCAGTTCGTGTGCAGCTGGCCGGTGTTTAGCGATGCTGTGGTACTCGAGGGTTGGAACTGAGCTGAGCTTCAGGCTGCTGAGGAAGAGGCGGCTGACCCAAGTCTCGCTTTCCTCGGCATCTGTACAGGCTACACCTTCAAAAGCCACATCTGTGGGCATGTTTTTAGGGTTCCAATAACAAGGGCAGGTTGGTTTTCTGTTTGTTTTGTGACTGCTAACATTTATACAGTGCTCATCACTCTACCTGTTCTAACTAATTCAGTATGGTGACTGAAGGGGAGCGTGAAATGAGATAAGATTAGCAAAAAAATAAAGATCACATAGGGCCTTCTAGGCTACAGTAAGAAGTTTAGACTTAATTCTAAGTATAATGGGAAGTTGTTGAAGGACTCAAAGCCAAGAAGTGACATGATCCAAAGCTCATTCTGGCTGTTGCTCTTTGGAGAACACACTGGAGAGAGGGAGTAAGCAGTGGGGAGAACGTGTGGGCTATTGCAGGAATCCAGGTAAGAGACGATGATGGCCTGGGCTATATAGTGGAAATATTAATTGCAACAATTATTCTCAAATTTTAGTTTGTGGGAGAATCACTTGTGGTATTTATTTAAGATGCAAGTAAGCACACCAGTGGACTTCGATGCGGGTGGTCTACAGACCACACCTGTGAGACACCAATATAGAAACATTCATTAAGACCTTTGACTTTCTAAGCAAGACCATTTTCCAAAAATAACCATCTCCCATTCTTTAATTTCTCCCAATACAGGGACTTCCAAATTTTCCAGGTAAAAAGTCCTTAGGTCCCAAATGCCTTAGAGTCACATGGTTTTTCCTATAGTCTCACCTCAATTTCCCTGAGCATAGCCTATATATTCCCTCTTGTGCTATACTCAATAAAAGAAGAAATGTTCCTATAACTCACTGTCCCTAATGTTCCTGAACATCGTTCTTTCGTCCATTCGAAAAGCACCTACTAAGCACCCTCTAGGTGCCTGGCACTAAGCTGGGCTCTGGTCATACCAAGATAAATAAAACACACCCTCTCATATGATAAATATCCATATTCTTCCTCTATTTATCTTCCCTCATATACTATTCATGCTCTAAAACTTAGACAGCATCATGAAGGAGAAAAGAAAGAACACAACAGGAAATTAGATTCAGTAGAAAACAGGAGCAGAACAAGAATAAGACTTCGGGAAAATATAGCCTGATGAGACTCTCCTCAGGTCCTGTATGTAGATGGGGTCTTATTATAAATTTCTTACCTGAACCTTAAACAAAGAACAGTCAGCCTCTAAAATCAGGACGACATCTGACTATCTGAGAGCACTCCAGAGACAAGTATTGAATACTCAGCAGAGAAAACTGTCTAGATTGTTCATAAACCACTGGGGTCAAGGTTTTCTTGTTGAGGGGAGGAAGAAACAAAAAGGAATTATAATGCCATCTTCTAAAGTTGACCAAAACAAGGTCCCCAAATCATTGCCTGCTGATCCCATCTGAGGGGTGGACGATTTGAGAATTCATGAGATATAATTGGGATTTCAGCCCCAGCCCTAGGCCCTTTGATGTTGAATTAATGTGCTGAACTCAAGCTAAATAAGACTAGAAGGGGTTTATTGACAGCATAACTACTATTTCTAGAAACAATGCCAGAAATTCTTTTTTAAAAGATAAATATTAAGATGTTTGGAGTGGACATCAAAGGTGACAATAAACCTTTAAATACTTCTGCCAAGAGCCTTGAAAACAACAATTATTCAGTAAGTAACAGCCTGTTCTCATGAGTAATCTAGAACCTCAAATATTTTTCCTAGCCACGCTGAACTCTTAACAAGATGGCAAACAATAGATTAGACAATTGCAATAAAGGAAATTATTTATTGTGTACAAGTTACACTCTCAATAAATTGACTTTGCCAGCATGTTGGACACAGTAAGGTTTTCAGGCTGCTGGCATACTCCTTGGCAGATCTCTGATGAAAATGTGGTTCTGATTTAAAATATAGAAAGAAATTTTTAAATATAAAAATATAGAAATGGAACCCTGGCAGCCTAAAAGCATTATTGTACCTTAAAAGACCTATAGTTTACTAAGGGGTAGGGGAAGAGGGTCATGAAACTGCCTGCCTAATTTAAATTTACAAACTATTTAGAAGATTGGAGCATTCAGTCCAATAGGTATTACGGCTTCTGAGTTGCCAAATGGTCAGTTTCACCGGGTTTGAGGTAGTTGTGTTTTTATACAATCGTGATGCTAGGTTCGTGTAGGCACAACCTTAGGCACTTGGAAGAATCTGGTTTCAAAGGTGTAACAAAAGCTCATACACATGCTTATACTTGTTAACCAAAACAACTACAATTGTTCCAAAAAGATAGCACTGTTTATATTAGATTTGTTTTTCCTGGTTTAATACACCGTTAAACACCAATAAGTTCACCAAATCTAGTCAGATAAAAATCTTTCTCTCATTACCTTATGAATATTTACTATGGTTAACACCTTCCTGGGGTGCTCTGGCAGCATTTTTGTTTGGGGTTTTTTAATGAAAACCATGCCTAGCTAAGGTCTGGAGTCATATTCTAAAGGCAAAGATCCTTTTTTAAATTTTTACAGTAAAAATATTTATCCTCCCCAAACATGAGTGATAATATATATGATATGCAACTCAATGAAACCAATCTGTACTTTCATTATAACATATGTGATGTTACCATGATGCTTTTCTGTGTGATTATGCTTCCCATTTCTCAGGGACAATCTGTCTCGAGGGCAGTTGTTTAGCTACCTGAACAGTTTGCAGTTTCCACTAGCACAGTCTTACCGGAAGAGATAGGGCAGGGAGATAAGGCTATCCCACACAGGGCTGCATCTAGAGTCTGTAGCCAAATCCCCACTGTTAATGCTACCTTTGACCCAAGAGCCATTTTGTGGATTGCTCATGAATAACATTTTTAACCATAATTCTCTGCTCATTGTTAGAAAGGAGAGTTTTCTTTATATTTAACTGGTCAACTCTTTCAAATAAATGTGACCTCAATTCTATGAATTAGCTAGTGGCCATGGGCAGATTCTTTCTGAGACAGCCACTTTAAATCATACTACCAGGAGGGGAGAGGCCTTTCTCGATGGGGGTTTTCTAACTATTGCCAAATTCTCAAGGTAGAAAAACGTTCCTATGAGAGCTAAAGGTACATTCTACCACCCCTTTCCCATGCATCCATCATCAACAAAGACAGTAATGAGTTTAAAATTTCATAAGATACTTATTGTTTTAAACCTTTTTATTTTTTGGAGTATTGTTGCTTTACAGTGTTGTGTCAGTTTCTGCTGTACAGCAAAGTGAATCAGTTATTCATATATACATATCCCCTCCTTTTTGGACTTCCTTCCCATTTAGGTCACCACAGAGCATTGAGTAGAGTTCCCTGTGCTATACAGCAGGTTCTCATTAGTTATCTATTTTATACATAGTAGTGTATATATGTCAATCCCAATCTCCCAATTCATCCCCCCCACCTTCCCCCCTTGGTGTCCATATGTTTGTTCTCTAAGTCTGGGTCTCTATTTCTGCTTTGCAAGTAGGTTCACCTGTACCATTTTCCTAGATTCCACATATATGAGTTAATATACAATATTTGTTTTTCTCTTTCTGGCTTACTTCACTCTGTACGACAGTCTCTAGGTCCATCCACATCTCTGCAAATGGCACAATTTCGTTCCCTCTTATGGCTGAGTAACATTCCATCGTATGTATGTACCACATCTTCTTTATCCATTCCTCTGTGGATGGACATTTACGTTGCTTCCATGTCCTGGCTATCGTAAATAGTGCTGCAATGAACACTGGGGTGCATGTGTCCTTTGGAATTACTTTTATTATCATCGCTTGTTCATACATGGCCACAATTTCACTTTTTCATTCTAGGCAAAATGTGTAATTTAACTGTAACACTTGAGAGCATATCTAAATATTTGGATTCATTTCTGGTGAAAGCAAAGGGGCTAGAATTTTAGCAGAGATCACTGTGGTGACATGTCTGCTTCCTACACGCAAAGCAATTGGCTCGACAAGGCAGCACAAGCACAGAAAAGTTCACTCAATCATCTAATCCCTTCTAGTATTACATTTTTCCTCTTTCAAATCTTTGGCTAATTTGAAGCACAACGTTATGAGGAAAAGAGAGAAATATTTTCCCTTATCCCTCTTAATCCATCTTCATTACCAACTCTAATATCTCCTCCCACTAGTCTTAATTAATTACCCACTTTTGATGAATGAATCAATCATTCAATAAAGATAGTGTTTACTTCCATTTGATGTAAAAATTGCATCAAATCTACCTGGAATGGTTATGAGAATGTGTGAAAGAGGAAGACAGAAGGAAAAGAAGGATACAGGTTTTAAGAAAACAACTAGGTAAGTCAAATTGTTGAGAGAACAAATGTTCCCATACGTTACGAAAAAACAGAGACATTAGAAATTTACTGCTGGTCTTGTTTATTGTCTCTAAATAGCTGATCCAACATAAGACCTTTTTTGACATGAGCTGAGCCATGAATGCACTCTGTCTGAGGTGGTACTTCATTCATCCTAATAATCCACTGATTTCTATAAAACCCAATAAATGATATTTTTCTTACTAAAAAAATGTACCAATCTGGTAGCCCAAATAGATACTGTATACATATAGTCATTAGTGTCATAGTCTCAATAATTTATCAAAAATTTAGAAATTTTCATATTTTTCCCATAATAAGTATTTATAGATATTATAATTTTTGTTCAGCCTTAAGAGGTTAAATCAATTAAAATATGTCTAAACAGAAAATCTTCCTTGGTCATCAGCTTAACAACTACTCACAAAAAAATACCACACTAAAGTCTAGAACAGGAAGTGAAGAATACATAAATACCACTTCTAGTTATGGCTGGAACATAAACAAGCATAGGGGAGGTCCTAAACCTGAATTTCAGCCAGGATACCAGGATTGTTGATATCACTTCCAAGAGAACGAAAGAATATTAAGGTGAATTATGTGATCAGGACTTAAGGTTTTATTTCTCAGCTAAGAAATATGGTATGTTAGAACTCTCTTTTCTTAATGGATGAAAGATATAATTTCAGTTTTTAACTAATTAGTGTCCTCAGTCAAACAGAGCCAATGCCGGAATTACAAATAATAGTTTGTATGAAATTAGTCTTCACAATATAGACTGGCCTGTGAACCAAGAAGGCGCTGTAGATCAGGTTCTGGACCTTCTGCCTCTTACCCACTCTACCCAGGAGGGGATGAAATCACCAAAAGAATTTCCCATAGGAAACCACAAACCCCAATACCTCTGGTACCACCTGCATGTCCTTCTGCGCAAGGGTCGGCCCTCCCCAGCTCTGTTTAATTCTTGGAGCCAATGGGTATACAACTATACCAAACCACTGCATTTCACAATGTAACTTGAGACAAACTGAATCTGAAAGGCTATTTTATGGGTATTTTGCCTCCACTCCTGCAGGTAATACAATCCACAGTGCACCCACTGGCTAGCAGTATTTGACGCTCCTAACCCTCGTTACCATTCTTCCTTTCGTACACTTCTCAAGGGAGGTGTGGCTGAGAGCACCAGCAAAGAAAATAGGTCTTTCTTAATCATTTGTGCTGTTCATAAGAAGTGTACTTAATGAAGGATTAGAATCGATCTTGAGTCTTGTTTGTGAGTTTTGTTCATATCTTCACAAAATTTGGTACTTCTATTTTACTTTATTTTATCCATCTATTTCAGGTAGTTATTCAAATTCAAGTCTTCATTATCCCAAAGTCATATGTGATCTACATTTGAAAAGGGGGAGGGATGGTGTGTGACAAATTTTAGCATTTGTCATGTGCATGGTTTTACAGTACATTTGCCACCATATAATGCTAAAAACTTGAACTTCAAAAAATAAACCTTGTACTTCATTTCATTCCCTGTTTAGCTCAGCTAACTAATGTTGAAATCTTTAAATTTTGTAAGAAATTGGCTTATTTTTCCATTGTTT
Source organism: Monodon monoceros (assembly GCF_005190385.1). Lineage (NCBI taxonomy): Eukaryota > Metazoa > Chordata > Mammalia > Artiodactyla > Monodontidae > Monodon > Monodon monoceros. Next base: position 133,936,446 of record NW_021703778.1, read on the forward strand.
TGCCTTAATCAAAAGGGAAAAAGGACTTCCCTGGTGGCGCAGTGGTTAAGAATCCGCCTACCAATGCAGGAGACATGGGTTCAAGCCCTGGCCCAGGAAGATTCCACATGCCGCGGAGCAGCTAAGCCCGTGTGCCACAACTACTGAGCCTGCGCTCTAGAGCCCGCGAGCCACAACTACTGAGCCCACGTGCCACAGCTACTGAAGCCCATGCGCCTAGAGCTCGCGCTCCACAACAAGAGAAGCCACTGCAATGAGAAGCCCGCACACCACAACAAAGTGTAGCCCCCGCTCGCCGCAACTAGAGAAAGCCTGCATGCAGCAATGAAGACCCAACGCAGCCAAAAATAAATAAATAAAATTCTTTTTAAAAGGGAAAAAATACTTTCAATTGTTGAAGACCAATTAGCTCTCTGAAATCGACCTATAATTAAAATCATAAAATGTCATGCATCATGAAATATACTGAAAACATCTAGTATGTTATCTTCTAAGCACTCCATGAGGGCTAATTCATTTTATCTATAACTAATTTCCAGTGGAAAGAAAGTTACTATACTTCTCCGCATATTGACAAATAAGTCTTTCAGTTTCGCGGAGATTAAGTGATTGAACAGGAACTACTGCCTCACCACTTACACATAAATCCTTTAGAGAAATTCTAACACTGAGGGGCCTGGATTTCAACATTTATTTTATTTCACTGTGATACATCTACAGAGTAGAAATAAGACTCCACTCTTTATCCAGCCTCCAAGGTCAGTCATATACTTTTTTATTTGAAATGAACTAAAGCTGATTTAAAGCGGACATGCCTTTTAGAATGCCCTGAGGCCTTTCATTTCTTGAATGATATGTTAAAGCTTGGAATCTACCCAAACCTCCTTGAAGCACCCTCTGCAAAGTTTAATCTAATTTGAACTAACTTATTCCTCAGTATAAAATGCTCTTTCTTATTTCTTTTTATTGTTTGAGTGAGCACATGGACATATTTTTGTGTTTCTAAACATGTGGATGCTGGAACAATTTAGAAAGAAAAACACTACATATTTATTTTGGTCATGTTAAAAGCAGTGACAGAAAGCATAATTCTGAGAACTCTTGGTCCTGACACTCTGCAAATCATTTCACAACATGCAAATGATTTAGCAGCAATATAGTCATAGTTCCTAACAAATACTTCTCTGATTATAGGATACATTCTTAAAAGTGATGGGCTTCAACTCCCACTTTTTCTCTCCATTTCTGTATGTGTACTGCTTACATTCAGATCTCTACTTTGCAAATAAAAGTAATATTATATCGTGTATTTTCCAAAAATAAATACTTGTGTGGGACTACACAATCCTGCAGGCGTAAGACAGAGTATATGTATATAACAGAGCTTTTTGAAAATTTTCTCAACATGCATCTGTGCCCTCTATCTCTACCTCAAGGAATTAGTGAGTGTAATACAACGTTTTTTGACAGAAAAGGTGGTGAAGTCATCCTGAGCATGTATGGTGGTGATTAACTACAAATTGATCAACTTCCCCAAACTAAAAACTTAAATATGTACAGTTTTTAGTTGAATAGGATACTTTTGAAGAAAATGAAGATGCTGGAGGAAAATACAGAGTTAAAGAACTGAATACAAAATGCTTCTTTCAGTAATGACAACGAAATCATTGTGAAGGGATTGCAGTGCATGAGGATCCATCCTTAAAGGCACTACCACATGCATGCTCCACCTACTCTCTAGGTTTTATATTTACCTTTGCTGGGGCTGTTCCTCCCATCAGTAGTTCTGGGTCTCTGGTTCTACCACTGAGTCAGTCTAGGGGGAAAACGTCTCAACTTAATCCCAGAGGTTCTCTCTCATATTCTCTCTCTCTCTCTCATACTCTCTCTCTCATATTCTTCCTCTGTCTCTCCCTCTCCGCCCCCCCATTGACCCATGCAAATTTCAGCTATGCACTTAGCTTTCAATAGTACCTGAATGAGAAAGTCCTTGAAATCGCAGAAAGATGTGCAGCATGTCAAAATGAACTATTCATCCCCTGTGATCATTAGAGTGTCACAAGAGAAGAAACGTACCCAAGAGGGTCCTGCAAAATTCCAACTCTGGGAATTGTGTTCTATATAAAGACTCTCTGTCATTTCAGCAGCCCATTCACTCAAATAATATTTATCAGGTGCTATTATATCCAGCACTGTGTTAACATCAGCAAGGCATTAAATCTTCAAAGTACTTTCTTATTCTACACTTATGTTGACATGTTTAGGTGGGGCCTTAAATTCTCTACTCAGCTGAATGCTTTAGTTCCCTTCTAAGTAATTTGTCATTTTCAGGCATATTTAAGTGGGTTTTATTTTTCATCAATGGAACTCTACCATATATGATGGCATCTACACAAGTGTTTGAATCATGAAGAACAATAGAGATGACCAATTCCAAGCACTGTAAATTTAAATATCATTCCAGAATTAAATTCTTAAGTTAAACTTCTAGATTCTAGACTCAGAGCTTCAAGAAATAAGATTCAGCTTTGGCTACTCCCAAAGGCTAATCAGACCTTAGGTATCTATTAAAATAACTTGTGATTCTTTCAGTGTTTCAGACAAAAGGAGGAAATGGTCATAATCTGCCCTCATTGGAAACTCTAGCATCATGGGAATTTTCCTAGGCAGCTTTCTGAAAGTCTAAGGAGTCTTCAAGCATGTTATAATTATAGCTACTATTCATTGTCTTTTCCACCAAGCACTTTACTTTGAATACTTCAGCTCATTTAAGCTTCATGGTACCCCTGAAGTGTATCATGGTTCCTATTTTCCCTGATGAGCCTCGGCGAAGTTAGGTAACTTGCCCAAAGTCACACAAGTTGCAAGTGTGTGCAAGTGATGGATCTGTGACAATGCATTATTCTGCTTCCCAGTCAGTAACGTGCTTCTACGTTTAAGAAGAAAAAAGACAATCACTTCCCTAGTCCGCTAGGGAAGTGGGGACTGATAATGCTGTCTGAGAAAGATTTCTGAATTCAAGAAAACGGAAAAAAGGAAATTCTGTTAGAGAACAAAGCAGTCACAACTGTCAGGGTTAAGGAGAAAAACTCGCCTCGAGGCGCCTCGGCTTTACTTCCTCCTACCAACCCAGAGGCTGCGAAGGGACCGGGCGCGGTGATTGACAGGAGAGTACGACCCAAGGACGGTCGGCCGCGTGGGGGTCGGAACGTCAACTTCTCAGCTCCCCTTGCTCCCACCACCCCCGCCCGCCTCCACGCCACCTCTCGGCCGCTGGCTGGGAGCTTCCACTACCGGTGCGGGCGAGGCCGGAGGCAGATGGATGCTGCTGACTGATGGGGGCGGCCGAGCGCGAGGGCGCGGAGTGAGTGAGGCCCGCGCGGCGGCCCGCCCGGCCTCAGGGTTCCAGCAGCTCCCCCTGCGCCCTCCGGAATCGGGGCGGAAGGTTTACCTCCGCCCAGAGCCTCCACCAGGCCGGCGTGGGCTCAAAGGTGGGGTCCGGGCCCCCGCTGCGGCCCGCGGGGACGCTCTAGGCCCCGGTGCAGAGGCCGTGCTACCCGCAGGGGTCTGAGGGCTGGAGGCCGCAGGTTTTCCTTCTCAATCCGGGTTGACCCTAAAGACAGATGAAACGGTGGGGGCGGCAGCGGCCCACGCGGTCTGGAGGCGCAGGGCGCTTGGGACGCGGCGTGGAAGCCGGCCCCGAGGGGCGCTCGGGCCTCTCTCGCCCAGCTCTTTCCCGGTTCTGCACTGCTCCTTCCCTGGCTCAGAAGGCCCGCCGGCCGTGGCCCCGATCCGCTCCCTTCTCCTCCCCCCGCCCCGCGTCGGGCTCCGCTTTCCCTCCATCAACTCCAGGCCGAATTCAATCCGAGAAGGCTCCTTTGAGCTTTTGTGTTTGCTGGGGGAGATGTGGGCGCTGGAGGGATCGCGTTACAACTTTCATTTCCTGAAATGTTTGAGGGAACATCCAGGGTTTTTATCCCCCCATCAGGCCGGGCGATGGGTTCGGGTTTCAGGCCTTGTCATTCAGCTGTCACCAAACAAACGAAGCTCTCAGAGCCCTGGAGAGGGAGAGCTACCTGCTATTCATGACCCCTGGAGCAGGTGATCGCTCATGGGAAAAACAGATAGAATTAATCATAGGGCTGTTCTCTGTTTCCTCTCCTTTTTGGCAGACCTGCCCACAGTGTGAAACCTGTCAGAAAACAAATTAACTCTTTCTTGTTCCCCAGGGGAACTAAAAATACATTTTCAGAAAGCCCACCACACACATTCACACCAAATGACCCAAATGACATTTAGAGAGAACATCTTTATATCTGCTCCACTTTGCAGTTTCTTAGTTTGTGGGGTTCCCATCTTAGTGGGATTTGGAACCTCGGGAACTAGGGGAGAATGGGGCAACTTCAGATCACCTGGTTCTATCTACTGAAAGGAGTCCCAAGTGTGATCTCCAAACTCAGGTAGATTTGGACATCTCCTTTCTGCCTGGGTGTCAATGCAGTTGGGCTTGATCCTAATAAAAGGAAAATATCTACCCTAACATAAATCTGTAAGAAATTTCTGTAAATGGGTGTTTCCCCTCCCCCAGATTCTTCCCTAAGTCAACTTTGTTGAGCATCCATATTGGGCTCTGTATTGGAAAATCCGAATGATTTCAAATTTTCCCTCATTCATTTCCTTAGTTGCCTCGGTTGAACAAAAGCACAAAGGTTAGCAGCATATTGGTGTTCTTTGTTGTGAGGATACTGTTTACCTGCTACTCATTAAATATTATAAATACAAGTTTTAAATTACACCCTTATTTTTTACTTTGTTCTACTTTTCTTTTCCCTACATCTCTGTCCCGCCCTAGAACATTTCTTTTTTAATAGAGGGAAAGAGAAAGTGCATACAGATTTGCTTCCAAGATATATTAATGTTGGAAAATTTAACCAGGACAGGTTAGGAGTCTTAAATCAGAATGATTTTTAAAGAACAGAAATATGGTAAGGGGACTGCATTGTCATTTTGCCCTTTAGTTTTTCCATAAAAGGGTGTTTTTTTGGTTTTGTTTTTTTGTTTTTTTCTTGGTGAGAAATCAGGAGATATACTGTGTGTAAAAATAATCCTCCTGGCCTTCTTTATGAAGATTTTGTCTGTTTATTTTGAAAACAGCCATTGGTTCCAGATTCCCAGAACTGATTTTCTTAGATTAGCTGTTTGTACTCAGAGGTAGAGCCCTGAGCAATATTATTCTTCAATTAAAATAAAGAATTTGACTTTAGGAAGAAGTATGTTATGTTTATATAGCATCAGCAACACACAGAAAATATTCACCACACATATCTGAAGACAGACAAGGCTTCAATTGTTTAAACGTTCTTCTCACTTCATAGATACAAAGGCACGCTGACCTATCTAGCTTAATTTTTTTTAAGCTTGTTACTTACTTTCATATTCATGACATCCTAAATGCAGAACTAATGCTTCTTCCTTGTAACTACCTCCTTGACTTTTAGGTAAAATTTCCTTTTGCAAGGTACTGCAGACTATGCCACCTCACCCTCAAAATGTGCATTTTTCTGTACAAGCTCTGTAAGTTGCTGCTCCCCACCACCACCACACACACAAAAAGCTGCAAAAGTTAAAGGGAACATTACTGCATACTGATGCTTATAGTTTAAATATGATATCTGTTTGAGAGCCAACTAAAGATGTCACAGCTATGTGGATTTTATTTGGTTTGTTTTTGGGGTTTTTTTTTCACAGTCCCATTGCCTTTCCCTGGCATTTAGATCATTTGGATAACTAGCAGCTCAGTTTAGAACTGAAGTGCTGCAAAGCAGCTAAAGCCATGCCTTAAGGGGAGGGAGGGGGCAAGGAATGTAGTTGAGTTTGTAAAAATACTTAATATAAAGTAAAAAACATCTAGAAAGTTGGTTTTACAGGCTTGCTGATTGGAAGCTGCAGATTTTGTATCAGGGATGCAAACCGACCAGCTCTATGAAATGTTAAAAAACATTTTAAAGTTGTTGTTGTTGTTTCTTTTTAAGAATCTTAAGATAAAACAATACGTAGTCTAGGACCGTGTTTTCCTTCAAGATGCCACGTGCATATCAGCTCAGGTCCTGAACCACCACCCCAGCAATAAATTATGTATCTATTATAAATAAGCCATGGCATTTTAAAAGTTGTAATCAATTTTAAATCCTATTCTAAAATAAATTATATAGCAAATTAAATTTGCTTTGTGTTAATCCATTAATGCTTCTATTTGGATCTGCCTATGTCAGTCCCATAAAAGATTTATCTTCTAAGTTAGGGAGGATGGAAAGGACAGGGGACCAGATGGAGGGAGTTGGTATACAATTTCCATGCCTCCTTATTATAGTAAGTAAAGGGCCAGAATCTATCTTTCTACTTATCTGTCTTTTTAATGATAACCACTAATGGCACAGAAGAAGAGAGAACAGCCAATATCACCTAATTGTATTTTAATTACAATTGGGTAGCCACTTCAGGTACACTTAAGTGTGTGTTACAACTTAAGTTAACTCTTTTCTCTTTCAAAGATAAGACAGGATTGGGGTTTTAGTTTTAGTTAGTTTTTCTTTCTGCATTTTCCTGTTCGAGGGGATGGGGGGAGAAGAATGTGATTTTAAGAACACTTCAACGTTATGGCAAAGGAAAACAATTAGTGGGCACTTTTGCAAAAGAAGAAGGGGGGAGACTCCCAGGTAGCAAAGCAACACAGGAGAGCAAACCTTAAGGTGTCTGTGCTCTTCCTGCTGAGAAGTGGGGTCTCAGCTGTCCATTAACAAGTTAAAAGGATAGAAGCTGAAACTCAGATGGGAGACAGGCATACACGCGCCTCAAGCAATCTCTTTCTCTTTGTTTTTAAATGCTACTGCAGTGTTGTTCCTCGCTGTCTGAAAGGACCACAGCGCCTAAAACAGTGATTGCCATCCTCAGTGGGAGAACAGGTTTCCAATTTCATCAGCTGGAACTAAGTTGTGTGTGTATACTCAGATTAAAACACTAAAGAAAATGCAGCCTTTCCAGGGCAGCACTTTTTCTGGGCAGAGGACAAGCCAACAACTCGCCCATGATTTTGACTTCTCGGTCCTGGCTGGCTTACCCATATCTTTAGAGAATCTGCCAGGTGGAGCTATTGGATTCAATCAAACTAGGGAAGAAACGAAGGCGGGGGTCACTTGAGGGGGCTCACAAGTCCCCACCTAAGGTCACGGAGCATACCTGCGGGCTAAGGAACTGAGCCCTCGGGTACCCTTGGTGCGAATTGCCCCTGGGGGCTAAGTGGGCACAGACACTAGCTCCGCTGGCTTCGGGTGTTTGGAGGAGGTAGTCTGGGAGTGTTTTTAGTCTCCTACTCCTGGGAAAAGCTCAGAAAAAAAAAGAAGAAATAACGTAGAGAGAGCACGTGGGCCACCAGCCACTCTCCTCACCTTAACCCTGACCCACCTGTTCTGTCAACACCACCTGCCCCACCAAAGAAGGGCAAAGTGTGCGCCGCGACAGCCCAGCCCGAAGCGCGCTGCGGGCCTCGGCCGGGGCCTCCCTGCTGGGGACCCGGGAGGTGCGTGGGGAGGAGGCCGCTGCTCGCCCCAGGGCCACGGGCTAGGGGGAAACGCCGGACCAGGCCCAGCGAAGGAAGCCGAGCTGCCGCCCGGTCCTGCCCGAGACTCTAGAAACCCGGGCCGCTCTCCTCGGCCACCGTTGAAGTTCTAACGACAAGCCAGGGAAGGGGTGCCCTCTGTGGCTGGCACCCCTCCGCCGAGCGCGCGGGTGATGGGCCCAGGTCCGAGGGCCAAGACCCAGGCCGCAGGAAGCAAAGGAAACGGGCCATACCTGAAGTAGGAAGGGCGGCCGGGCCTAGGCCGCCTCCCGACCAGGCTCTTGGGCCTGAGCCGGCTGCCCTCGCGTCTGAGAACCAGGGAACGCTCCCACCTGCCGCCTGGCCCGGAAGCCGCGAGTGGCCAAGACCGCTTCATCCCTCCGCCACTGGGCCTGGTCCAACCCAGCGGTAGCGCTTCCCGCGTGGCTCACGTGCCTCGCCCGGAACTTAGCTCCTTAATTCAAAGAGCGAGATGCGACTTGAGCTTGGGAGGTGGCTCCGGGGTGCCCAAGGCCACGGCAGCTGCGTTGTCCCCCGAAGCTCAGGCCTTTGCCTCCTCCACGGTCTGGACCTTAGAGGCTAGCCTCAGGGGCTCCGCAGGCCGGGCCACCAGGCCCCGCGCCTGGAGCTGTGTAGTGATGCGGCTCCCGGGACGCGCGCGATTCTCCGTGAAACGGTGAAGCGGCTCCACCCGGGTCCGGGGGCGGAGAGCCGCGGCGCCCCGATTTCCCGCGCCTTGGGAGGGCAGAGTGGCAGGAGCAGCCACGGGAGTCTGCAGGTGGCAGGAGAAGCTCCTCCAGTTTTCTGCAGCCCGAGACGCGCGGAACGGAAGCCTCTGGCTCCCTAACCTGGAGTTCTGCTTGCAGACTTGACCAAAGACCTCCAGGCGGGGGAGGCGGTAGGAGTGAAGCCCCCTCCAGCCGCAGCCGCCGCTGCAGGCGCGGAGGCTGCGGCGGAGCAAAGGAACAGCCGTTCCGTGCGGGGTCAGTGCCAGGTGCCCGACTCGCCCTCAGGGTGCGGGGGAGAGCGGCGTGACAAGGGTCACTGCTCAGCAAACTCAGAGTTCGCCCACAAGCACCAATGCCACTGCCTCTTCCTGGAAGCTTCCGCTTCATCTCGGGGTCAAGCCCAACCTGTCCTGCCTGGAGAATAGTTCAAGACCGGCGGTGCCCGGCCTCAGCGGCCTCTTTCTCCCTGCCCGCAGCTCGTGGTGCTTTGGGGACTCTTGAGTCCCTACCTGCTAAGCCAAATTCAGGAACCGTCGGCCAAGCCCCTTGGCCTCCCGAGCATTTAAGGAAGCTTCGTTCTCAGCCAAGAAGTCAAGGCAAGCAGGCAGTGGGGACCCGAACAATCCTGTGTTCAGATCTAAAACGTAAAAAATTTAAAAATCGCCCTAATATGTTATTGTTTTCATTTTACTTGATAAAATTCTGTAAGGTTTCATCCTAAAAACTATTTATAAGCCGTCGTTCATTACTTTGGGCTCTCCTTATGAAATCTGTAAAGGAGAAATCGAAAAGTGGCTTTTGATTCAGTTAAACTGTGAAGCCGAGAAGGTAAATTAGAGGTCCCTTAACAGCAGGTCCTTGAAGATTTCCTCGAGGAAAAAAAAATACGGTTAGTGCCCCCTAATGATTGCTCTAAAATGATTGCCAAGAAAACTCAAAGCAATATTCAGCTTTCTCGCTTCCTCCTGCTTGTCCCTGGTTTAGCCAGACTGAGAGGATGGTGAGGGAGGCACATTGTGCAATTTCTTATTAAACACATCTGGAATTTGCGCACTCTGGATCGAATGCCAGGGATTTTACAAAGAGTTTATGACTGTGACAGAAAATTGTCCTTTTAACGAGTTTACAAGCAGTAATCACAGGGGCTTTTACAGGACCGGCCCACTCTGCTCCTTGCCAGATTTGCAGACATTTCCAAGATTCACCAACCAAGGGAGCAGGAAGTGGGCCGGGGTGCCCAGGGAGACAGAACTTCCACGAGTCTAAAATTATACTAAACAGAGCTGGAAGAGTGGGGGGTTAGTCATCTGGGTAGGAAGAGAGGGCATGTAAGAAATTAAAGTAATTGGCCCTTCCTATTTTTCAGGGAGATTTCCGCGGTGTCCTTTGAAGCCTGTCAGGGTCATTGAAAGCTATCTTTGTGCAGGGTGTTTGTTTTGGGGAGTGAATGTGAAGAATGCGAGGAGATCCCCTGTGAGAGCCCCTCCTGCAGAGGGTGGCATTTCTCCGTGGCCCAAGACGTGGAGAATAAACACCCTAGTGACTTAAATAAACACCAACTTAATGATCCAAAACACTAACAAGGGAGATTGGGACCCTGAGCTCCCAATCCAAAGGATGGTCTCTGAGCGGCTGTGTGAACATCTGTCCATCACTGAGGGGAAAAATGACTTTATAAGTAAAAGTGACTACAGTTAAGTACAGTGACCCTTTCTCCCTGGAACTCAGTCACAGCCATTTAGCATTTAAAAAACAAAATACGCATAATAAGAAGGCCTTAATCTCCCCATCTCCCACCCCCACTTCTAGATCAGGACAGGAAAGATAGGAAAGAGTAAGAAAGAAATGAATATATTAATGGTGACACAGATGGAGAAAAATCAAAATTATGAAACTGTCATGTCAGAAAATAGACTTCCTCTGGGGAGTAATATTTTACAAAGCACAAGCAAGCCAATCCTGTTATCCTGAGTAGAATTTTAATAAATAATGCCATTTGTTTCACTAATTTTAAAAGCTAAATACAAAGATACATCATTTTTGCCCCAGGCAAAAATAATTTGGAGCCTACATGATTACTGGGATTTTTCTGGACACTATCAGGCAGCACCGCAAAGAACTCCTGTCCTGTTGGTCTGCTTTCTATTTGTACAGAGTAATTCACAATGTTGCTATCCTTGTACAAGTTCCCTTTTTTTTTCCCCCAAGCAGATAAATTATTTTACTTTCACAGTCTTGTCATAAATTTGTTAATAATACAAAAGAGCTAACATACGAATGATGTGGAGAAGAGCTAGTGGTAAACAAAACTGCATCTCTAAATAATAAAAAAATAAATAAATACCCCAAAGCTAAATTCACTCTTTTTCTGTCATATAATTAACTCAGTCACCACTCTTGGTTCAGGGGATGGCCTTCAAAGTACCCTGCAATTCATAACCGCCATTAAGTAAGAAAGCAAGAAAACTATTCGTTTAAAAAAATGGGGGGGGCCCAATGACAGCAATACACAACTCACCTTTCAGAAACAGAATCAGTACTCCTGGTGTTCCACTAAGTTTTAATTTAGACTGGTTTAGGTACAATAGAAAAGAAACCTGAAAACACATGCTGTTTTAGTAACAAATACCAGGTTGCTAGATTTGTTACCTATTTTTGCAAGCTAGAAACTAGGAACAGGAGAAACCCTTAACAGGAGTAGGCTACAGATAAGAAAGCTTCAAGGGCATGAGAAGTAATGGCATTCAGGAAAGTGTTTTTTCACACTGGTACATTTTTAAAGTTTGCCATAAAAAAAACCCAAGAAAACAAACAACAACCAAAAACCCCCACTAAATTTGACAGAAGTATTTGTATTACTAATGGTCACTTCTATTTCTAACTGCCTCACATAGAGAGCATTAAGACATTTAGGCACTTGTTTTTTCCCCTAATACTGTTCTTTCCTTTTAATCTACATAAAATTGTTTAACACTAAATATGAAAATGTAAACTTAATTTTCCCCATCAAAAAAAAGTTATAAGATCGTATTTTTCCTATTCACCTTAAGAATGCAACCAGTTCCTCCCAGGCTGGAGGATCTTTTCACTATTTTGATCTCCTCTCTCTCTGTCTCTCTCTCTCGTTTTCATTTCCTTTTCCTCTTCTCAAAACATTTTTCCATAAATAAATTAAAATGAAATAATTAAAATCCAGTTGATTTTGTAATTCCCATTCATTGAAAAAAAAAAAAAAGAAAAAGAAAAAAGAAAGGCTACTGAAGCAGGAACACGGGTTGCCCAGAACCAAGACTGGGTGACTGGATATTTTTGTTTGGGTTGTTTTTTTTTTTCCTTTTCCCTGATCTCCACACTGGGAGGGGAAATAATGCAAAAGTGGAAAGAGTTGGAGAGAAGAGGGCACTGAGCTTGAGATCGCTGTTGGGTTTGAATTTTAAAAAAGATATTTGTGAAAGTCCACCATTCCTTTATGCGCAAAGAACCCCAGAAACAAGCTGCAAAAATGTTCCTGATTTCTATTTACAAGTGTCCCTAGTCGCTGCTTCGAGGCCCCAATCCCTCCCCCTTAGGACCCCAAGTCCACCAGACTGGAGGTGAGGGGGCCCAGCAGAGAGTCCTGGAGCTGATGCTGGTGGGCTTGCAGGCCGTGGGTGGGCTGAGAGGCGGTTAAACCTGGGAGAGAATAGTTTGAGCTCCTGGCGTGGCTCATATTGCCCTGCAGCAGAAGGACCGAGTTCTGGTCTGGACTTTGGGGAGGTGAGAATTCTTCTTCTGAGCTGGACATGAGCGGCTTGCCCCCTTCCAGAGGAGAGAGTTGATTCTGCTTGTTGGAGGAGGAGTTATTGTTTTCAGTGTTCTCCCTAAGAAATAGAGGACAACACCATATGGTTAAAAAAAAAAAAAAAGTAAGTTAAAAAAAAGTGTGAGATGGAGGGAGGGGAGCTGGAAGGAGGAAAGGGCCATTGTGCAATCAGTCATTGACCCAAATGGAGAAGCTCTGCCCTCTCACCCATCCCCAAGGGTCCTAGGGGAAATGAAGAGGCAGAAGAGACTTGAGAAATGGGGAGCTACGGACAGAGCTCCTGGGGAGCCAGGTCCCTTCCTCTTCCAGATTTTAGAAAGCCAGATCAGCAGGGCTTATTTGAAACATAAAAATTATTTTTAAATTTTTGTTCAACCAGTTATTTTTAAATACCTATCAACAAGTACCACATTTAGAAGTAATGAAATTTGAAAATTTTCCAACAAATGATTGTTGGTGATGAAGAAAATGATCGGGGGACGAACAGCACCCAATGAACAGATGTTTGGTGGTGAATCAAGTCAATTGTCCTGTTCCCATCTGAGGAAACGATTAACCGTCGAGTTTCCCTGCCCCTGCCCGGAGGTTGTGGTCTCAAAGACACAGGACAGGTCATGGGAAGTGGTGTCCAGAGCGGCCCAGTGACCTGAGTAAACACAGGGAGCGCAGCCAGTCTCTCCGATTTCATCAGGGAGTGGGCCCTCGGGCCTGGCTTAAAGGACGGCCTTTTTGAAACTAACATCTACCTGGAACTGTACTGTCCCTGTCTCCGTGTTACTCGCTCAGCCCGCAGTCCCTCACAGCCCTCTCTCAGACTCCCTGCGGGCATCCACACCAGCGCACCCATTCCCCACAGGGGAACTTCGCGACCCCGCACAGCCGGAGCCTGTGCGAAGAACCGGGGTCTCAGTCTGGGCGCTTGGTGCTGGTGAACTGCAGGGTCTTGTAGCCCTTGGCGCTTCTGCCTTCAGAGGGCTCGGCCGTCCTCCCCACCGCGGGGCCCGCCTGTCTCCCCAACTCTCTCCCCATCTTTCGCAGTCTCTCCCAGAGAGCCCATTTCAGCTATCCAGACTCTGCTTTTCCACCCAGAGGGGAACAAGGCGGCGACATCTTCGGCCCCCAGGCTCCGAAGCGAACAAAAGAAACCCAGCCGACTCGGGAGCTTAGGTTTCCCCCAAACTGCCCGGCTCCCCGAAGCGCTCTCCCCACCGCTGCAGCCGCCGCCGCCGCCTCCCACACGCTCTTCCGAATCTCGGTCGGAAACTCTACAGCAAACGAGTGGAGCCGGGCCAGGTGGCCGGGTGTGTTGGCGTGAGGAGGGCGGGGGCACAGACAGGTTAAAAAAATATTGCCTTCTGAGCTCTGGGGCGAGAGAAGTCTGCGACTGGAAACCCCTTCCTCACCCGGGGAGGGGGGCGGGGGGGCGGCGCGGACAGCGAGACTGATCAGCCTCGGCTCCCAGCCAGGCTCGAGGGAGCCGACGAGGAGCAATCTTTTCTGGGCTTGGGGCGCCAGGGAGTAAATGCAGCGCCAACTATCCCAAAGCTCTTTTCTGTGGATTTCTTTTGAAAGGCTCCTCCCTTTGTACAGCTAGTGCGGAATTAAGCGACCTCTCACCCAGAAGACTACCAGGACAGAGCGATTGAAGGACGGGGCGGCGTGGTGGCTGAGAATAAGTTTCTGGCCAGCTCCACCCTCACCGGGAGCAAGAGGAGAGAGGTTCGAGACCCTCAGGCCCCACCGAACCCCTCTCCTCGCGATACCAATCAACACTGCCCTTCTAAGCTGATCTAGAAACTCACTCTCCACCCGCCACTCCTCGCCCCAGCCAGCCAAGGAGGCATGAAAAACAAACCTAGCGCCAACATTTCCCAACACACATCCAAGGAAACCCACGCGCGGACGCTCAAATCAGATGAGCCCCCCCCGCCCCACCCCTAGCAAGCGATCTCAGAGTTCACGAACTTTCGCCGCAGTGCCGCGGAAGCCTGGGCGCCGCCCGGCGGAGGGCTCCGGCCGGCTGGGTGGACACGGTGGCTGGTGCCTGCGGGGGCGGGAAGGGGCGGCGGGGACAGGAAGGCTTCCCGGGGTCGCCCGATCAGCGGGAATCACTCCGCGTACCTTTCCTTGGCCTCGGCGGCCCGGTCTCTTTGCCTCCGGTTCTTAAACCAGTTGCTGACTTGGGTGGTGGTGAGGCCGGTGGCCTCGGCCAGCTCCCGCTTCTCACGCGGCGAGGGGTAGGGGTTATGCGCGTACCACTCCCGCAGCACGCCCCGCGACTTCTCCTTGAAGCAGTAGCTGGTCTCTTCGCCGTCCCAGATGGTGCGCGGCAACGGGAATTTTCGGCGCACCCGATATTTGCCCACCGCGCCCAAGGGCCGGCCGCGCAACTTCTCGGCCTCCACGTAGTGCGCCTTCAGCCACAGTTGTTGCAGCTTGGGGTGGTTGTGAGGCGAGAACTGGTGGCTCTCCAGGATCTTGTAGAGCTCGCGGAAGTTGCCGCGGTGGAAGGCGACCACGGCCTTGGCCTTGAGCACGCTTTCGTTCTTGTGCAGGTGGTCGCAGGCGGGCAGCGACCACAGGAACCTGCCCAGGCGCTCCAGGTTCCCGCCTTGCTGCAAAACCTCGCATACGCACGCCACTTGCTCCTGCGTGAAGCCGAACGATGGCAGCATCGACATGGCTGGGGCCTGCCGGGGCGCACTGCCGGGGCGCACTGCCCTGGCGCACGCGGCAGGGAGCAAAGCCGAAAAAGCAGGAGGAGGCAGCCGCAGAGAGGGGGGCGCGGCTGCTCCTAACCCCCTCCCTAGGCTTTGCGAAGGCTAAAAAGCGAGTCGAGACTTGGGGACGGGCGGCCGAGTTAGTGGAGGAGAAGTAGGACTCGCGCTGGACAAGGAGCGTCCGGCTCACTCCGCAGCTTTTCGGGCCTCGCTGGCTCCGGCCTCCCGCCGGGTGGATGCTGCTTGTTGCCGGGGAACTTGGTTTCTGTTCTCCCCGCAGCTGCCTTAAAGCGCGCAGCGTCCCCGGCGCGCTGATTGGCTGCGGGCGGCGCCTATCCGGGGCTGGCCAGCCCGCGCGCCGCCAGGCCGGGCCGCGAGGCCGCACCGCCCCGCGCGGGGAGGGCGAGGCTGTGCAGCGAGGGATAGGGAGTGGTGGGAGGAGGGGGACCGCGAGCGGTGGGAAGCGAGGGGGGGGTGGGGGGGAGGGAGCGGTGCTTCTCGGGGACGGGGGTGGTGGGAGTGGGTGAGCGCGTCAGGACCTTGAAAAGTGAGCCCCCTCTGCAGTGTCACCTAAGGGCAGCCGCGCACATCTCTGCACAAATCAATGACTCCAGACCTGATTCGCCTCCTCTCCCTCCATACCCTGTCTCTGTCCCTTGCAGACTTGCCCTTTCCCGGTGAGCTCATATTTAATTACCTTAATGTTGGAATGAATAAGTAATGGATTGATGAATAGCTTATGGAACGCGATAAATAATACAAGAGCAGACCAGTGCTCCCGGCTGCAACCGCTGGAAGAATGGCTTCTCTCCCGGCTGGCTTCAGCTCCAGGAGCCAAGCCTAATTTCCTCCTCTCTTCCCTCCTGCCCCCACCTCCCTCCAAAAGGCACAGATGCTCCCGGCTGTATAGCGCTTCCCTCATTCTCAAAAGGCCGCGACTATTTAGGACCACGCAAAGAGTTGTGTAGAGCATAGTTGCTGAGCAGATAGAGATGCCGAAGGTTCATTTATGATTTGGTATCTTAATGTTCTATGGTTTAAGTGGGCAGGCTTCTGGACTCGGTTTCCCCATTAGCGCGGTTGCATTTTCCAAGGCCACCTCTGCTACCGAGGAATGCCGAGAAGATTTACTTGCTATTAGCAAAAATGCTTTGGGAACCTCGCGCGAAAGGCGCTGGATGGGGTGTAAATTAAATAAAACTGTGTCCGGCTCCAATAGCCCTCTGGTTGTAACATAATCCTTGCCCTGTTCTGAGAGGGACACTGCCCTCAAAGCGAGAACGACAGCGGCTCCAAGAAGATTAAATAAAGAGGTGTGTGTGTGTGTGTGTGTGTGTGTGTGTGTGTGTGTGTGTAGATTGCAATGCTGGCCTATTTTACTGCCAGGGAATGAGAGATGTCTTGCAGTTTCAGTCCTATCATCTCTTATTTTGTGTATGTGTGGAGAATGCTTATTAAAACTACACAAACAAATGAAGCTGTAATTATCTTAAGCCTCATTTGCACACCTTGTTCCAAAGCAATTATTAAAAAGATTTTGAAAACAATTAGCGTCTCTAAACAAAGATAATCTATTGTCAGAGCTGAGACTGGCAGGAGATAAGAACAATGCGTGGAGATAAGGGGAGCCAAACGGTGGAAGGAGAGTGACTTTATGACTATACTTATCTCTGATTAGATAACTTCAAAACAGAATTTTAAGTACACTTCAAAAATGCTTTTGATTTAAATGTCTCCTTTTGGTGAATGCAAGGAGCAAACTCTAGGTTCTTTAAACTTGCTCGTCTTCTTTAAATATGTTTTGATTCCATCAGCAAGAGCCCAGCATCGCAGAACCATTTACATATTGAGACATAAGTGGGAGTGGAAGAAGGAGAAGCACGGTGTCTCTTTCTCCTTGTATTATTTATATGGTTTTAAAATAATGCACCCAGTCCAATGCACCCTGCAATGTACATCTTAAACTCATGAAGGGTTTCCACTCCCTAGCTGTCTCTCAGGAGGCTCCGAGTAGACATGAAGCTGCTTCTCCGCTGAACTCCCAAACAATGCTTTTTGCATCTTTGAAACCCTGCAGTATCCCATGCAATTAGACCTTGGAAATAGATGCTGATATTTCAATATGTTTGGGATTATTTTTAAGTGCATTTAATGGGTGCATATTATTTCAAAAGAGCCCCTACCACACTGTGTGCCCAATGACTTACTTTCTAAACTGGAAACCTGGCAAAGCTGAGCCCAAGCCCATGTGTCTGGTAATTTTCCCTGGCGGTCTTATTTTAGTGCTCATGATGTTTCAGATGAAGTCCTGAGGAGCTGCAGTGTCCTGCCAGAAGGAACGTCTCTGCTTGGAACAGTCCTTATTGACATGGCAGCTGTGTGAGGACTGGAACGGAGGCTTAAACTCGGCTCTAAAAATCAGTTAATGCCCTAAAGTCTGGAGCGAGTGCACAGAATTACAATGTGTGTGTGTGTTAGAGGAATGTGTGGGGGGGGCGGGAGTCTGTAAGTACAACCAAGTCTCTTAAAAGACAAACGGTAAATTGAGTATGGGGTGTACTTTATAATTAACAATTTTGTATAAGGAAATGAGGCACAGCTTGGACAAATAAGGGCAGGTATTGATTTACAGGGAGCAGAGAGATGACAATTAGACACCAATATGACCACCTTTTTTCCGGCTTCCTCCAGACCTCCCTGCCCACTTCTTTTCATCTCTCTTCAAAAGGAATCAAGACGCACTAGACGTTGGCGACAACTGGGAAGACGACCGTGTGGATGCCGCGATTGCGGGCACCGGGGTTGATGTGATGTGGTGCTCGTCCTTGGAGGCCGTGCCCGGGCCCGCCAGCCTTTCTCCTAGCGTTCAATCCAGTAGATCGCGTGACTAGAAAGGAAAAGTGCCTTTCGCTTTGTACCAACGAGCCTACCTGCTATTTCAATCCCTCGGTTAGGGGAACCAATCGTTATAAATGTTAATTATTGGCTCAGATATATAAGGTTTCCCAAAATGGAACCTTTCACTGAAAACCACTAAAAGAGGTAAAATGACATGAATTTACAAACCACATAAACCAAATGATCCATTTTAAATCGCACACAGAAAGGTTTGAGTTGTTCTAGTAACTTAAAACCTTTTGCTGTCAATGCAAATCACAAGAAAACAGAGATGCGGCGGAGATTTAAAGGCAACGAGCAACTCTAGCTGCTGCCCTCGCCGCTTCGCGGCTCCCGAGGGTAACGCGGCTGGAAAGGAGCTCCCAGCACCAGGCTTCTGCTCTCCTGTGCCTCCCTCCCTACAGGTAACGGCCGGGTGCGCACAACTGGTCTATGGAAAGGTCAATGCAGAGGCACCAGTTGGTGCTGGGGTTTCTCGGTCGGGTTGACATAAGGCCTTGGTTCAAAAAGCTCTGGCTGGGACCCACTTGTTTCCCTTCTGGCTTGGAGCGAGATGCTTTGAGGCTCCCGGCCGGCTTTCTTGGAATTCCTTTGCCATTAAGAACAAGAGCGGGGATTCTACTCTACCTAAAGATATTTGGAAGGGAAGGGCTTCGGGAGGTGTCTCTTCAATAAATTAGCGTCGTCGCTCTGGGGCAGTGAGAAGACTCCCCAAATCCTGGCTGAAGTGACAACGTCCATCTTTTTCCTCTACTTGGTCGGAAACTCCAGGTGCCCTCGACCCTCGGGATCCCGGGCTCCGATGGCGGCGCGGCACCCGAGCAGCCGCCCACCTGCCTCCTGGGGGACGCTGCTCCCCACGAGCTCTGAATAGGCCGAGGGCTCAGGCAGGGCGATGTGCGGACCCAAAGGAGAGAAACCCAAAACCAGTCCATTAGTAAATGAGTTTTGTGTTGTCAAGGTTCTTTCCCATCCACTTGCTGTTCTGAAAAATAGATCACGTTTCGTTATCTTTAGTGGGAATCTGCAACGTGACACCGGATCCGCGCGGCCCCCGCCTCTCTCTCCCTCCCTTCCTTCCAGCCTCGCTTGGCCGGGCCAAGGGGAGCCGGCCGGCCTCCTTGGCTTATTTCTGAACAATGAAGATTTGTCTGTTCCCCTAATATATTTATGTATGGAGGTAGGGAGGGAGTTTTCTCCTGGAAGCGGGAAACATGCGAGCAGAGCCTCCCGCTTCCTTGGTGCGAAAACGCAGCGGCAGCCCAAGACGCCGGGAGGCTGCCGCCCCCTGCCCACACCTGGACAAACAGAGCGGGCTGCGAGCCCAGCTTGCTGCTAAAAACCGTGCCGCCCCGCGCGGCTCCTGAAAATACAGTCCCCACATTGTTCCGGGGTCGGGGAAGGAAGAGAGAGGAGAGAGAAAGGCTGAGACACACCGCCGCGAGGGAACTCAGATTGGATGGGGACAGTGCTGGAGTGTGTGTGTTTGGAGAGGTTATCCTCTCCCTCTGTGTGTGTCCCCAGGTCTGGTCTCTCTCCGTGTCTCTTTCTACCTCATCCTCTCTTTTCAGTCTGAAAGAGGAAGCTCATTCATTCTGTGTGTGTGAACCTCTGATTCCTTCATTCCCTCTTTTATTCTCTCTTATCTCCATCTCACCCTCTGTCCCTTTCGTTCCCTCGCTGCCTCATTCTCATTCTTCTCCGCGTTTCTGTCTCTCTCTCTCTCTCACGCCACACCCTCTCCTCTCTATCTGGATCCCTCTATTCTCTTTTTCTTTTTTCCTTCTCTCTCTCATTCCTCTCCCTTCCTCACGACTATTGGCGCCTGCGCCTGCTTCCCCAGGACCAGGAGCTGTGAGGTCTCACAGAGCGTGCTGTGCTGATATCGGGCACCCAGGCAGCGAAGGGCGAGTAGACTCTGAAGTCCGAGCATGGGCGTCTGGCTCAGCTGGTGGGGACCCACCACACTGAGTGGTGGTGTGGTTAAAAAGGTGGGGGCACCCATGGAGGACTGAGGAAGGTGGGTTGGCCACCTGGGGGGAAGAGGGCAGATTTAAGCTGTGCTCTGCGAAGGCTCAGGCCCAGAGACTTGCCAAGTGCCAGATTTGAGTCAGAAGACACCACTCAACATTAGATAGATGCCAAGCACCTTTCTGGAAAGTGAAGGAGAGTGTTGTAAGAATCTGTTCTTAAGAACCTAAGACACTCTTGCCTCTTTTGCTTTATTAATATTACCTCAGGGCAAGAGTTCTTATCTTCCACTGAATTTCCAATCAACTTTTTTGTCAGCTAATGTACATCCTGTATACTGCATCTGTCTAAGCTAAGAAGAATTTCCTTTTGGGAGGTGAAAGCCTGCAGCTCCTCCTGTTCAGAGGAAAGTGCTAGTGATGGTAATGCAGGGTGACACTAAATAAACAGTTAGGGTGGACTGCAAAGATGGAGTTAATTATCCAGTGAGCTGCGTTTCAGCCCAGACCATCAGGGGCTGATTTGTTTTGGCTCATAGTCCGAGGAAGGAGACAAACCACTCTCTTCTCTACATCTCTTAGGGATCCTGATCGTTCCTGTCTCAAACAAAACAGAAAGCAAAAATCACTACCCAGTTATCACTGTTTCAATTAAAATTTGGTTTATTATTCCTCTGCAGACTCTGCGAGTTTGCCCCATAGCCCTTGAGAGAAGACCCAAAATGACTCAAAAATGCCCTCCCTAAGTCTTTTTGTAGGGACCCATTGGTAAGGAAAGTGAACATCCAGCATTCCTCCCCATCTCTTCACTTAGATTCTTAAAATAAGTTTATAAAAACACGTATTTATAAAAACTAGATGTTGGCCTGATTTTCACATTGATTTTCTCCCCCCCCCAAATAATCAGGCTTCGTGAAATTTTAGATGGAATTAGATTTATTGTTTGCGTGATTCACTGACTATCTGGTTTCCTCAGGTAAGCCGGAACTTATATATAAATCCTAGTAACTTAAAACTTCTCCCTCCTCACTTTGCTCTTCCCTCCTTCCCTTCACCCACCTCCCCTCTCCGCCACATTCTGATATTAATAATCCCCGGCTGCCCCTCTTTCCGGGTCATTACGGTACTGCTGGTCTCTAATCAATCCTAATGCGATGGCAATTGGAGTCCCTGATGACTGCGGCTCGGGTTTCTTGTAATGGCTCTACCACATTTTCCTGGACCTCCTTCTTTAACCTGAGATGCCAGGGGGACGAGTCCCTTCTCGGCTGCTGATTACTTCAAGATGTGGGGGCTGGTTTGAGCAGAAGGGGAAAGAGACACGCGCACAGCGTGGCTACCACTACAGGCTGGGCGGCTGCGGCGAGCAAGGCGTCTGCCCGCCGGGAGCTGGCACCCCAACGCCTTTTGCTACTCCCTCTTTTCTTTTCTCCCCATTTTCCAGGCCCAAACTCACCCTGGTGGACCGAGATGAAGATTCTTAGAGGTTTTCTGTGTTTGTTTGTTTTGTTTGTTTGTTTTTTCCCTTGATGCGGAGACGCCTCGTGGTCTCTGGGCCTCTCCAGTTCTCCAGGGTTCCCACCCTACAGCGTCCGCCCGGGCTCCTGGGCCAGGCCTGCCCCTCGCTCAGGAGTGAACGCCTCTCCCCAGTCATCAGGGCCGGCTCCTCTTTCCTCATGGCTGTTTTCTCCCAGTGCCATTCTCCCTCTCCAATTTTAGTGTAGTTGTCCCGAAACTGGATTCTTCCTCATCTCTCCCTCTGACCCTTGACCTCTCTTCCCTTCCTTATCCCAGCAATGCCTGAAGCTCCCAACCTGTTCCTGACCCAAAGCCGAGGCCAGAAGCTTGGCCCTGTCTTGTCGGGACATGACCCCTTCTCTCCAGATCTCTGAAGGAGATCATCGCTCTGAATCCTTAACCTCTAGGGATAAAGGCCCAACACTTCTTTCTTGTTGGTGCCATTGGGAAAGAGAACCAAGAGTGGGTTCTTGCGCCGTACCTCCCTCTCCCTGGCCGAAATCTTCTCGCTCGCCTCCCTACCCTCGTACAGGCCCGGCAGAAAACCGATCACCACCTTCGCGGCATTTATATTCTTCCATTTCTCAGCCTAAAGCCATTTAGCGTAACCTGAGCCCAGGATAATTGCCACGTTTCTGCCGCGATACTTTTAAAAACAAGATAATGCTTCTGAATTGCGGAAGAAAGTGCTGCGGACAAATTGGGCGCTGAGCTGCCGAGACGGTTCGCTTTGTTAGGGGCAGCCGGTGGTTTGTGACTCAATTAGTGCGTTTCTGGGAGCCGCCTGCGCTCTGCAGCCGGGTGAGCTTGAGGCGAACTCCGCCTGTGGCTCCCGAGCGCCGGGAACGGTTAGGCGGGGAAGGGGAGCATTTCAGGCCTCTATATCGGTGCAAATCCACGCCATGGAAAATGTTTTTGCATTCCCATACGAGAACATTGTTTGGGTTCTAAAGAATCCAGGTTTTCGCGGACATAAGCTTGACTGCCTCTGCTCCCGAATGGGCCACGCGGCATTTGTCTGAAGCAGCAGTCCTCTGAGCTGTGGAGAATTAAATAAGGGGTGGAGGGTGCCCACTCACGCAAGCCCCTCCGCGCGTCTCGCCCACCCGTCTGGGCTTGGATTTTGCAACCATTTCCAACATCGTTGCTGTACTTGGCGCAGCCCTCCTGGAAGCCCGCAGGGTGAGGCTTCCAGGCAGCCCGCGGGCCGCGAGGGGCGCTTTTAGGGCTTGGAGCAAGGCTGTAGGAGTTTTCCTTACCTCTACTCAAGTTCACCCGCCACCCCCACCCGTCACCCTGCTTGCAGGCCCGCGTCAACGTCTCGCTGGAGCATTCTGGGGTCCCCGGTAAGCTGCTCTGCCAGGTGTGCGCCGACGCGGGGGAGAGGTCGCCGCGCAGCGTACTCGGGGCCCCGCCCGCCGGCCCGCTGTACCCAGCCTGCGAGAGCCGGGCGAACCCACGCCCCGCCACCCGCGCCAGGAACCCCTCCCCGGGGCCGCGCTCGAGCTCTCGGGTGCCGCGTCTGCGCCGGGGACGGCTCCGCCCAGTTCTACAGCCAGAGGTTGGGCGCTCGGGCCGAGCCGGCCCAGTGGCCCAGACTTGAGAAGGCTCCGGAGCCCGCCATTCTCTCGGGTTGTTCCCCTGGGTGGTTCTGGGGGCCGAGAGGCGTAAGGAAGGAGGGAACAGGGCCGAGGAGGGCGGGGGCGAGAAGGAGGCGAGGGGAGGTCAGCGAAGCTGGGAGGGGGTGCAGGCCGGCGGCGGGCACGGTGGGAGGAGAGAGAGGGCGCTGTCTTCCTGGCAAAGGATGCCTGGCCGGTAGGAACCGAAACAAAACAAAAAAAGAAAAGAAAGGAAAAGAAAATCTGCCCAGCCGAGCCCCGGGGGTGAGGGACGCGCGGCGGGGAGGGGCAAGGGTGGCATAGCGGATTCTCAGCCCACAGCCTGGCAACAGCTCCTCCAGCTGCGGCCTTAGTAGCGCCGCGTTGCCCCAAGCGGAACTCGCAGGAAGGGAGTCTTCTTTGGTCCTAAAGAGCCCCCCACAGTTGCCTTCCTTCAGAGCCATCCCTCCCTAGCTTTCTCCTTTGGAAAACTGGAGGCGTCGTGGTAAGGTCTGCGACGCTTCACTGGCGATTGCGCTGCCCCAATGTGCCCAAGGCGAGCAAGGGATAGAGGAGAATCTGGATCTCCTTTGCCCGAGCGGAGCCCACTTTTCGTTTTCCAGAGTCCTGCGGCAGGAAACCGCAACGGCAAACAATCCTTCCTATCGAAGCGCCGCAGCAAGTGGCCTCACCTGGTTTGGCTGCGCCTTGCCCAGGAACAAGGAAGAGGTAGAATAACCTCTTATTTACTGTTATCGACTGGCCCGGTTGCACACTCGGAGACCAAAGGGTCCCGAGGACAATTGCTATCAACCGTTCCCCACCCAAACCCACAAATCTAAAAACTGAATTTATATTAATTCAGGAGAAACTCCTCTATCATTTGCAAAGGATAATGTGTTCTTGTCTCTCCATGCTCATTATAAACAAGTCAAAGCAAAACAAAAGGATCTCATGTTTTGAAAAGGTCCCTCTGTATTAATGAACGTAATTAAAGGCCCTCCAGGTTTGCTCATAGATACTAGAACCGATCATCCGCCGGAGAGTCCCAAGTTCCAGTCCCCATGTGAATTTCCTGGGGAGTCGTGACTCTTCCATAGGCCTTCCAGTAGAATCCAGGTGTCCCTGTAGTTCTGCCTTTAGCAAGAGAGCTATTTCCTAGGAGTAACTGGGTGGGCTGCAATCCGCCTGCCTCTCTTCACATTGAGAAACGCTTCTCTTGTGGGAACGTCTGTTTCTATTCATCCGATTTTCTAATTTCTTTGATCAGCCTAAATATTTTCTTGGCAAACGGAAATTGACCATGCCATGAATATAACAACCTGCTTGGAAAGAAGCTATTTTGTTTCGAAGCAGCAAGGGGGAAAAAGGCGGGGGTGGGGGGAGCAGAGAGCTGGCTGGTAGGAATGCCTGTAACAGATTCCTGTAAGTGCGTCTTTTTCAGTCTCTGAGGCAGCTTTGTGAAAGCTGCCTTTCCCCCTAATATAGTTTCTTCCCTTTCTCTCCTCCCCTCAGATAAACACACACCTGGTCTCCTAAAAGTCTTTGATACTCTTTATAAAAAAAAAAAGTAGAACTTCAATTGACGCCTCTGGAGAATTTCCCTTTAAAACATAGATGAAAGGCAAGGTTAATACAATGTTCTCTTAATCCCTTTGCCTTGTGAGTCAAAATAAATATTTTCTTCTGCATGTGATTGTACATCCTGCCATTTGGCTGTGGCTATAAGGAAATCGACCGGTAATAAAAGTGTTTTGAGGCTGTGTATTAAATGCAGTTCTCCTGAAATCAAGGGGTGAGGGGAGGGAGGAGCCTTACTTCACAGGCAAGAGTTGGTGGGTTTCTGAAAAAGCTGCAAGAAAAGGACCTTTCACCTCTCATTAGTGATGCCATCAGTGCTCGGGCAGAGTGGGGCTGAGGTCATGTTACATATGGCACACAGTCTGCTCAGCACTTGAAACGTCAGCTTTGAAATTTTAGAGAGGGGAAAGGTCATCTTTAATAAGCTAAAGTCTGGGCCTCCCATTGCCCTCTTTGCAAACTGGGTGGGTGTCCATATGCTTCAAGCCTGCATAAGTTTTTTTTTTTTTAATTTGCAGTTTTAAGCTGAGTTTTTTTCACATCTTCATTTAAGCTGTAATGTTTTCAGCTGTTAATACACCAAAAGGCCTTTCATTTTTACAGCAACTTTGTCATCTTTCCTTTTCTTTTCATGCAATCATAAAACCGTCTGTTCTGAGTGATAGCTTTTTAGAACTCAACTTCCCAGGAGAAATGAAGTGTATCTGTCCATCTGCATACATGGATCCAGACATGTGGGCTCTAGGATTACCCTTCTGAGTGGGTAATTTAGACTTCACTTTTGTATACTACATAATTTATTGAACCTTCAAAACATTAAAACTTCCATATTATGTAAAAGCTCTAGTTTCTGAAAACTTGCTGGTACTACGAAAATTTTTCATGCCATTTACTGAAATTTCACATTTTATTTTTACCATGTGGGGGAAACTCTCAAATCAGAATATGCTGATTCTTCTATAAGGTTTAAAGTTAAGGCTGACAGATGCTATAATGGTAGATACAGCACTGAAAAAAAAGTGCTAATATCTCACTTCCTTGTTCAAAAAATATTAGGAACATTTGTGAATGTTTAAACCTCAAATTTGTTCAAGAAGTGATGTCAGTCAAACCCAAGCCACTGAACTATCCCCAGATCTCTTTGTCACTGTCAATATGGATATAAATATTTTTCTTTCACGTCACTCTGCAAGGAACTTCTCAATAGTAATTTGTCATTTATTCAGTTCCAGAAACTTTTTTACCTTCTGGACCTACTATCCAAGAAGAGCAGCCTCAGCACACCATTTCATGTATTCCTCACTTTTTTAAAAAAATTTTTATTTATTTATTTTTGGCTGCATTGGGTCTTCATTGCTGTGCGCAGGCTTTCTCTAGTTGTGGTGTGCGTGCTTCTCATTGCAGTGTCTTCTCTTTGCAGAGCACAGGCTCTAGGCGCATAGGCTTCAGTAGTTGTGGCACACGGGCTCAGTAGTTGTGGCTCGCAGGCTGTAGAGTGCAGGCTCAGTAGTTGTGGCGCACGGGCCCAGTTGCTCCACGGCATATGGGATCTTCCCAGACCAGGGATCAAACCCAGGTCCCCTGCATCGGCAGGCGGATTCTTAACCACTCTGCCACCAGGGAAGTCCCTCACTTTTCTTTATGTCTGCCAACCCACTTTATCTGTTTATACATCCCAGATTCTCGTGGTGTTTTTTTTTTTCAGCTTTTTTCTTCTACATAAAAGTGACATATTTTGTACTTATAAGATAAACTTTATTAAATAAGACAACAAAGTGTGATCAGCTTCAACCAGTAGACTCAATGATCTTTTTTTTTTTTTTTTTTTTTTGTGGTACGCGGGCCTCTTACTGTTGTGGCCTCTCCCGTTGCGGACCACAGGCTCCGGACGCGCAGGCTCAGCGGCCATGGCTCACGGGCCCAGCCGCTACGCGGCATGTGGGATCTTCCCCGACCGGGGCACGAACCCGTGTCCCCTGCATCGGCAGGCGGACTCGCCACCACTGCGCCACCAGGGAAGCCCCTCAATGATCTTTTAAAATTCCTTCTCCTACTTTGCAAATTGAAAACGCTGAAACAATCTTCAAATACCCTCTTGAGCCAACTAGGCGTTCCTCGTTACTAAGGAATTTAATGATTGTGATATGCAGATATGTGTTGCTTTTGCTTTGTCTAGTTAGATTTTTCAAAAATCCTTAATTTTGGATGAGCAAAAATTTAAAAGAGCAGTTTGCATGATAACAACTGAAACTATAGATGGGTAGAATAATTTCACAACCAAGAGTGATATCAAGTAAATAATTTATTTCTAATCACTTTCCTACACTAGCGTTTACTGCTAATAAGCTAGTAGACCTTGTGATACTTTAGCTAACCCAAAGCATTTGAGGCTTTGAGGACCCAAATTGTTTAAGTTCAATCGATCTAGTCATTAGTAAGTCAAGATAAAGATGCACACTGTAGTCTCAGGGAGTGCATATGTGTTTGGGAGAGAGGTATTGTTGCTTTTTTTGTTTTTGACTAAATTTTAAAGCTCCCAAAAATACTCCAGGAAAATTTAAGGGCAGATTGTGTTACTCCAGTAAGCCTAAAAAACAAAAAGTGAAATATTTCAAGAGGCAGATTCATCACTGACAGGTCAATAACTCATTAAAGGCCCATAAAAGGAATGCTAATAATTTACACTTTTTATAGGATCCTTCACTCAGAAACCTTTAACATTTTACAAGCCTGATCTCATTCATCTTCTCAGAACTTTCTCAACTTCTCAGTATTATTCTTATTGCAAAGAGAGATTATTCCTATTACAAAAATATGGCAGAGAGGTTGTACAAGTTGCACACGGAATTATAATTCAGAGGCAGTTTGGGGATAAGAACTATGACTCCCAATAAAATAAATAAGCAATAAGGATATATTATACAGCACAGAGAAATATAGTCATTATTTTGTAATAACTTTGAATGGAGTATAATTTATAAAAATATTGAATCACTATATTTTACACCTGAAACTAATATAATATTGTAAATCAACTACACTTCAATTTAAAAAAGAACTTTGAATCCCAGATCCTTTCCAATTTATCTAAAAAGCAATTTTCCATAAAGAGATCAGATTCAAATGATTCTGATTTAGTGAGTCCTTGTAAAATTTTATCCTCCTTAAGTTAGATTCTATAATTCAGGTTCAAGATTTGTGAGAAATTTCATAAATGTCTTTAAATCACTAAGAAAAAGAAAATGTAACATGAAGTGGCACAGTCCACACAGGTCTGGTAGTTCTTCCATCCTGTCTAGAAATAAGCCATAGTCTTGGTGCAAATGTCATGTGGGAGGAGACATACAGATTACAGAACTGTGAGGTAATTACTACAGCTTAACTGTTCCACAGAGAAGCTATTAAGTGTTCATAAACAGGGTTACAATAGAATACATATTCGATGACAAGATTTGGCCTGTATTTTCAATGCTTACAATTCTTTCTTTGGCTTAGTTAGGAGAAGAAATACTAGAAATTCCAGAAAATTAAGGATTTGGCTTGTCTTAAGGGCAGTGTTATCACAAAGTTTGGTGGGCATGCAAATGACGTGAGGCACTTGTAAAAATACCGTGGCCCAACCCCCCAGAATTTTTGATTCCCTAGGTTTAAAGTGGGATCCTGGAATCTGCATTTTAACACGCACCTCAAGTAATTTTAATGCAACTGGTTAGTGGGCTCTCCTTTGAGAGTAAACAATCACTCTGTGTAGGAACATAAAAAAGGGATGTCCTATCAGTAGGAATAAAATTTAAACTCCAAATTTTGACCTAACCAGAAATTTATTTTGTATGATTTAAAAAAATATATTTATTTATTTGGCTGCACCGGGTTTTAGTTGCAGCATGTGGAATCTTTATTTGCGGCATGCAGGACCTTTTAGTTGTGGCATGCAGGCTCTTAGTTGTGGCATGTGGGATCTAGTTCCCTGACCAGGGATCAAACTCAGGCCCCCTGCATTGGGAGCACGGAGTCTCAACCACTGGACTACCAGGGAAGTCTCTACTTTGTATGATTTGGAAAGAGAATTTTTAGATTAGGTTTTTTACTTGGGGGGTGGGATCTTTGGGTTTCTGAAGGATTTTGTAGGAATTAAAATGTTTCTAACTAATAACTAGATAAGAAATAGGAAATAGTTTGTCCTCTTCCAATGTTTGCTTCTGCTGAATGCATTAGCAGGGAAGTGACATCAGACAAGGAGAATGAGACAAGAAGGAAAAATCTCTGAAGACAATCCAAGCACCAGCCACAAAAATTAAACAAATCTCATTGGCCAAAGAACAGTATTGCCTCCTGAGTACCACCTTAGAAACCAAAAGGTTTTTTAAACATTTCTCAATGTGCATGACACCTTTAGAATAGTGTAACCCAATTAAGCCCCTCTCCCCAAAGATTTGCAAGAAATGGAGATGTTCTGGAGCATTGCCACAATATAATAAAAGGAATGGAAAATAAAATCTAAGAGGAAGTTAAAAGTGTTGTCTACACTGCAAATAATGGTCATTTGTTGCTTAAAAAGGTATACAAAGGGTTTTTACAATAAAGAACATAATCACATAAATCACAGCTTCTTGCTTATGAGAGGGAGATTAAATACCCAAGATGGTTAATAATCACAGCTTATTATTTTCTCCCTTTGGAAACATAGTCACCAGACTCTTTGCTGTTGGGAAAGGCCAAGAAGTCACTGGATAAACCTGCCACACTAAGTAGAATCCCTCCAAAAACATTCTTGATGGACAACCCTCACCTCTGCTTAAACACTTGAGTATTGGAGAACTCACTACATCACATCTGTTTTGCATGTTTCAAGACTCAACAAAACAAGAAAGATATGCATGGTGGTAACAAAGTCACATGGAATCCATGATCCATATGAGAGAAACATGGAGAGGATCTTCCAATTACTTGTTGGTAAAGTAGAAAGTTAGAGTAAACTATACTAGCTAAACTGCTTTCTCAAGTTTCCATTTTAGGCATTTCTACTGTTTGCCCACTGCCTAGTAGGCTGCTGGAGTTCACTATAGGAAAAGTAAATATTGTCATTTCAAATAAAGAACTGTTTATTATATAACAGAACAGAGGCTGCCTTCTATTTTTGAGACTCTGCTAAGTTAATTGGGGACAGTAGCCAAAGCAGCTGCCCAGGAGATGGTGTTTTCCAACAGCTACAGTCCTTAAAGCTAAGCTGGGTTCATGTTTGTCTACAAAGTGGCAATCACATTGTTCTTTTCATCGAGTGTTCTTTGGCTTCTATTGGGGTTGAGTAAATGGGGGCACCATTTGTACTATTTTACCAGCCCATTTGACTCCTGCAGTGAGGGCAAACCATAAGGCAAGACAGATCAAAGCCAGACCTGATGTCCTGCTACCATTAATGGGATTCAGCCCAGACTCTTCTCAATGAAAGGGCAACTGTTGACTTAATCCCTATTTCCATTAAATCAGGGGTTCCAAAAGTTTGGTAGGTTTGGGACTGGACTCAGTATTTTTAATAACTTCTCCACATCCATTTTGATGGAGATTTGTCTGCTGCCCACATTTTGAAACACTGGTTTAAATATATGATAGAGAAAAGAAATCTGGACTGAGTAGTGATTTAAGAAAAACAAAGTTTTGGTTAATAAAAGAATGTTTTTCAGGAATAATACTTTGCACTTCTACAATGCTTTCTACTTTTCAAAGGGCTTCTTTTGTTTGCCCCTTACTTGTAAGATGGATAAGAAGCAGCAATATTAACTCCATTTTATAAATAAACTGAGATAAAGAATGTAGAAGTGACTGGATATGTGGTAGAATGGAGGCTAGGAGCCCGGGCTTTCCCATCTTTGTTTACCCAGTTCATAGTCCCATTTCTATTAGGTCAAAACATATAGTTGTACCTCAAGCTTTTTCATAGCTATAAGATATTTCGTGGATTTTTTTTTCATGGATTTTTAAAAACTTATTTAACTATTCCCTTATTGATGGACACATCTTTTTTCCAACTTTTTTCTTTTATAAGTAATGATTCTGTGAATCTTTACACATATCTTTGAGTACTTGTGTGAATATTTCATTAGGGTATACTGCAAAAGTGAAATTGCTGAGTCAAAGGGTATATATATTAAAATTTTCATGTATATTGCCAAATTGTCCTTCAAATGTGTACCATTTTACCCTCCCCTTGACAGTATACAATAGGCTAACTTTCCCCAAGTGTCTATCTATACTCTTCAGTCTTTGCCAATCTGATTGCAAAAGTGTGGCTAATTAAAATTTTTTCATTTTATTTTTTTTACTGTTATTTTAAATAAATTTATTTATTATTTATTTATTTATTTTTGGCTGCGTTGGGTCTTCGTTGCTGCATGTGAGCTTTCCATAGTTGCAGCGAGCGGGGGTTACTCTTCGTTGCGGTGCTCAGGCTTCTCTTGGCGGTGGCTTCTCTTGCTGCGGAGCATGGGCTCCAGGCACATACATGGGCTTCAGTAGTTGCGGCTCGCAGGCTCTAGAGCGCAGGCTCAGTAGTTGTGGTGCATGGGCTTAGTTGCTCTGCAGCATGTGGGATCTTCCTGGACCAGGGCTCGAACCTGTGTCCCCTGCATTGGCAGACAGATTCTTAACCACTGTGCCACCAGGGAAGCCCTTCATTTTATAATTATTAAAGTTTAGCATCTTTTAAATTATGTCTGGAAAAGATATAATGAAATAGGAAAGTGTACAAATTACAGCCCAATAACTTTTTACATTTGTATACATCTGATTAACTATCATCCAGATCAAGATATAAAACATTTCCATCACCTCAGAAAGTTGCCTCTTGCCACTTCACCCGCCCACCCCAGGGGTAACCACTCTTCTGACTTCTATCAAAATCAACGAATTTGACCTGTTCTTGAATTTAATATAAATGAAATCAAACAATTTTATGATATCTTCCTTTGCTCAGCATATCTGTGGGATTCATCCATGTTGTTGTGTGGGCTAGTAGTCCATTTTTCAAATTATTGTTTTGTATTCTATTATATGAATACACAATAGATTAGTAATCCATCCTCCTGCTGATGGACCTTTAAGTTGTTTCTAGTTTTTGACTATAATGAAGAAAGCTGCTATGAACATTCCTACATGTGTCCTTTATTGGGCATATATTCTCATTTCTCTTGGTCGTATACCTGAAGTACAATTGCTGAGTCAGGGACTAGAAGTAAATTTAGCTTTAAAAGATACTGCTTAATTGTGTTCTAAAGTTAAACTCCCACCAGCAATTGTAGGAGAGTCCCAACTGCTCCATATCTTTCCCAATACTTGGTTTTTTTAGTCTTTCAAATTTTAGACTTTCTGGTGGATGTATAATAGTATCTTGTAGTTTTAGTTTTAATTTGCATCCCTCTCATGAATAATTACATCGACCATCTTCTCATATACTTATTGGCTATTGGATAGTCTCTTTTGTGTGATACTTGTTCAAGCCTTTTGCCCATTCTTTAAATTGTTTGTGCTTTTTTGTCTTATTTGTATGAGTTCTTTATACCTTCTGGATATAACCCTTTTGTCAGATAGATAGATAGATAGACATATAGATAATGAAAATATTATCCTAGTATGTGACCTGCCTCTTCATTCTCATACTAAAGTTCTCATACTGAACAAAAGTTCTTAATTTCAATTAAGTCCAATTATGTTTTTATTCTTTTATGGTTACTGTCTTTTGTAACCTATTTAAGAAATCTTTGTCTATCCAAGGTGATGAAGATGTTCTATGTTTTCTTCTAGAAATTTGATATTTTAATTAGACATTTATACTTATGAGCTATCTTTAATTAATTTTTATATGTGGTATAAGGTAGGAGCCAAGTTTGAGGTTTTCTTCCCATATGGATATACAACAGTTCTAGCCTCATATGTTGAAAAAGCCATGCTTGCTTTCACGGAATTGCATTTGTACCTCAGA
This sequence comes from Monodon monoceros, assembly GCF_005190385.1. Lineage (NCBI taxonomy): Eukaryota > Metazoa > Chordata > Mammalia > Artiodactyla > Monodontidae > Monodon > Monodon monoceros. The sequence continues at coordinate 133,968,851 of NW_021703778.1, forward strand.
GGGAAAGTATTCAATATTGCACCATCAGATATGTAAGCTGTGATGTTTTGGTTTGGGGTTTATTTGTAGATAGTTTTTGTTATATTAATAAAATTCCATTCTATTTTAATATGCTGAGCATCTTTTTCCTGAGTGGGTCTTCTTTTTTTTAATCAAATCCATTTTCTGTGTTTATTGAGATAATTATATGTTTTTTTCTTTTTTTCTGTCAATGTGAAGAATTATATTGATTATTTTAGAACGTTAAATGAAACTTGCATTCCTGGGATGAACCATACTTGGTCATTATGAAATTTTTTTTGTTTACATCTCTATTAAATTTACTAATGTTTTATTTAGAATTTTTTACTCCACATGCAGAAAGGATTTTGGTTTTGGCATCAGATTTATGTTAGCCTCATAAAACAAGTAGTTAAGTGTTCCTCTTTTCTCTAATCCCTGAAAGGGTTTGAGAGAGATTATTATTTCTCCTTAAATATTTGGAAAAATTTACCTTGAAAGTCACGTGGGCCTGGATGATATTTATGGAATTTTATCCATGAATTCCATTTCTTTAACATATGTCAGAGTATTAGTATTTTTATATTTTTATATCAGTTTTGGTAAATTGTATTTTTTCCAAGAACTTGTCTATGTTGTCAAGTTTATTGGCAAAAGTTGTCATCATGTTCTCTTAATATCAGTAGAATGTGTAGTGACATATTTTGAAACTCCTGATACTGGTCATTTGTGTCTTCTCTCTCTTCTATTGATTATTTTTTCCAGGAGATTATAGATTTTATTACTCTATTTAATAATAGATTTTCATCTGTGATGATTTCTTTATTGTATATATACTTTTTATTTCACTGATTGCAGTACATTCTTTATTATTTCCTTCCTTCTGCTCTATTTGTTTTTAAGTTGCTTTTCATTTTCTGTATTCATAAAATGAAAGCTTAGAGTATTGATTTTGAACTATTCCTCTTTTCTAATGTATTCATTAGAAGCCATTGATTTCATTCTAGGCACTGCTTTAGGTGCACCCCACAAACTTTGATATGTTTTATTTTCTTTTTTTTTCAGTTCAAATATTTTCGAATTTCCTTTGTGATTTCGTCTTTGGCTCACAGGTCATTTAGAAGTATGTTTCTTAATTTTAATACATTCTGGGATTTCCTACTTATATTTCTGTGTTGATTTCTTTTTTTTTTTTTTTTTTTTTTTTTTGCTGTACGCGGGCCTCTCATGTTGTGGCCTCTCCCGTTGCGGAGCACAGGCTCCGGACGCGCAGGCTCAGCGGCCATGGCTCACGGGCCCAGCCGCTCTGCGGCATGTGAGATCTTCCCGGACGAGGGCACGAACCCGTGTCCCCTGCATCGGCAGGCGGACTCTCAACCACTGCGCCACCAGGGAAGCCCCCAGCTTTCTTTTGATTGGTGTTTCCATGTTATATCTTTTTTCCATTATTATACTTTCAAGTTATCTGTGTCTTTATGTTTAAAGTGTGCTTAATGAACATAATATAATTTATTCTTTTCTAAAAACTGTCTGACATCTACTTATTTTTAGTGAGTTTGTTGATATAATTGGGATTAAATTTATCATCTTTCTATTTGTTTTCTATTGGTTTCATCTTGTCTTTATTCCTCCTTCCTGTCTCCTTTTATAGTAATTAATATTGTATTGTATTGTATTTTATCTCCGTTTAATTTTTGTTGCTCTCTTAGTATTTTTTTTTTAATTACAAAATGATATATTTAAAATGTTAAGTCCTCCTATTCAGGAACATAGTATATTTCTTCAGGTCATGTTAAGCCTGTAGTGGGTTGAATAGTGTCCTCCCAAAATTCACGTCTATTCAGAACCCCAAAATGTACCTTATTTGGAAATAGGATTTTTGCAGATGTAATTAAGGTAAGTATTGAGATGAGATCATATTGAATTAGGGTGGTCCTAAATCAAATGAGAGTCCTTACAAGAGACAGAAAGAACACACAAATAGAGGATTTTGTGAAGATCTAGAAGACTATGTGAAGATGGAGCTAGAGATCGAAATGATGCATCTTCAGGCCAAGGGGTGATAAGAAGTGCCAGCAACGACCAGAAGCTAGGAGAGAGGGATGGGACAGTATCTCCCTCAGAGGCTCTATAAAGGAACCAAACTGGCCAGTTAGTGGCGATGTACTACAGCAGCCACAGGAAACTAATGCAAAGACCTTCAGGTAAATTTTAGAGTTTATTAGCATAAATCTTGCAAAATTCTTGTTAAATTTATTCTGAGGCATTACATAGTTTTTATTGCTATTATAGATTCTATATGTTTTTACATTTAAAATTTTAAAGTTTATAATATTATTTATTAAAATATTGATTTTATATTTAAAATATTTATGTATATTTTATATTTAAAATTTTTAAATCTTCTATCTGACTACTACTAGGAATCTAGGAAAGCTGTCATCTTTTAACTGGTCTCTTTACAGAACTCTCATAGTTGTTTGTAACTATTTTTTATTATTCCCATGGATTTTCTAGGCTGACCTCAAATCACCTGCAAATAATGATATATGTCTCTTCCTTTCAAATTTGTCTTATGTTGAACCATATGAAATTGCTATTTCACCATTTTGTCCTACAAATTGACAGTTTTTTATGGTTCAAGCTAGTATGTCTCTTCTGTCCTGTATTTATTAGCTTAGCTTGAAACTCCGTAATAATTCTGGCTAAATCAGCAATAGAAGCATCCTTGTCTTCTTCCTAATATTAATCAGAGTGCCTTTAATAATTCATTTTTTAAGAAAAATATGATGTTTAGTACTGTGTTTTATTTCATTAAGCAAGTATTCTATTTCTGGTTTCTATAATTCTTAGATATGTCTGTTAAAATTTATTAAATACCTTTTTGCTCTCCATAAACATGTACTTGTGGATTTTCTCCTTTATTAATAGAGAACATTATATATACATATATATATATGGCTTTTTAAAAATGTTCTCAATAATAGCTTTTAAAATGTGCTACCAGATTTATTTATAACCTTTTATTATTATACAAGTAATGCACATTCTCTATAGTAAAATTAGAAAATATAGAAAAAGCAAAAATAAAATTGTATATTCCTGCTACCCAGAGATTATCACTATTAACATAAGTAGATTTCTTTGTGGTGACTATCTCAATTCCTTGTGTAAAACCTCCTAGGTCATAAAATAGTTTTTAAATACATTGCTAGTTTCATTTCATTGATATTTTATTTACAACATATTTATTCTCATTGATGAAATTGCTCTATTGTCGTGGTTCTTTTCGTAGGTCATATACATGTTTGAAAGTCTGATGGAAGCCTTGTACTCTCTCTTCAGAATAATATATATGTATATATATATATAATATGTATATCATATACTCCCAATCATCCATACTATTTCAAGAATTTGGGGATCCTCTTAAAGTCCCATCATCAATATCCCAGTGTCTAGAGACTCCAGGTTAAGAACCATGGTCTGATTTTCTTTTTCAATGCCTCCCTTGCCAGGTTCTGGTATCAAGATGATGCTAAATTTGGAAGCTCTCATTTCTCAATCTCTCTCTCTCTCTTTTTTTAGTTTGCCTTTCCTTTCCTTGCAAATTTGGAAGAACTTGTGTCTGAAGTTGTTTGGGCCTTTGACAACAGTTTTTAAATTGTTACTACTCTATTCAGGCTATTTCTTTTAAAATCAATTTTAGCAATTTATGTTTTCCTAGCAAATGTTTATTTTACATAGAATATTAATTTTTATTTATTATATTTATATGTTATTAAATCTATATTAGGACAATTTCCTTTTGGAATCTGGGCCTTTAAATCAATGTGCTTTATAATAAGATTTTTTTAAAGTAATCTCACTGTCTTCTAAATTAGTAGAGGCCTGTTGAACTTAAAAGACTGTTGACTGAATAAACTTGATTATAAGGCAGCAGTTTTAATTTAGGTCAAAATTAATGCTGTAATAAAGCAGTGTTGTTGCTATCTATCTACGTATCTATCTATCTACCTATCATCTATCATGGTAGCATGGCCCTAAATGCCCAGATGACCTATAGAGCATTAAACCTTGCTTTAGTTTTACTTGTACTCTTAAGTATGTGTAAAGGCTCACACATTCAGAAGGAAAGGAATGCACTTTTCTTTCACCATTGAAATGAAAAATCTTGTCTTTGATTAAAGTTACAAATATCTCTCTTGATATTTCTAATGTCTTAAAAAAACAGCTATTGCTTTTATCATTTCTATTGTTATTCCCTTACTAGTTTTCACTTTCATCTTTATTCATTCTTTCTACTTTCTTTGGGCTTATTTGTTTTTCTTTTTCTGGTTTCTTGAGTTGAAATCTTGACCACCTATTTTTAGTCTTTCTTGTAAAATAATAATATAATTATTGCCATGGATTTTCCTCTGAAATTTTATCCTATAGGTTTCCTATGTAGAATTCTACTTTTTGTTAATATTTAAATAACAGACATGATCATGCAAATAAAAACTCAACATCCAATTTAGAAGTGTATAAATTGACAAGAAGAAGTCTCTGCTTTCTACTCTCCAGCTCACAACTGTGAGTCCGTGCCTTGGAGTTAACCACTTTGGACCATTTCTGGTTTTGGTCCTCCTTATGGACATATCTAGAACTCTAAATAGTATTCTATGTCTCTATTATTTGGTTTATCAACTGTCGGGTATACTCTTGACTGCCTTCCATGAAAGATATGGAGTTTAGCCCACTTAACACTTCTCAGTTCCCTACCCTTTCATGCAATTTTTTTTTTTTTTTTGCTTTACTCGGGCCTCTCACTGTTGTGGCCTCTCCCATTGCGGAGCACAGGCTCTGTATGTGCAGGCTCAGCGGCCATGGCTCACGGGCCTAGCCGCTCCGCGGCATGTGGGATCTTCCTGGACCAGGGCACGAACCCATGTCCCCTGCATCGGCAGGCGGACTCTCAACCACTGTGCCACCAGGGAAGCCCCATGCAATTTTGATTATTTTATAAGTTACTATTTAGCTTACAAAAATATACTTAAACCTCTTTTTTCTTGATCCATCAACGATCTGATTCTCTCCTAGGTAAGATGAGGAAATTAGTGTCCCTACACTTCTCTCAACTTCCTTCTGTCTCTGCCTCCCAGTTTCTTTTCATTTTGCTAAAATTATAGAACACATTGTTGCTTTTATTATTTTGAGCAAAGCTTTATCTGTTAGATCAACTAAGATTTAGCAAAAAAGTTTTATTTTACCTTTGCTTATTCTTCCTCTAATGTTCTTTTCTTTATGTAAATCTGAGTTTCCGACCTATATTATTTTCCTTCTCCCTGAAGAACTTCCTTTAACATTTCTGACGAGGCAGGTCTATTGGCAACAAATTCTCTCAGTTTTTGTTTGTCTGAGAAAGTCTTTATTTATCCTTCACTTTTGAATGATAATTTCTCAGGATGCAGAATTCTAGGTTAATGTTTCTTTCTCCTCAACACTTTAAATATTTCACTCTACTCTCTTCTTTTTTTTAAAATTAATTTATTTTTGGCTGTGTTGGGTCTTAGTTGCTGCGCATGGGCTTTCTCTAGTTGCAGTGAGCGGGAGCTACTCTTCCTTGCGGTGCGCGGACTTCTCATTGTGGTGGCTTCTTTTGTTGCAGAGCACGAGCTCTAGTCACGTGGGCTTCAGTAGTTGTGGCACGCAGGCTCAGCAGTTGTGCTCGCGGGCTCTAGAGCGCAGGCTCAGTAGTTGTGGCACACGGACTTAGTTACTCCATGGCATGTGGGATCTTCCTGGACCAGGGATCGAACCTGTGTACCCTGCATTGGCAGGCGGATTCTTAACCACTGGGCCACCAGGGAAGTCCCTCCACTCTCTGCTTACTTGCACAATTTTTGAGAAGAAGTCAGATGTTAGTTCTTATCTTTGTTCCCCTATAGGTGAGATATTTTCCCCCCTCTGGCCTCATTCAAAATTTTTTAATCTTTGATTTTTTTACAGTTTGAATATCATATGCCTGTGTGTAATTTTGGGGACATTTACCCTGCTTATTGTTCTTTGAGCTTCCTGGATGTGTGTCTAATATTTGGTGTCTAATATTAATTTGAGGAAATTGTCTTTCTGACATTCCCCAAAGGAATACCTATGTTATGCCTTCTTTAGTTGTCCCATGGAACTTGAATATTCTGTTCCATTTTTTCAGTCTTTTTTCTCTTTGCTTTTCAGTTTTGGAAGTTTTTATTGACATATCCTCATGCTTCTTCCTCAGCCATGTCCAGCCTACGAACGAGCCCACCAAAGCCTATCACATTCTTCATTTGTTTTTGATCTCTAGATTTCTTTTCGATTCCTTTTTAGAATTTCCATCTTTCTTCTTGCCCATCTATTCTTTTTTTTTTTTTTGCTGTACGCGGGCCTCTCACTGTTGTGGCCTCTCCCGTCGCGGAGCATAGGCTCCGGACGCGCAGGCTCAGCGGCCATGGCTCTCGGGCCCAGTCGCTCCACAGCATGTGGGATCCTCCCGAACCAGGGCACGAACCCGTGTCCCCTGCGTTAGCAGGCGGATTCTTAACCACTGCGCCACCAGGGAAGTTCAGAATGCTTACTTTTAAATAGACTATGTTATTGTCACATTGCACAAATCTATCCCCATTATTTCTTTTTATGGCCTTTGTGGGTTTCTTCTGCTGCTTCTTAGATCCTGTGTCATCCTTTGTCATGGGATTCCTCTTTGGTGTTGCTAAAGTGTATTTTGGTACTTTTCAACTTTTTTCAGTAGAGATACATAAGAACCGTTCTAAGTCTTTGCATGTATGAAATGTCTTCATTTCACTTTCACACTTGGTTGATAGTGTGCCTGCGTATAGAATTTTATGCTAAAAATATTTTTTCCTGGGCTCCACTGGTGGCGCAGTGGTTGAGAGTCCACCTGCCGATGCAGGGGACACGAGTTCGTGCCCCGGTCTGGGAAGATCCCACATGCCACGGAGCAGCTGGGCCCGTGAGCCATGGCTGCTCAGCCTGCACGTCCAGAGCCTGTGCTCCACAACGGGAGAGGCCACAACAGTGAGAGGCCCATGTACTGCAAAAAATAAAGAAAATATATATATATATATATATATATATTTTTTTTTTTTTTTTCCTAGTTGTTTGAAATCATTACTTCATTGCTTTCTTGCTTGCTTTTCTATTTTTTTTTTCCTGGATAATATCTTTATTACATTGTCTGATTTTTCACTTGGAATAAGCTATCTTGATGTTCCAATACTGCTTTAACCACCTCTTGGTGTCTCAGCTAAGAATACCTGTCTTGGTTTCACCTGGAAATCCACTACAGATATTAACAGCTGCTAGATTGCACTGGGTATGACTGACACTCTTGGTTGCTCAATGAGGCTGTTCCTTCAACATTTTACTTGGACTTCTACCTCTGGTATGTGCTGGTCTATCATCCATCTCAGGTGTAAGTGGTCCCTGGCCTGCTCTACTCCACCAGTGGCCACTTCTCTGGCTGGAATGTCAAGCATCTCCCACAGCTGGTCTGCTCTGCTTTACCCCATTGCTTTCTTGCATCCCATGTGTCAATGGAATCCCTGAAATTGTTACTTGTTTGTAGTAACCTGTTTCCCCTAACCCGCCCCCCGCCCCAAAGCTTTTGGTGTGTTCTCTTTATACCTGTTCTGAAATTTCAGAATGAATCTTTTTTTATTTTACAAACTCATCCTGTTCTATACTTAATAAGCCCATTCAATCTGAATTTTTATATCTTATATCAACTCTGGGGTATGTTCTTCTATTATTTTAAATTTTTTTCTCTGTCTGTATTCCTGGAACTCCTGTTGGACAGGTATTGATTGGTTCTTTTAGTTGCTCTACTCCTCTTGACATTTTTCCCTTCATGTTTTCTGTCTCTGGTCTTTTTCCTCTATATTCCAGGAGATTTTCTTAAGTTTTTTCTTGAATTCCTTAGAATTATTTTTTTATTTTGGTGATTGTATTTTTAATCTCCATGAACTCTTCATTGTTTTCCACCTGCTCTTTTTTCATAGTAGTCTCTTTTGGTTTAAATGAATACATTATCTTCTCTTTTTGGACATTAATGAGAATTCCTTGTAGCTTCTTATGTTTTATGAATTATTTATATTTCCACTGTCTAGGTCAGTTATTTTGATATTTATTTTGGTTGTTCTCCAAATTAACTTGAGGTACAGAATTTCCTACCAACCCATGGTCTTTTACTCATTTACTTGTGAATCAAGGACAAGTCCAATTGACATAGGTGGCTTTGGTGAGGTTTCCTTTGTTCAGCTCCAAACTTAGAGCTAGATTTTGTGTTTGTCAATAGGAATGTGGATGATAGGATTTACTTTAGGGTGCTGGGGGCAGGTAGTCAGTCTGGGCTTCTCTCTAAATGCCAATGCAAATTTGGTCGTCTCTGGTATGCCAACCTCTACTCTGAATTACTATTGCATGAATACACCACATACACTGACTAAATTTCTTCAGAGATGATGTTTCCAACTTGGCCTGGGAGCAAAATCCATTGCTGCATAGAAGGATGGGGCAGGGCACCAAAGACCAAGGACAGCAGGAGTCTGGGCTCTGGTTGCATCAGTCCTGATGTATGTGCCCATCTTTGGAGTTGGGGATGAGAACATCCGTATTCGTAACACCGTGGATTGGGTAGGGAAGTTGTATTCCTCAGAGGAGATTCAAATGCTTTTATCTGAAGATTAAGACAAGAGCAATAGCTGTCCACTATAATAGGCAAGTGTGATTAAGCCCACTTTATGAGTGCATTTGGTGAAATACTGTGAATGAATCATAAAGGTTAGGAATGAGGAGCAGCATGATATAGTAAATCAACGTAATATAAACAACACCATTGCTGATCCTTGTGCTGATCTTTGTGGGAAAAGCTAGAGGGAATACTTAAGTAGTTCCATCAACTTAACCTTGGCCCAGTTCACATCAGTTGGGAGTGGAGAGGAAGAGGCTCTGCAAATCATTAGCATCATAGCAAAGATGCTATAGGCTCCAGTAGAGGCCAGCTTCCTGTTTCTGATTCACTAAATACCTTTCCCTTAAAATGAGCATAGAGTAATCATGGGAGAAAAATGCGGCTGTGGAAAAGACTTGTGGAATATTACAAAATGTTTGGGACCGTATTCACTCCATTCGTACTTCTCCTTTCATTTGTAGAGTTTCTATGCATTTCAAAGACTTTTTTCGGTGCTGACAGGGAAGAAAGTTCTGCCAAATTGGAACCTTTTAAACAGATCAAGATTTTCAGCTTATCCCAAACAGAGTTAGATTTGATGCAGATAAATCTCAACTACATCACAATGTTGATGGGATCATTCATTTCCTTTCTTTTTAGCAGAGTAACTGCCATTCTCAAACACAGATCAAGCATTTAGCCCTAACAAATGTAGTAATCAAAATAGAGGTTTATCAGCTTACCCAGTTTCCCATCTGCGCTTTGGCTGAGATGTTTAATTTTCGTTTCCTCCTTTCCATTGACATGGAAGGAGGTCTGATAGCCCTTTACAGGGGATGTTGTTACTTCTTCATTCTCAAATAAGAGCTGGAATTCCATTTGAAAAGAGAAATTACATTGGGTTTAATCAATACCCTCAAAGAACTAAGAGAAAAAAATTACCTGTTATTTGACTTTAATACGTACTTGATGCCCATGATTTGTGTTCTTATGTTAATTATAGGGTCACTAGCAATTAGATTAGCCATTGTTAACATCTAAAATTGATTTAAATGCAAAAAGAATCAATACTTGAGCTAAATGTTTAAATATCCTGACACTAACAAGAGACTCAGTCTTTCCAATTGAATTATTTTTTGCTTTCTGCATTTTACAACATCGAGCATGTCTAAGAGAGGTGAAAAATACTGTTGTAAAGGACAATGTAAATAACTTGCTATGGTCTTAGGAATGAAGGCAATGGCACTGGTGGGAGCATTAAGTGGTAAGGGTAGTTTGTGAAACTAAAGTATCTTAGCATTAAATTTGGCAAAAGATTATGCTAATTACAAATGGCCAATGGGGTTTTTTATAGTAATAGTTTTTTTTTAATTGGAGTATAGTTGATTTACAATATTGTGTTGGTTTCAGGTGTACAGCAAAGTGATTCAGTTATATATATTTTTTCAGATTATTTTCCATTATAGGTTACTACAAAATATTGAATATAGTTCCATATGCTATATGGTAAATCCTTGTTGCTTATCTATTTTATGTATAGTAGTTTGTCCCTGTTAATTCCATACTACTAATTTATCCCTCCCTCACTTCCTATCCCCTTGGTAGCCATAAGTTTGTTTTCTATGCCTGTGAGTCTGTTTCTGTTTTGTAAATTCACTTGTATTATTTTTTAGATTCCACATATAAGTGATATCATGTGATATTTGTCTTTCTCTCTCTGACTTACTTCACTTAGTATGATATTCTCTAGATCCATCCGTGTTGCCACAAGTGGCAATATTTCATTCTTTTATGGCTGAGTAATATTCCACTGTATATATATATACACCACATCTTCTTAAACCAATTGTCTGTTGATTGGCACTTGGGTTGCTTCTGTGTCTTGGTTATTGTAAACAGTGCTGCTATGAACATTGGGGTGCATGTGTCTTTTTCAATTAGTTTTCTCTGCAGTGGGATTGGTGGATCATATGGTGGTTCTATTTTTAGTTTTTAAGAAACCTGCATACTGTTTTCCACAGTGGCTGCACCAATTTACATTCCCACTAATAGTATAGGAGGGTTCCATTTTCTTTATACCCTCTCCAGAACTTATTTGTAGACTTTTTGATGATAGTAAAATGGCTGATGTTTTCAAGCACTTGCTGGATGCTTGACACTGTTATTTTTCTCATTTAATTTTCACAAAAATCTTATGACACAGGTACCAAGTGACTCAAGGAGGATCTGCCTCCACTAAGTCACAGGTTAGGTTGAATCCCAGATCTGCTGACCACAGATCCAGAACCCATAACCTGTATGCTATGTTTTAGCAATTGCGATTCTAGATATTCTAAACAAATGGAGTGTTGATGGAGTTTTAAAGGGTGAAAAGTTGAAAAGATGTAAATTCAGAAAAATAGTGGAGTTTACAAATTACTTGCTCTTATATCAGTTTAAATCACAGAAACTCTCTTGGTAAATTTGATACTCCTATAACCCTAAATTTGGTTTGTTGAATTGGGTTCTACAATTGTAATAGTCAAATTTACAACATTTTTAACATGTTCAAATCTTTTTTAGACTCTCCGAATTTAGAGTTGAGAGCTATCAGAGTGTATACAATCATAGGTCATAGAAGCATTTAGGGATCTGAGTCTGGGAGACTAAACCTAGCTCAGTGTGTGTGGTTGTGTGTGCATATGTGTGTGTGTGTGTGTGTGCACCCATATGTACACCTGACTGCATGTTGGTGGTGAGGTTCTGGTTAGACAGAACTTCAGCCAAATAAATCACATTTAAACAGTCGCTGTTTAAAAACAACAAGACCCCTTGGTGCAGATTCTCCTTGTTCTTTTTTGTTTTTAAGTATCACTTGAGAAGCTGAACATAGTTATGCAAATGTATGTCAAGTAGGCCCCACAGGCCCTAGAGAAAATGTATAACAGGATCTTTTGTGGCTTGACAAAGGCTGCTCAGACCAAGGAGCCCTTGGTTTTCAGAGTTGGATGCTAGAGAGGGAAGGTGGGGGTGAAATGAGGAAATTTGCAGAAAGCCCATTGTTTCAACAATTTAAAAACTACATTAGTGGGCTTCCCTGGTGGTGCAGTGGTTAAGAATCCGCCTGCCAATGCAGGGGACACGGGTTCCAGCCCTGGTCCGCGAAGATCCCACATGCTGCGGAGCAACTGGGCCAGTGCGCCACAACTAGTGAGCCTGCATTCTAGAGCCCGCAAGCCACAACTACTGAAGCCCACGTGCCTAGAGCCCGTGCTCCACAACAAGAGAAGCCACCGCAGTGAGAAGCCCATACACTGCAACGAAGAGTAACCTCTGCTCACAGCAACTAGAGAAAGCCTGCATGCGGCAACAAAGACCCAACGCAGCCAAAAATAAAGAAAGAAAGAATATATTAAAAAAAAAAAAACTAGATTAGTTATTTGTACCACAAATTACTAGAGTTAAAAGCATCAACATTTTAACACACACTCCAATATTCTCAAATCTGATATTCAACTTCAGATATTCAGGTTTTGACTACATTGACAATTATATTTTGAGTAAAAATTTCACTTTAGATGAATATATCCTTTACCTCAAAATATCTTAATTGTCTTAACATATATTTCTTTTGAACTCAATTTGCTTTGCTGAAGATTATTTCAACTTTGGAATCACTAATTGCCACTATTTTGTCAAAAATGTTTGTCTATTTAGGATCTCAGAAAGTTCTGCCCATCTTTTTCTATCTTTGTTGCCATGGGAAGATCCTTCTGCAGAAGCATGTTTGCAGAAGTGTTTGGGTTATAAGAATCACCCAAATCACTGTAAGGTAGGCAGTACAGGGATCACTCTTCCCATTTTCTGGTTGAGGAAAATGAGATAAATGAAACGAGTTGAAGAAGGCCTCATAGTTGGCCAGCAGCTGGGACTTGAATGGGCTATTCTTGACTTTTAATTCTTTTTTTTTTTTTTTTTGCGGTACGCGGGCCTCTCACTGCTGTGGCCTCTCCTGTTGCGGAGCACAGGCTCCGGACGCGCAGGCTCAGCGGCCATGGCTCACGAGCCCAGCCGCTCCGCGGCACGTGGGATCTTCCTGCACCGGGGCCCGAACCCGTGTTCCCTGCATCGGCAGGCGGACTGTCAACCACTGCGCCACCAGGGAAGCCCTATTCTTGACTTTTAAAGCAAAAGACCCTCTTTACTCACTGTTGTGTGCTGATGATCTTTATGAACAGTTTTCTAGACTGAAAAGTGCTCTTCAAGGAGGAAGCAGATCTAGGTTCAAATCCTGAAGCTTTCGCTTCTCATCTCTGGTTGGACAAAGTACCTAAACTCTTTGAACCCTAGTGTCTTAATGTGTAGAATGGGAGAAAATGATATAAATTTTGCAGGGTTGTTAGGATTTAATGAGCTACAAGTTTTAAGTGCCTGGTATTGTAGTATTAGTATAAGAAACACCATGCAGCCTCTTTTGATGTTCTCCAACCTTTACAAATTAGAGTATACTTTACCATTAACTTTTTGAGAATACACCAAGAGTTGTATCATAAAGACCTAAAAATCTCAGGAGAAATAAACTAAATGGTCAGCAGCTTTTAGGTCAGCATGGAGTGATGCAGAGAGCTCTGATCATCAGACTGGCTCTGATTACCATCTACCACTAATAAAAGCAAGAGTTTAAATTTCATCCATTCATTGAGCAAATCTTTATTGAACACCTATTCTATGCCAGTCATTGCTCTAAGTCCTGGGGAAATAGCAATGAAGGCAAAAATACCTGCCCTTAGAGAGCTTACATTCTAGTGACACTTATTGTATACCAGGCATTTGTTCCAGTGTTCAACTGCTGTGTGATTTAATGCCCAAATTAATTATGTAAAAATAGCATTTGGGTAAAACTTGGCTGGCAATTCTTTTGCTCAGTGTGGTATTGACTGAGGTCACTTGTTTTTTGTTCAGCTGACAGCTGGTTTGGTCTAGAGGGTGCCAAACAGGCTCATTCAGATGCCTGGCACCTTGTGAGGATGGCAGGAAAGCTGAGCTCAGTGGAACAAACCCCTCTCTCTCTTCATGTAGTTTCATATGTTTTTTCTAGCAGGACAGCCATACTTCTTATAAGGCAGATGGCTTCCCACAAGAGAGTGTTCCTGGAGACCAAGGCAGAAGTTGAAAGTCTTCTTCTGACTCAGACTTGGAAGCCAAGCAGTATTACTTCAGTTGCGTTTTATTAATGACAACTGAGGGCCTATGGCCAGTGTGGGTTCAAGGGGAGGGGAATTATATCCCATCCTCTCATAGGAGGAATGTCCAAAAAACCGTGGCCGTCTTCAAGCTGCACTTTATGTGTGTTATCTCATTTAGTCCTTACAACAACAACTCTATGAAATAGGTACCCTTAAATTATACTCATTTTACAAACAAGGAAACTAACACAGAGAAGTTAAGTAATGTGCCCAAGATTATGCAGTCAGTCAGTTGCAGAGCCAAGATTAAAAAATGGGAATCTAGATCCAGAGTCCAATATTTTAACCACTGCACTTTACTCCCTCATATGATTTGCACTACCTTGGACAATATATTTAAAATGACTGGGATTCAGTTCCTCATGCACAAAATGAGAGACTAAGAATAGATGAGATTTTCATCTCACACCTGTTATGATGGCCACTACCAAAAACCAAAAAATAGCAAGTATTGGCAAGGATGTGGAGAAACTGGAACTCTTGTGCACTGTTGGTAGGAATGTGAAATGGTGCAGCCACTCTGAGAAACAGTATAACAGTTCCTCAAAAAATTAAAAATAGAATTACCATATGACCAGCATTCCACTTCTGGGTATATACCCAAAAGAATTAAAAGCAGAGTCTCAGAGAAATATTTGTACACCCATTTTCATAGCAGCATTATTTATAATAACCAAAAAATGGAAGATAAAACCCAAGTGTTCATTGACATATGAATGGATAAATAAAATGTGGTATATACATAAATGGAATATTATTTAGCCTTAAAAAATGAAGTTCTGACACATGTTACAACATGGATGAAACTTGAGGATATTTTTCTAAGTGAAATAAGCTAGTCACAAAAGGACAAATGTTCTATGATTCCATTTATATGAAGTACCTAGAGTAGTCAAATTCATAAGTCAGAAAATAAAAGGGTGGTTGCCAGGAGCTAAAAGGAGGGAGGAATGGGAAGTTTTTGTTTAATCGGTATAGGGTTTCAGTTTTGCAAGATGAAAATAATTCTGGAGATTGGTTGCACAACAATGTGAATGTACTTTACTGTAAAAATGGTTACAACAGTAAATTTCACATTCTGTGTATTTTACCGCAATTAAAAATAAAAAAGAATGGATGAATTTCATCAACTTTCTACAATTCTGTGTAACTTTTATCCTATATCTAGTATAATAGTA
This sequence comes from Monodon monoceros, assembly GCF_005190385.1. NCBI lineage: Eukaryota > Metazoa > Chordata > Mammalia > Artiodactyla > Monodontidae > Monodon > Monodon monoceros. Next base: position 133,983,964 of record NW_021703778.1, read on the forward strand.
GTTACTTCTGCTAGACTTAGAAATAAATTTGTAACAAGTATATTCCATTTAAGGGTTAGTGCCTAGTCTCATAACTTTACAAAAAGAAATGAATTAAGTCATAAGAAAGCAGAGCACATTATATATTTTTCTTCCAAAACATTGAAATAATGAGTCATTAAGAAAGGTGTCTAGTGATGTGTACAGAAAGTGACTAAAATACACAATATAATTAGCAAACCAAACAGTGGAAGGCAAAGTCAGACAGGACTCCTTGCCCACCAGAACAGGCCAAAGCAAACAAGTGTATTTTGTATTGTGCTGTGAAGGTCAATAAACTCAGACTTGGCCAGTTCAGGAGTGGGAGAGAGATGCAGAAACCAGGACCTTTGGAACTGAACGTCAACCCAAAATTCAAATTATAGGATGGAACTCAGATGTTAGCTGTGTTTCTGTTGCCTGGAAGGTGACTTGGGGGGAAAAAACAACCAACCAGGTTCAGGGTTTCAGAAAACTATTTCACCAGGCCATTTAAGGGGGAGCAAGTTTGATTTCAAGGTTTAATCAGAAGGTGAATATAACTGTTTTTTAAAGTGACCAGAAGGTAAATAAGGAAGTATTCCAGAGGCACCACTAAACCCCAGGGCAAGAGAGAGAAAAGGAAATGGTGTTCTTTTCTCACTTAAAATTTTTCTTCCTGACTATCCAAGTAAACATGCTCATTGAAAATACAGTACAATGGACAGTTGTTATTTTGATGGCCTAGCAGCTCTCTTCTTTTCTTGGTACATTGCACACTCCTTATCACACTAACCATCTGGCCATAGTGGGTGCTGCTGTCTTTTTTAAAAAAAAAAATTCTGCTACAGCATGGGGAATGCAGGCTGCACTGACTTGCCCCAAACTCAAGGAGAACAGATCCTGTTACCTCCTGGTTGATACTGTCTTCTTCCATAAACCTGCCTTCCTATGCACTACCCTCCCCTCCCTCCCTATCACCACCCTGGCCACTCTGATTGGATATGTGATCTAAAATGGGCCAATGAAGATTTTTGGTTGGGATTATTTTAGCTGGATCTGCCACACCGCCCAAAGAATGAGGGGACATTCTTTGCCTCTGTAGTGGAAAAACTAGAAAATGTGAATCCAGGAGCTTCTGGCAACAGAGTCCTATGGCTGTGGAGAAGGCAGATCTACCATTGAAGACATTGATCCCAATGTGCAGAGAGGAGGGGGAAGGAGATTTGGAAAGAGTCCCTGGTTCCAGTCAGTCCTAGTAACTGGTTCAGTAAGCCAACAAATATCCCTTTAATTAAGGTAGTTTGATTTCAGTTTCTGTCACTAACAGTCAGAAGAGCTCTGACTTGTATCAAACAAAAAACTATAAAGAAACAGAATAATATACATCTGTAGTGCTACTCCCCAGGGGCAACAACTGATAACATTCTGTCATAGGTACTTGTGATCTTTTTACTATGCTTTATTTTTATTTTATTTTTTTAGTATTTTATTTATTTATTTATTTATTTATTTATGGCTGCGTTGGTTCTGCGTTGGTTCTTCGTTGCTGCGCGCCAGCTTTCTCTAGCTGCGGTGAGCAGGGGCTACTCTTCCTTGCAGTGCGCGGGCTTCCCATTGCGGTGGCTTCTCTTGTTGCGGAGCACGGGCTCTAGGCGCACGGGCTTCAGTAGTTGTGGCACGTGGGCTCAGTAGTTATGGCTCCCAGGGCTCGGTAGTTGTGGCGCATGGGCTTAGTTGCTCCGTGGCATGTGGGATCTTCCTGGACCAGGGCTCGAACCCGTGACCCCTGCATTGGCAGGCGGATTCTTAACAACAGCGCCACCGGGGAGTCCCGAGCTTTATGTTTGTTTGTTTTTCATTATATCATTTTCCAGTATTATTGAAAATGTTAATTATAAATTATAGTTTTCACTACTGTTCCCATAATATTGGATGTTGAGGTTATTTCCAAGTTTTTGATGCATGGTGGGCATAAATTTTTGTTTGTATTTCAAATTATTTCATTGGGGTAGAAAGAGAATTACAGAGTCAAAGAATATGAATAGTGACTTTTTAAGTGTTTTACTTCTTTGTTTTTGGTTGCACTGTGTGGCTAGTGGGATCTCAGTTCCCCAACCAGTGACTGAACCCAGGCCACAGCAGTGAAAGCCAGGAATCCTAACCACTAGACCACCAGGGAACTCCCCAAAGATTTTTACTTCTGTTGAAAAAGTGACATATGATAAAAAGAGTTAAATATAAACCTTAACAAGTTAGCCTTCCATCTCTGACCTTCAATCATGTTTTTTCTTCCTCAGATTCTTTCTGTCTCTCTCTGTCTCTCTCTCGCGCAATATATGCATATATATATATATATATATATATATATATATATATATAAAAGTGAACACTTGGGTTTTATCCTCCAGTTTTTTTTTGAATTTTATTTTATTTTTTTATACAGCAGGTTCTTATTAGTTTCCTCCATTTTTTGGTTATTATAAATAATGCTGCTATGAAAATGGGTGTACCTTCCACATCCACTTTTTAAAAAGCCTATCAAATCATGGTGGTAGAAATACTCTTGTGTACTTTGACTTTAACAATTTTAACAATGTATTTTTATTTATTTATTTTTTTTTGCGGTACGCGGGCCTCTCACTGTTGTGGCCTCTCCCGTTGCGGAGCACAGGCTCCAGACGCGCAGGCTCAGCGGCCATGGCTCACGGGCCCAGCCGCTCCGCGGCATGTGGGATCCTCCCGCACCGGGGCACGAACCCGCGTCCCCTGCATCGGCAGGCGGACTCTCAACCACTGCGCCACCAGGGAAGCCCGCAACAATGTATTTTTAAATAGCTGCTTGGCATTTAATTGCCCCCTCCCAATGAAGGACATTTAGGCTTTTTCCAGTCTTTTGCCACTACAAGTAAGTCTGTATTAAGTACCCTTATATAAACAAACATCACAACTGTGCAAATATATCAGTAAGACAGACCTCTAGAGGAGAAAGTACTAAGTCAGAGTATGTGCATTTTAATTGTGCTAGGCATTCCCAAAATGTCTCCACGGTGGTTACTACAAATAGGTTCCCACCAGTAATATATGATGATACTTTCACCAAGATAACATATTAACAAATTTTTATATCTTTGCCCATGTGATCAACAAAAATTTGTTTCTTTTTGTTCTTGTAGTTTGATGAATTGCCCTCTGGAAAGGTTGTACTAATTTATACTTCCATCTGTAATATGTCAAACTATCTGCCTTGCTGCATCTTCACCAGCACTAAGCACCATCATTACTTTAAACCTTCACTAATTTCAAAGGAGATGATAGTATCCCATTCCATTTTTCAAGCTGGCATCTTATTTTATTCATTCATGCAACATATATTTTCCAGGCGCCTCTAGTGTGGCACATTGTTCTGACAACAGTGGTAAGATATTCTCCTTGCCCTCAAGGTGCTTACATTTCTTTGATTACTTGTGAGTCTGAACATTAAAAAATGAGCAGTTTCAAGTTGTATTTTAAACTGGGCATGGTGCATTGCCTCATGTTTTAAGGACATAGGAGATAATGGTAACTTAAAGATGATGTTTATTATTCTGATGGAGGTGGCATCTATAGATCTGTAGTGGGAAAACGGCATTTCCTCACTCATTTATATGACAACTTCCATTCTGTTACCTAGAAGGGAGAGTCCAGAGGTTTCAAGAAAGTCAGCTAAAAACAGTGACAGATACCATTAATTGACCCCCAGTGTCTATTGTCCTCTTCTTCCTTTTAGGAATAGAATTATCTGACCTTTTAGTAGGACATATAGCCACTTAGCTAGAGGTATATTTCCCTGGGAGCTAGGCATTGGACATGTGACTAGGATTGGGCCAATGATAAGTAAGAAGTGACATAAGCAATATCTTGATTGTTTCTTAAGGTGGAATCTCCTCCTCTAGATTTCTTTCTTCCTTCAGGCTGGGAAATGACAGGGATTGGAAACCAATGTTGAGGGTCACGGAGACAAACTGCCCGCCTGGGATTTTAGATGACCCGGTGAGGCAGAACTACCTTGTCAACCTAGACTACTCATCTCTGGACTCTTACATGAAAGAAATAAACTTCTATCTTATTGAAGTCACTGTAATATGTGGCCTCTGGAACAGCAGATTGGCTCATTTACTAATTGATATATGTACATAATGTGACATGGTATAATAGGTACTACAGAGACCTAAAATATCTCTTCTAGTTGGCCTCTGTAAAGTCTGAAATTTCCTCATTAGAGAGTCCACCTTCTGAGTTAAGATCTCACAAAATAGATTCTGTAGAATCCTAGCTTCTCACTTAATAAGAAATATTGAGATATTGCTAGAAAAAAAGGGCTAGTGTAAATTAAAATTGGGACATGCAGAGTCTTAGCATGTTTCTTTACTGCAAGCTTTCTCAGATAATTTCATATGCTGGTGTGCATCATGAACATTCAAGAATGTCATAAAATACATATTCAAAAAATACATTTCCAAAGAAAAAGCATTTCTAAAACTTAAGTGATCACTTAAGCGGCCAAAATTGAATCCATTTTTGTGGATTTTGTTAGCATTTTAAAGGACTAATGTTCTTTGGAACATATCTTGGGGAAAGCTAGTTAAGACTTTAGACTCCAAGAACCTTTTTAAGGATTCTCAATGAAAGACTAAGAAATTTACACATCTCCTGGTCGTGAACATTTTCTCTAATAGATTTTGGAAGCTTTTGATTTTGGCAGTAACCCTAAAAAGAGGAGTGAGCTTATATGTAGATTCAGTGATTTGTTGGGGGAGGGGTCTGGAGGAAGGATGATAATAGACTTGGTACTCTGGGACTACTCTAGGCAGCTTAGGTCACTGAAGTATGACCAATAAATCTGATGATCTCATCTCTCTGTACATCAGTCAGTTATTGCTGCAATAATGTGCATAACAAATAACCATAATATCTTAGTGACTTACATGACAAATATTTTTCTCACCCCCAGATCTTAGGGTCAGCTAGAGTGACTGTGATTTGGGCTGTGAATTGAGTTCAGATCTGATCCACATGTCCTCCATTCTGCAATCAACAGGTACCCAGGGAATGTTGTTCTCATGGCAAAAGTATAAGACGGTGGAAGACTCCCTGGTGGCACAGTGGTTAAGAATCCACCTGCCAATGCAGGGGACATGGATTTGATCCTTGGTCCGGGAAGATCCCACATGCCATGGAGCAAATAAACCAGTGAGCCACAACTACTGAGCCTGCCCTCTAGGGCCCGTGTGCCGCAACTACTGAGCCCACGTGCTGCAACTGTTGAAGCCCACCCTCCTAGAGCCCGTGCTCCGCAACAAGAGATGCCACTGCGATGAGAAGCCTGCGCCCCTCAACGAAGAGTATCCCCGGCTCGCTGCAACTAGAGAAAGCCTGCACGCAGCAATGAAGACCCAACACAGCCAAAAAGAAAAAAAGAAAAAGAAAAGAAAAAAGTATAAGAGGGTGGAATCTCTAAGGCAGCAAGTCAATCCATACAGGTACATTTAAAGCTTTGGTTGGATATTATATCTGCTCACATTCCATTGGCCAAAGCAGATCACACAGCCAAGCTTAATATCAGTGAAGCAGAGAAATATAATCACCTCAAGAACAAGGTGCAGAGTCAAGTGGAAAAGGTTGTAGTTATATATGTATTGAAATCTTTGGTTATCTGCTTAACTGAGTGATTTCACTTATAAAGATTAATCTTAATGAAATAATTATGGGTATGCCCAAAGATATACCTACACAGATATTCTTGAAGGCATTTCTCAATAATAAAAAATACTAGGAACAAAGAAAAAACACTGGAAACAATTGAAATTTAATAGTAGAGAATCAGTTGAATAAATTGTAATCTGTCCAAACAGTGGAATCGTATGTAGTAACTTAAAAGTTAACAGTAATAAGTAACAATTATTATGTGTTTTGCTAAGTGTATTGCATGCATGCTTTTGTATAATCCTTGCAGAAAGTCTGTAAGGTGGGTACTATAATTATTCCCAGTTTACAGATGAGGACCTTGATGCACAGGAAGATAAAGTAATCTGCCCAGGGCCAATCAATTAGTAAGTGGCAGTATGTGATGGTTAATTTTAGATGTTAACTTGACTGGGCCAAGGGATGCTCAGATATTTGGTTGAACATTAAGAACAAAAAGGCTGACCTTACCCTGAATAAGAGAAAATTCTTCTTCCCTGATTGCCTTTGAACTGGAATTTTATTTATTTATTTATTTATTTTTAATTACTTGCTTCTGGTCTCAAACCGAAACACTGGCTCTTCCTGGGTCCCAAACCTGCTGGACTTCAGACTATAACTATACCATCAACTCTTCTGGTTCTCAGGCCTTTGGACTTGGAGTGGAACTAAGCCATTGAGCTCCCTGGCCCTCTAGCTTGCTGAGACACCCTGACAATCTTGGGACTTGTGAGCCTTCATAATTGAGTGAGCCAACTCCTTATAATAAACCACATATATATATATATATATATATATATATATATATACTTACTGTAGAAATATTGTGAGTTCAGTTCCAGACCGCTGCAATAAAGCGAATATTGCAATAACATGAGTCACACGAAGTTTTTGGTTTTCCAGTGCGTATAAAAGTTATGTTTACACTATACTGTAGTCTATTAAGTGTGCAATAGCATTATGTCTAAAAAAATGTACATGGTTTAATTAAAAAATACTTTATTGCTAAAAAATGCTAACCATCATTTGGCGATGCAGGGTTGCCACAAACCTTCAGTTTGTAAAAAAAATGCAGTGTCTGTGAAGCTCAGTAAAGCAAAGAGCAATAAAACAAGGTATGCCTGTCTATAGATAGTGGTTAAAAGGGTAAGCTTTGCTCAATGAGAAAAGAACAGTCTCTTCAACAAATGGTGCTGGAAAACCTGGATATCCACATGCAAAAAATGAAGTTGGACCTTTATCTTATGCAACATACAAAAATTAATTCAATGGATTAAAGACCTAAATATAAGACCCCAAACTTATAGAACTAGAAGAAAATATAAGAGAAAGTCTCATGACACTGGATGTGGCAATGATTTCTTGGATATGATGCTAAAAGCACAGTCCACAAGAGCAAAAGTAGACAAATGGGACTACATCAAACTTAAAAACTTTTGTTCGTCAAAGGACATAATCAATGGAATGAAAAGACAGTCTTGGAATGGAAGAAAATATTTGCAAATCATATATCTTAAAAGAGGTTAATATCCAGAATATATAAAGAATTCCTACAACTCAACAAGAAAAGATCAAATAACCAAATTTTAAAAGGGGCAAAGGACTTAAATAGACCTTTCTCCAAAGATGATATAACAAATGGCTACCATTTGTATATTAGTGAAATTTAAAAATAATAATGCATTTCATGATTAATCATTGTCTATAGAGTTTAAAATCCTTATTATAAATGCTATATCATCCACTGAGAACATCCTTTCTCTCTGCCCTGCCAGAGTGCTCCTACTCATCTTTTTTTTTTTTTTGAGGGGCACAGGCTCGGGTAGCGCAGGCCCAGCGGCCACAGTCCACGGGCCCAGCCACTCCACGAGACGCGGGATCCTCCCGGACCAGGGCACGAACCCGCGTCCCCTGCATCAGCAGACAGACTCCCAACCACTGCGCCACTAGGGAAGCCCCCTACTCATTCTTTGAAATACGATATCACCTTGCCAGTGGGGCCTTGTACAACTCCTAGGGACATGTTGTACATACCTCTTTTGTAGTACTTTAGCATGAATAGTTTGTAGGTCCATATCAATCCACTTAACTTAGTTCTTAGATGCTACAGACTGGCCTGTTCATCTTTGAATCCCAAGTGATGAACCGAGCACTTGGCACATGGATGCTGGGGTTTGGCTTAAATTAAGTAAACCGATTCAACAAAGCCAAGATTTGAGAGCTTTTCAGATCTGGTGTTTCTAGAGTTTGGAAGTGGTTCTTTATCAGAAGTTTGCTCCTCTGGTACAGGAGCTTGGGCCTAGATCACAGACCTGGTTTTACGTTTATGTACAAGTGCATTGGCATTTTTAAGACTTGGGCTTCATCAAATTGGCACTGGGGAGCTCAAAACTCCACTGAATGTTGCCATATTTTAAAATTTACATCAGAAAAAATGAATGGGGAACACATGAAATCTATGACCCAGACCCCTGAGAAATATGCATATGAGGTATATGATCATCAGGCATAGAAAGTGATATGATCAGATTCAGGATATTTTATCAAAGATTACACTTAACTTTTCTTTTCTTTATAAAAATTATCTTGGTTTACAGACACATCTAACAGTTTTCACGGAGAAATCTGACTGAGAAAGACTGAAAAGTGGTCTGTCAGTGTGAACTAATGAAAAATTTGGAATTACAGAAAAAAAAATTAAAAGGTAGTTTTATTTATAGGCCATGTAATAACAGAAAAAAATTTTCTTGTAGGCTCCATGGAGATCTGCTGTGTTAAAAGAGAGGATTACTTTGTGTTTAACCTTTCAATGGCTACTGTATTTGAGAATGCATTTAAGGGGTTTAAAGTGTTTAATAAATAGTTTTCCACCTTAGATGCTTTACATATGGACCCAATCTGGTTCATGTATTTAATTTACATTGTTAACATGCACCATTTAAAATAACTACTGGCTGATGATCTTCAGCCTCTCTGCACCATCTACATTGCACTGACCAGTTAAAACTTCAATTTGCATTGAGATTTACGTCAGTAATAGAGAAGCTACTGCGTGAATCCTCACTATTTAAAGTGTGGTCCCCAGGCCAGTAGTATCAGCATCACCTGGGAGCTTGTTAGACAGAATCTCAAGCCTCACCCCAGACCTACCGAATCAGAATCCACACTTAGTCAGGATCTTCAAGCTATTTATATATGCACATTAAAATTAGGAAACACTAGCTTGCAGTACTCATCTCCAAAGTGGGGTATATTTCCTCCAAATGGTGTCCAAGAAGATTCCTTGGGAAATGTAAACAATAATAAGAACTTATTCCCCTTTATATACTTGTACAATTTTGATTTTGTGAATTTTAATAATATGTATAATATTGCATAGCAGTACATGAACACAACTTTAAAATAATAAAAGTAAAATAAAATAACTAAAGGCAAATTTTAGCTTAATTTATTCCTCCTTGAAAAAACACAAATCCTGTTTTAATATAGCGTGACTCACGCTGTGAGCTCAGTATTATAACACTGCCAGTTTGCTGCCTGATTCAAAACCTGTACTCATCCTTGGGAAGGCAGATATGTGTTAAGATATCAGAGTATGACAGAGCATAATGAGACTAGAAGTAAGGGGCTCTTATTAGGTGAGATTGTGTGTATTCTTAGAACTAGTGTGTGTTCACTGGAGATATTTTGGAAAATCTACCTGGGATGATTGGGATAGGATACTTGGTCACTTTAAAAAAATATATATATATTTTTATTGAAGTACAGTTGATTTACAATGTTGTGCCAGTCTCTTGATCACTTTTTTTTTTTTTTTTTTTTGCGGTACGCGGGCCTCTCACTGTTGTGGCCTCTCCCGTTGCAGAGCACAGGCTCCGGACACGCAGGCTCAGCGGCCATGGCTCACGGACCCAGCCGCTCTGCGGCATGTGGGAATCTTCCCTGACCGGGGCACGAACTCGTGTCCCCTGCATCGGCAGGTGGACTCTCAACCACTGCGCCACCAGGGAAAACCCTCTTGATCACTTTTAAGATCCCTGATGCGCCACCAGGGAAGCCCCTCTTGATCCCTTTTAAGATCCCTGATGAGTATTCATGCAGTGACAGAATTTAATCCATCCTCATTCCCATTAAGTGCTAATACAATAAATTTGCCAAGGAATGAATATTGTTTATACTAGGATATTCAATGTCATCCACATGTTAAAGAACACAGTAAGAATATACTTATTAAATAAATAAAAATGAATACAAACTTGTATTACATTCCCTAATTTTAACCAAACGTATATTTTGTGTTTCTCTTTGGCACATCTCCTAAGTAGCTCACACCTTAAAAAGCAAAGAAAACAAAACAAAAAACCCAAAACAACCCTTGTTTTTCTACGGCTAGTTTTTATGGTTTCATTATAGCTAATGACTTTTCAACACAGGAATCCTCTTGAAGGTAATTATCCAGGCTCTGGATAAGATGTGTGTGGGGAAACTACACTTAACTGTTTTCAGAGGATCCAACAGCTCAGATTCCACTGTCTGGTCCTTGATACCCAGTAGGGAAGTGGAGCACATTAAGAAAGGAAAGGGTGACATTTGCTTTTCCTCCACTCATCCATCCTTCTCTCCCTAGTCCCCAAACCCACACACATGCACACATACACACACACAAACACACACTTGTCTGTTGTGCTTAGAAATAGGGAACACCTTGCTCAGTTTTATTGATCTGCAACTTATCATCCATGATGATAGCTTTGTTCTTTTGCATCTTTAAAAGGCTTCCTTAAAATACAAATTCCCAAGGGGTGGAGGGTTGGGCTCTTCATACCTTAAACTATTAACTACCCACACCAGGATTATCACTTAAGGAGCTTGGGAAGGTAGGACAATACCTGAGGGAAGGGCAGACCCATTAGGGAGCAAAGTAGATACAGGTGAAGAAGGTGGAAAAGTACAAAAGCAGCCCTGCCTCACCTAGCTCTACACCTCTAAATAGTCCTAGGGTGTCACAGGTTGTTGACTCAGTATCAGTTATTTTATCTTACATTTATAGCCCTTGGCAGGTCACAGTGTACTTTCACTCTGCAATTGATTCGATTGTCTTAACCTGTGGGGTGGCCTGGGAGGGAGTGCATTTTATTAACCCTTTTTCTCTTCTTTTAACTACATGGATCTCAAATATAATGATATCCAACACACCCATTTCAATGGAAGAAAAGAGAGTTGATATTTCCCAAATCTAAAGGCTAACTAGAATCCAGATTTCCTGATGCCTAAACTCTACATTCCATTAACTATTCCTTATAGACTCTTTAGACATCTGCTCAGTTTAAATACAATAATAGGAATATATCCATAGAGAGAATATTTTTAGAGAGCATATCTGTATATAAGTATAAATACCGCTATTTTGAAACATTGATCTAAAAAATCTTAGTGAGTACATTTTTGCTAATGCCCCCAATTGTCTGTCAAACTTTGTATCATCTGGAACCCAGCCTCTGTTTGGAAGTAAGTGGAAAAAACCTTGGAGCAGTAAGGAAAATAATCACCATGAAGACCATATACCAATGCTAGGAGATTCACAGAACCACTCTCAGACCCTACCCCAAAATGCAGTGATTTATTTTTGTTCTCTAAATAGGGATAATAGCTTAACCAGTTGAGCCATAAAGTTCCCTAATCCAAGCAAGTGAAATGATTTAAAGGGATGGATGACTGTTCGGGTCACTATTCATTCAACAAATAATTTTTAAGTGCTTACTGTGCCCTGCTACACTAAAGGAGAAACAAAGATGAAAGTGTTGAGGCAAACACGTAATTACAGTGATGTGATAAGTGCCACATGAAAGGAAGATATAAATTCCTGTCTGATCACAGAATCAGCCATGTACTATTCTGTTTATGAGGGTGAGACAGAGCTTCCTGGAGCAGACTCACTTCCTAGTGAGTCTGGGAGATCTGGTAGGTAAGAAAGAACCTGGTGCCTGTAAGGAACAGATTCATGTGGCTAGAGACGTGACCAGACAGAGAGGTAAGGCCTGGGTCTTGGAGGCTTTGTATGTTAAGGAGTTTAAATGGTATTTCATAAGCAATGGAGAGCCATTGAAGATTTCAAACTAGAATGTGAGGCTGGGATAAGTCTTGAATTCTGAAAGTCCTATCTGAATATAGTTGTAATGTAGCCTGGAATGAGGACCAGACACTGGATACCAAGCAGGCAGAGGCTGCAATAATTCAGTCGAGAAACGGTAATTACGTAAACTATAGCAGTAACCCTAGAAATGGAGGGGTGAGAACTAATTCAAGAGACAGTAAATGAGCAGACATGGATAGATGTAGTGATCTGGTGGAGGAGGTGGGAAGAAAGGGAAGAAGACACCAGAGTGAATCCCAGATTTTATATTTGGCAATGGATGAATGAGGAACACACAGTGGAGAACAGGTTTATGTGAAGATAATAGTTTAAATTCTCATATATAGAGTCATAGGTGACTAGGATATTCTGAAGATATTCATTAGGGAAGTGCGTCACAGGCCAGTGAAGCCCTACCTGTGACCTGGTCCCTGCCTGTCTCTCTGACCAGATCTCCTTTCACATGACCCCTAGAGTGTATAACACTGTGATCCAGCCGCTGTGCTCCTCCCTCAGGGCCTTTGTACTTGCTGTTCCCTATGGCTGGAATGCTCTTTTCTAGGTCTTGCAGGCTGGCTCCCTTGAACCGTTCAAATCTCTCTTTTGAAATGTCACTTCTTCAGAGACCTTCCTTGACCAATCTAATCCCCACCTCTACCCATTCCCCATTCTCAATTCCATCACCCTGTTATTGTCTTTATAGCATTGACCATTATCTGAATGTATTTTGTTTATTTACTATCTACTGTATTGGAAATGGTGAGGTACAAAGGTAAATTTCCGCATTTATTATTTTTAAGGCAAACTGGCAAGGTGGGATGGAATCATATAGCTAAAGGTCTTGAATCCCATTGAGGGGTTTTAATTTGCTAGTTTCCAAGGAGCTACAAAAATGTTTGAAGTAACACATTTTAATCAACTATACTACGATAAAATAAAATTAAAAAATTTTGTCGCTAAAAAAATGTTTGAAGTAGATCAGTAACCTTGTCAAATGTTTTAAAAATGTTTCATTAAGGGCTTCCCTGGTGGTGCAGTGGTTAAGAATCCGCCTGCCAATGCAGGGGACATGGGTTTGAGCTCTGGTCCGGGAAGATCCCACATGCCGCAGAGCAACTAAGCCCGTGTGCCACAACTACTGAGCCTGCGCTCTAGCGCCTGTGAGCCACAACTACTGAGGCTGCATGCCACAACTACTGAAGCCTGCATGCCTAGAGCCCGTGTGGCTCTAGAGAAGAGAAGCCACCGCAGTGAGAAGCCCGCGCACCGCAGTGAAGAGTAGCCTCCACTTGCTGCAACTAGAGAGAGCCCGTGTGCAGCAACGAAGACCCAATGCAGCCAAAAAATTTGAAAGAATATATATATGTATAACTGAATCACTTTACTGTACACCTGAAACTAACACAACATTGTTAATCAACTATACTCCAATATAAAATAAAAATTTTAAAAATGTTTGGTTATTATAAAATATAATCACTCCATAATTTCTGACCCTATACAGTACCCACTTACTGAGACACTATTCACTTTAACTGGTTTAACTACATAGAAAATTTGTAAATAAATGAACTGAATGACAAGATTATAAAAAACACTACACATAATACCTGAAATTAATTTGATGACTTTAGTTTTGTAATAGAGTTGTACAGGTGGTCCCAGTCTATTTTTTTAATCTAGTTTCCTCTTCATTTCAGTGTGGGAGGCATGCAAAATCAGATGTAATGTAATTTTAACATGAGGACCAAACTGTACTAAGGCTGACTCTTCTACACACTCAGTAATGCTGTTCTGTCCATAGTTTTAAGCCAAACCACTGGTGGACCCAGCTGTGGTATCACCAGACTTTGGATAATGGGAGTGCTTTAAAGATGGGGTGATACTGAGCTCTTTCAGTGAGGTTGGGAATGGAAAGGTCCTTGGACCTTTCAATTTAATTCCATTGAAAATGGTATCAGATTCAGATTTGGGGACACCTAAATGAATGACACATTTCTTTCCTTTAAGGAGGATGAAATCTAATCATTTAGCTCTGAGTATGCAGTACAATTAAGTGAGTTGGGTAATTTTGTATAAAGACCAACAGACTATTTTCCCAAAATGACTCCTCTTATATTTGCAAGCCTATGAAATGTTTGTGGATTTTTGTTTTTCTTCTCTTTACTCTCCTCTGCTTTCCCAGGGATAAATAACTTTTTCAACATAAGGTATGTATAAATATAAAGTTTATTTAGCATAGTGTTTAGAAAAATAAGTTCACATCATTTCAGAAAACAAATAAAACACTTAATTGTCCAGGCATAAACCCCTATTACAGTACAACATACATACTTTAGATCTCTTTGGTTGGGTAATTAAGCACAGAAATGTTCTGGGACATGCTCTGTGTGCCATCACCTAACAGTGCAGTATAGACTCTGTTACCCCACCCCATGATATACATTCTGTATAGATTTTCTCTTTGTGTAAGGCACAGTAAAACCATATTGAGTATATAACTGGTTGCCTCTAAACATACAGTACATGCAACAAAAGAATAAAAAATTTTTGAGAACCCTGAAAGCCAAAAGAGTCACATGCTATACAATTTTGAGTAATAAAATGTGTGGTGGTAATAAGAAATTAACATAAAATGTATCAGTTAGATACAAAATAACTGTTAGACTCTATTATCTAAGCTCTAAGAAGACTTTGAAACATCTTCTATAAAATGTAATTCTTTTCCCCACAGTTTTCCTGAATTATTTATATTTTTATGATGAGATGATCTGTCAAAAACATTTTAAAGAATGAAGAACTTCTGGTTATGTACTAATGCACACTTGTCTAACATGTAGTAGGGCAGGCTGCAATATCTACCCAATTATCCAGCTTTTAACATGCAAGACGCAAGGGCGTATACAGGGAGATTTAAGGTCAGTGTGCAATTCAACTATGAATTTTATCTATGGCTATAACATCTACCTGCCTTTCGTAACACAAGAAAGGCGCTGAAACGTGTATAATTCAGTCTTTTTCTTTACTATGAATATACATGAGCTATAAAGCAGTACAACACAGGTGCTCTTGCTTGACTGAGGAACAAATGCACCTTCTCTTTAAACAACAGGCTGTCCTTTACTGGATGTAACTAAGAGCTATATATAAATTCTGACTGATAGAGTGCATAGATAGGCTCACACAGCCAGCAGCAGGGGTTGGGGTTTGCAGGGAGTTATTTATCCCTATTCTGATTCCTCTTTGGGGATCATTAGAGGGTCATTTGCAGCATCTTCAAGCATTGGTTTACGTAAGAGGGAAATTCTGACAAGGGTTCTGAGTCTGGCCCTTGGTACTGCAAAAAAACATTTGCAATTCTGTGCAAGGAGATCATGGGGTTTATCTTATTTCATTCCCATATATATGGGCTACATAACAACTGGCCCTTATTTTACTGAAAGAATAGAAAAGAACAAGTTCTTTATAATGTGCATTGATTCTTACCTGGTGTATTGTATAGCTACCTGGAGTAACTGTAGGGGTATAATTACATCATGTTGGAGTATGAATAGGTTTCCTAGGTAAGTCTTAAGTTTTGTGCTATCTTTTCTCTTTCTTAAGGAAGAAAAGAGGAAGAACTGTGAATAAAAGAGAGTCTTATATTTTTGGAAGACACAAAACTTTTCCTGTTATATATATGTATATATAACATATATAACTTTTTAAACCTTCCCATCTTTCTTATTGGATGGGTATTTTAAAATAATTAACAAACTCTTGATATTTGCAGCAATCAAGTGGAAAACATCATTTTCATGTAAACTGCACTATAGACCCATGTAATTAATCTCAGTAACATGATCAGCACACACCCAAAGAAACAAACAAGCTGTATAAGTAGTGGTGGAGTGGAAGAGAACTCTAAAAGACCTGATGTTGTAAAACAAAACAAAACAAAAAAACACGTAATTTCAGCAGTTTAGGAACATTCGCTAATTCCATAAAAAAATGGGACCTAAGTTCTTTATCAAAATGATGAGGGAGAAAAAAAATGATGGGGGAGGAATTCTTCAAAGAGCTCTTCACCTATGCCTGCAAGTTCCATTTGCAATAACAACAAAAGTTAAATCCTCTATGGCCCTTATTCAACATGCTAGGCTGA
Organism: Monodon monoceros; assembly: GCF_005190385.1. Lineage (NCBI taxonomy): Eukaryota > Metazoa > Chordata > Mammalia > Artiodactyla > Monodontidae > Monodon > Monodon monoceros. Next base: position 133,999,962 of record NW_021703778.1, read on the forward strand.
TGGGCATGTAGACATTTACAGTGGACCCTTTGTTCCAATCTTAAAGAAAGCAATATGTGGTGACATCTTCATGTTCAACAACTTTCTGTCATCTCTGAAGAGATCATTTTCTCACTTTTCTTGCTTTTCAGAGGCCAGAGACTTTACTCACTACATAAATGTATTTGTATTATTACATCTTCTGTTCAGAGTCCTGATAAAAACTGTAACCACAGCTCACAACATTATCAAACAAGCTTCTTACAGAAACCCCGAAAGATTTACCTTTAAAGAAGAGGTGATAATATAGTGCAAACAACAGTCATATGTCATAATGTAACAACTGAGTCAAAACATTTAGAACTAAGTTTCAACAGGACATAATTCAGCTCAATAGAAGTTACATATTCTTTCTTTCCTTTAAAATGGTTGTTTTCATAGCCTCCAGAATTGGTTTTACATGGTGGTCTATAACTGTTACTTCTTTGTAATGAAAAGTATCAACAATAATTAATTGTTCAACCACTTGCATCATAAACATTAACTCTAATAATATAAGTGAAACTTAAGTTCTTCAGATTTAGAGCAATTCTGTGAAATTAACCCTGTTGGATAGTAGAAAGGAGTCATCAGTGCTTCTGTTGAAACTTCTGTACCTTAGTAAGAATAATAAAAAGGCCACAAGGTAAAAAGGCACATAGAATTCTGTAGAAAATATATTTAAATGAATCAGAGAGTTGCTAAATAAAGAACAAGGATGTGAAAAAAAGTACCAAAATTCCAATACTGGGAGTTAGATTTCTTGTTTCAGTGTTATTAATATTGACCTTAATAGACTCCTGATAAAAATCATTACATTTAAAATCCTACAAAAAGTAAAACTTTGTTGGAAATAACTGTTCACTTCCTGTTCAAACAATAAAAATAAATTAAACAGTACGAAAACATTTTTCTTTTCAGTTCATAGTGTCTGAAGTATAAGAGAAACATATACAGCATAAATAAAATTCACTGTAATTACCCAAATTCTTGCTTATAGGACTAATATATTTACACTCATACTGAAGTTTGTTTCAGAGTTTTTAGTGGAGTTGCAAACTTTCTCAGCCACAGTGAACTATTACCAATCACATTTGGAAACGTATAGAGACAAGCCAAGACTTTCACAAAAATGCTGAAAAACAGAAATGCATATATTCAAAAATATACCCTTAGAATAGTGTAGAGTACCTTTTATGCTTCTTAACCTTACCAATGCCCGTGGAGTAAAAGTAAACAAAAAGAATTGTATTGTTTCTACCGCTCTGTAGTGATATTTAATTTCTACCTTAAGTGTATACATTTTTAATTTAGAAAACTATTAATCAAGTTCCATTTGATCTTAGAATTATGTTAAGTCAACCAAATGATACACTTTGACTTCCTGATATATTTCATCTTGTTCCTCTGTCTCCATCTATCTAAAAGAGAACACATGTGAACAAAAAGGCTGCAGTAATGCAGTTCTACTCCTGCATATTTAACTGTGATCTTCATGCAGATCAATCCAAAGTCTCTTGAATGCATTTACTTGCAAAACTAATGTTTCCCTTCAAATGGGAAAATCCTTTATGTCCTCAGGTCTTCATGAAAAGATCTGCCTGCTGATGCCAGGAAAAAAAAAAAAGAAATTAAGTTTACAAGTCTTGCATCTCTTCATCCAATTGGACAGTCTGGAGCTTGGCAAGCTCTTTTTTGTCTGTTTCCAGGTCTTCACAGACAGTCTCAACCATGCCCTCTAGGACATACTTGGATTTGGAGTCCAGCATCATTAAGTTGCTTGTTGCTTTGCTCTCAGAATTTGTTAAGAAATTCTCTTTTATGTTAGCTACTGATTGCATAACCAGATGATGTTCTCTGACAAAATCCTGGTGTACTGTAGGGGAGGGGTGACTCACCTGGGCTTCAGCTGTGGGAACTATTTCCCCAAGGGCAGCCTGGGTCATGGGTACTGATAATAGATCTTGACCAGTAATAAGGGAGCAGTTCTGAAGAGTTGCATAGTTAGTGTTGCTGACAGATGTCACAGTAGATTTGCTTGCCACAGGTGCAGACATTGGCTGGCTATCAGCAATGTCAGGGTTTAGCTCAGTGGGGTTTAGTATGGTAGGGGGAGTCAGGGAAAAATTGTGAGTTGGGGATACATTAACTAAGGAGGAGGACAGTGGGTGGAGGCCACTTCCCGAGATACTTTCAGAAGACAGGTTTGCATTTACTTGTGCATTCTGATTGACAGGCATCAACTGAGAAAACACCAGGCTCCTCTCCACACCCTCCTGTTTAACAGATCCTATAGTCTGGCCTGAATTAGGAACAGTGTATACTACTGCACTGGGAGCAAGAGAGCTCAAGAAAACCTTTCCTTGCTGGACTGTGGTGGACTCACTTGTAAATGTACTCCCATCTGAAGTGCTTGAATTTACTGAAATATTACCTAAAAAAAAAAAAAAAGTACAGATTATCATTGATGGGGCTGATAAGGAAAGAAAAAAGTTATTTTTTACACACATGATTTTTCTCAGGTTCCATAGAATCACCTTGGGCACTTAAAACTACAGATTTCAAGACTCCACTCCTGAGAATCTATCTATCTGACTCAGTAAATCCCAGAACAGGTGTATTTTTAACTCCTTGAGTAATTCTGGTGATGAAGCGGGAGCAAGAACTACTGGCTTAGAAATCAAATGTGAAAAAAAAAATGTTCCCAAGTTCTAATTTCAGTCAAGTTTCTGGTTCAGTATTACTGAGACTTGATATCTCTTGATTAGTTGATAATTATTGCTCGCTCTGCCAGTTAGAACTAGAAAACAAAAATGTGAAAGAGAATGCCTTTGTTCAGGGCAAGCTCAGTAACTGACATAAAATATAAACGGAAATGCAGAAAATACCACATAAATGAGTTACCCTGGGGCTTACAGTTAACCATATAAACCTGTACAGACAAGTTGCAAAGTTTCACCAAACTAACCATACAGTCAAGTCAACAAAACATTCAATAGTTTTTTTTTTTTTCCTTTTGTTGTGCTAGTTCTGAATTTTCAGTGTTGTAGTGACAGGAAGAATTAAGATAATAATGAAATGTGCTTTTTAAAACACAGATTAACATAAAGAGCTAGAGCTAATGCTTCTGTAAAAGGTTTGTATCTTTTGAGGCTCATTATAATGTTCTACAGAGACCAGAAGTAGAAAAAGAAATATAAGTAGAAAGCTGAGTTGTTCAAATCAGCTAACTCAGACAATGCAGACAAATTAGACCCCCTCCCCCCCAACTCACACCATCAAATAAAACCCTTTTCTTTCTGAGTCTTTTCCTAGGCACAGTGAAATAATGGCAATTATCTTGCCATTAAAGGAAAGGTGGACATGGGGGAGTTTTGTGACAGAATAATTCAAGCAGGATGTTTACTCTGATCTTGAATTAGATGTTCAGTAAACTCTTCATTATTTTGAGAAAACAGCCTAATGTTAAAGGTAATTCACCTAAAACATTTCCCTCCTTGAATTAATAGAATAACTGTGATTACGCTGCCACCTATATCGATAAATGTATGTCACAGGGCTGTTTATATGTCTTCCAAACATTTTTTTTTTTTTTTTTGCGGTAAGCAGGTCTCTCACTGCTGTGGCCTCTCCCATTTTGGAGCACAGGCTCCGGACGCGCAGGCTCAGCGGCCATGGCTCACGGGCCCAGCCGCTCCACGGCACGTGGGCCTGGACTGGGGAACGAACCCGTGTCCCCTGCATCGGCAGGTGGACTCTCAACCACTGCGCTACCAGGGAAGCCCCCAAACATTTTTAAGCACCTTAAATGCAAAGGAATGGCTTTAAACAAACAAAAAATGAAAACACTTTATTTGAACTTAAGAAAAGCGTTTCTACGTATGTTTGAGCTCTTCTCTAACGTAAATCTTTGTTCCAGGTCAAACAAACTAAAAAGGCTTTAAAATTCTTGTTGACTACTAAACTGTAGCAAAAGACATCTGAAATAGATGGTTACTTTGTTGTGTGTATGCGTTTGTGAAATTGTTTGCCAGTGTATTTGTGAACAAAATGATTCATTATTTTTTGATAGGGCTATATATAACATAATAGGTGCGACATTTTCCCAAACTGCTACGGAATATAAATAAAATAATATTTCTAAATGTGTAGATATTATAAAATACATAGATGAAGGGGGAAAAGCAGATGTGATCTAAAACTTGATATTTAAGTAGAGCTGCAATTGAATTATAAATTGAACAATCATTTCAAAATCAGTTAAAAAAAACCCAATTGAGAAACGATATAGGTACAAAATATAATTTTATAACGATGCGTAAAAAAAAACCTTATTTACTCAGATTATAAAGTGAGCAAAAGATATAGAGGTTCTGCTTTTCTATATAAATTTCGACTATAGAAAGATAATCTACCTTGTCTAGCCATTTTTAAGAAAGGCTTGGTATCTGTTTTGAGAAAGGCTGAATCCCCAAATGCTTTACTGAGAACTGCAATACACAGTTACTCTAAGGGAACGTTGTTTCCTGGGCCATCTGGTTAAACTTATGTCTTCAACTCACCCAGACAAGTCTAAGGATTGACAGCTCTGTCATTTGATCTTAGCTACTTTAACTGAAAATGCTGTTCTTACTCATATTAAATGTCCCATTTTAAGAATTAGCTATTAGTTTGTAATAATTTTCTATGGTAGCACTTTTTTAGTTTATGTGTGAGAAGCACTCCTGCTTTTCTCCTCCCCCAATGTACATACCATGCTTTTTGCTCAAATTAGTTGTCTTTAAAATGTTACCTACTATTTGGAAATTTCCTAAAGAGAGAAAAAGGGTTAGATCCACATTAAAGTATTGTAAACTAAGCACTTTGGCTCTCCCTGTGGTTTTCCTATTTTTGCCCTGTGTTGGATAGTGACTAAGCTTAATCCTTTCCATAGCCTGGAACAATGAAGAAATAAATAGCATGCTGCAGGACTGTTGTGTGTTACTATACTACCATTTTACCTAAAGAGAAACAAATGAACAGAATGGAATTTACTGCACAACAATTTTTCCATTAATGCCTCAAACAAACTGAAGTAGACCATAGTTGTGGAAACAAGAGTTGTGTATAAATTGAGGGTTTTTTTTTGGATAAAACCATTTTACAGGAAGCTGATCTTTAAGGCAAACAGTCACTTATTTTGTTTGGGTAAAAATTTGGACTTTCAGATTTGCTTCCAGGAAGGCAAATATGCACTAACATCTCCCACTCCTGAATTCTAGCAGCTCTGCAACCTCCACTGCCATTCTAACCATTCCTGTTTCTATAGAGAAACAATGACACAGAGCCATCCAGATTTGCTTAAAGTCATTGAAGAACTGGCATATCAGCCTCACGTTTCCCAAATTTCAGATCAGTGCTTCCTTTAGCAGATGCCTGAGTAAAGCCACCAACATATAAAATAAGGCTTACAGTTACCTCCATAAATAAACCCACACATTTAGGGGGCAAGTATACATGCATAGCAACAGATAATCACATACTCCTCTGTTCTCCCTTTAGGTCTGTTAGTCTTACTTATAGGAGGAACATGAATCAAACGCAAATGATCCAGTCTCTTTAGCTCGCTCTTCTAAAACTCCTTTTGGTCAAATAAATAATGCTTAGGTGAAGTCTACACATTCTTACCAACTGCTTGACTTATTTTGTGTTCTAGCAATATTATTAATTTTTAATCTTAAAATGTCAAGCGGTCGGTTATTTTGTAAGCACCGATTGACTTAGCATATTTCTATAATTGTAGAACTGGCAGGACTCACTGCGAACTGTATTTTTCCATTCAGTTGTTGGGAAAATAAAAACCCACCCCCATGATGCCAGGGAACCAAGCAAGCTGGATATTACATGGATGTTGTGAAGAAAGAGGAACAAACCAAGGCTATTCTGCAGCTGTGGCAGCCAGTAAGGTACCTGAACAGTAACAGCAATCTATAGCTCTCACCAAATGCGTCATTTACAGCAGCTGGCTAAAACATTCACTGGTGCATTATGGTACCAAACCAGACTTTTACCTTGTGAAGCTGCCACTGAAACAGGAGGCAGCTGCAGTGGAGAGAATCCAATGCTCCCATTAAGGAACTGACTGCTTGTTCCGGAATTGGGGATCTGGACGATGCCATACTGGTTAATTTGCACTGGTGTGGTAAAAGTCACTACAGAACCTCCGTCCTGGGAAGCCACTGTTTGAATACCTTCTCTTTTCACCTCAGTGCTGGGTATCAGCCCTGGGAATGACACAGGAGCACTGGGGCTATAGGAGGTGGTGGCTGCTGAGTTAGTTGAAGAACTCTGGAGAACTTTGAATTCCTTCACATCCTGGGAGGTAGACCCCAGTATGTCAGTCATGGATATACCATTGCTCACAATGTTTGATGCCATTTTTGGTGGGTTCAGTGACACTGTCTGTGTATTTCCCACACTTAATCCATTAAGGATAACTCCATTGGGTCCCTGAATGAAAGAATTACCATTAAGGAAGACAGGTGAAGTACTGGCAGGTACCAAACTTCCATTCAACAAAACTCCAGAAGAGCTTAATGATATTTTAGCATTTCCAATTTGTTGCATATATACTGGCTCCATGTGACTGGAAAGGCTGAGGTTGGTGACACCATCGGATGAACTGGAGAGTGGATGAGGAGACAAATCTTCATGACCCTTGCTGGATTCATCTTCAGTGCTAGGATTGCCATCCGACTCACTGTACAGAGGGGGAAATCAAGACATTCAGAAAGTCATGGGAATGGCAATCTACATAGTGCCAACTGTTTGGAAAACCAGCCTCTAATCCCATTAAAGGTAGTGTTTAAGGAAAGCACAGCAGTTAAGTCTTCTAGTCTTGTTTTAGCTCTGAGGCCTTTCAGCAGATTCTGACCAGGGCATCTGAGAAGAGGAACTCTCATGTCTCAATAACCTTTACTAATAATAAGTTCAGAGAAAGTCCAGAGGTCTAAAAGATATAAATTCAGCTAATAGGATTTACAGGAGAATTGTCTACACGTTTTTATAGCACTGAAGTTATTTATTACTGTTAAATATGCTGCTACCTATACCACAGGAAAAAAAACTCATTAAAGGGGTGGTCAGTCATTTCTGTTTAGGAACTCTTTCCCTTCCCCTCAAACCAATTCAGGTTAGTGTGATTTTGGAGGTAAATGAAACTGTCAAAGGAGCAGGAGGTGGGAAGTACTCAGTTTTGTCTGCCAGTTAGTTAACAAGAGGTCATTTTCTCACCTGCTCCCAAACTTCTACTCCACCAGACTGACAACTGTCTCATTCAACAAAGTGGCTGTCTTGTTGTAGGAAAGGCACTTTCAACCCAAGAACTGTTATGTGCAGTCGCCTTTGAATCCAAAGAAAGCCATAGGGGCCTATTTAACAAACACCATCCAGTGCCCTGGTGAGGTGGGAGGGAAAGGGTGTGGGTCACTCAGTGGCCTTGTACCTTTCAGACCCCTTCCCCAGCACCCTCAGTCCTTCTGTTCTGTTCCAGACAAGACTGTGTTCCTCAGTTCTCCGATTTGGGGGTAAATACCAAATCTGGGGAGGGGTAGTGGTGGGTGTTTCCCATTTGGTCTGAGGCTGGGCCGGGGGAGAAAGGATGGTAGGACAGAGGCAGTCTGGAGCGCGGCGGGACTTGGCCCGGCAGAAGATCCGACATCTCTGCAGTGCCCCGAGGTCGGTTCGCTTTCATGCCGAGGGGAGGGGATTACTCCGGACTGCGGGGCCAGGAGCGCAGAAGGCGCTTTGATTTACGAGCTGAGGCTGAGCCGCCGTCGCCGTCTGCGAGGGTGACTCACCGGGGATGCGGGTGGGAGGTAGATCCGGAAAGGGGCCTCAACCAGGCAACTGGGCTGGGAGCGGGTGTGTGTGTTGGTGGGGCGAAGCAGGCTGAGTGTGGCTGGGGAGACGCGGGGAACGCGCCCGGCCAGGGAGTGGAGGCTCCAGGGCAGCTGGCCGGCGCGCCGCGCCCGCTCCCCACCCCCCTACCCCCTGCCCATCGGATTCCGTCGCCGACAGGATCCGCTGCCTCAAGCAGGCACGGGGACAGGTGGCGTGGAGTTACCAAGGCGCCTCCTCTGGGTCGCCCCCGCAAGTCTGCGGAGGGGTGCACACAGGTCGCAGTGCGCGTTTTGTTTTGGTTACCGCGAGGCCGGGATCGGGCACGGAGCCTCCCTCCTGCCTTGGGCGAGAAACGGGCAGGAGCGGCCTGCGGCGGGCTCTGGAACGCGCCGGGTGATCACCTTCTCCCCGCCGGGCCGGGCTCCCCGGCTCCCAGATTCCTCCCCTGAGCAGAACCTTCGAGCTGCTTTTGGATTCTTTCTCTCCTTTCCCCGCGGGGCTGGCGACACCATCCCTTTCGGCGACCTTCTCTTTACTTTGTCCAACAATACACACAGACCAGGTGTCTGACTCAGGAGGACGTACAAAAGAGGAGGAAAACCCGGTATTTTCTACCGGTTGGGAAAAAATACCTGGCAGTCAAAAAGTTCAAACCCGCCAAGGTGGGCGCTCAAAGAGGTGCGGAGTGGATAGCGCCCCCAGTCCTTCCCTGCTGTCCGCCTGGTGCCAGCCTGCCCCCAGTCCCAATCACCACACCGGGAGGGAGCCCCTTAGGGTTCGGGGGCCGGGGAAGCCGCCCTCTAGCCCCAGCACCCCGGCGGCGCTGAAATTCGATCCGAAGGAGTTCAGAATCAGGTTTCAAAACACCGCAGAGCCGAGCCGCACCAACACCCCACAATTGCCGCGGCCGCGAAGGGAACCACAGCGGGCAGGGTGAATGATTAACTCTGTCATATAAAACCTCGACGTCCCCAGACCCCCTTCTGCGCTTCCAGACCCCACCAACTTTCTTCTCCCTCCGGAGCGGCCACGGCCACCTCCAGCGCCTGCCTGGGGCAGCAGAACCCTGGGGGTCCGGGAGCGCGTGCGCGCGCCGGGCCGGCGTGACCCTATGGAGCTGCAGACCCCGGCGGGCGCTGGCAACCTCCGTGGGCATCGGGCGGCAGCGAGAACTGCCTTTCCGGCGTCTACACACGATCCTTCGCCCGACCAGAACCGGGGAGCGAGTGGCAACTTCAAAGCCAGAGGGATGGGGGTGGGAAACCGGGCAGCAGTGACCAGCCGAGGTGGGGGCGGGGACTGAGACCTAGGCGGGCGACCAGAAACTTCTGGGGGGAGGTGGGGGGAGGGTAAGGAGCAAGGTTCCCCCGCCCCTCGCCGCCGCCGCCCCCCCTCCCCCAGCCGGGGAGAGAGGTGGGGGGCGGGGAGAGGTGGGCAGCCGGACCAGGCTGGTGGGGAAGGTAAGCGCCATGTTTGCAAGCACTTGGAGGAAAAGAAAGCTGGGAAGGGGGTTGGGGAGAGGAAGGGGGAGGAGGAGGAAAGTTGGCGCTCACCTTTTGGACTGGGTCTCAGAGGGGTTCCGATCGCGCTGCCGGCGGTTCTTGAACCAGTTGCTGACCTGGGTGAGGGAGAGGCCGGTGATCTTGGCCAGGTGCCGCTTCTCGGCGGGCGAAGGGTAGCGATTCTGCTTGTAGAGCTCCTTGAGCGCGTTGCGCGACTTCTCCTTGAAACAATACACCGTCTCCTCGCCGTCCCAGATGGTGCGGGGCAGGGGAAATTTCCTGCGCAGCCGGTACTTGTCCACGGCGCCCAGCGGCCGGCCGCGGGCTCGCTCGGCCTCGGTGTAGCGCGCCTTGTACCAGAGCTGCTGCAGCAGCGGGTGGTTGGCCGACTCGAAGCTGTGGCTCTCGAGGATGCTGTAGAGCTCAGGGTAGATGCCCTGGTGGAAGGCCACCAGCGCTCGCGCCTTCAGTAGGCTTTCGTTGCCACGTAGCAGGTCGCTCTGGGGCAGGGACCACAGGAACCGGGCCAGGCGGTCCAGGTTGCCCCCCTGCTGCAGCGCCTCGCACACGCAGGCGACATGGTCGGGCGAGAAGGCCAGTGGGGTCTGCGCGGCGGCGGCGGCGGCGGCGGCTGCGGCGTGGTGGTGCCTGCCCAGAAGTTCCGAGTGGAGTTGTACCTGATCCGCCGCCGCTCCGGCCGCCGCCGCTGCAGCCAGTGCCCCTTCCTCTCCGCTCACCCTGGCGGCGGTGGCCGCGGCGTCCCCCGGCTCCAGGGGGAAAGGGGCTGGAGCCGGGGGGCTCAGCCCCGCCGCCGCGCCCCCCGCCACTTCTCGGGGCGCCTCCTGCCCTTCCGAGGCGCTTTCCATCCCATTCTCCTGCTTGATGTCCGCCGCACTTGCAATCTGCCCGGTGGGGGAGGAAGAGGACATTTTTTTGTTGTTTATTTTCCTCCCTCCCTCACTCCCTCGCACTCTTTTCCTCTTTCTTTTCCCCTCTCTTACTCCTCCTTCTTCGTGTCCCTCCCCCCTCCCCCCCTCCGGAAAGCCCACTCCCTCCCTCCCGGTTTCGGCTGGATCTGGCCGATCAGGTTTCCCCCCGGCCACGCAGTCACCATTAAGATAGCTGCTAGAGCAAAGTAGTGTAAAAGGATAGCTGCTTTCTGCCGTTCCCCCAACGTGACTCCTCCGGTTGCTGCATACTATATGGCACTGGCGGCCCGGCCGGCCCGGCCGCGCCACCTCATTGGCTATTTCACATTCAGAGGGAGGAGGAGACACCGTTTCTATCCCTGTCGATCACCCGCCTCCCACTCCACCCCTTGCCGTTCCCTCTCCCCCTGACCCCCAGGCACCTATACCTGAAGGGAAACACCGACATTCTTTTCAGGCCCTGCTCTTGGGCGGGAACATGCCTAATGTGGCCTGAAAACTGGACAACAGACTCTTTCAAAGAGAGTCCCTACGATTCCAGTGGGAACATTAATTATGTGGCCTTAAGGTCCGGATGCGAAACTCTTAACAAAGAGACCACCCTCAGCATCTAGATGACAAAATTTCAGAGGACAATTCAGAAGCTTCCCTGGTGTCTCTCTACTGCCCTTCACCCCCCTTTCAGATGTCTTCATTAAGGATTTTTATTCAAAAGGGTCAAGAATAAAATGGCACTAGGGAATGCTCTAAGGGGGAAGCACTCACAGTAAATTAAAATTCCAAAGGCGGGGGGAATGCTTGAAAACGGTATAAATAGCCCACTGAGAACACAAAAACAAGAAGCCTTCAAAAAAAATGTGTTTAACCTTAAGTCACGTGGCGGGCTGGCAACCCAACTGAGTTGAATGTGTTACAACTGAACGTATAGAATGTTTGACCATATGTTTATCCTGGGTCGGTAGGGTAGAAGAGATCTAACTTTTAGATTATAATAACAGCATGGAGATTTAAGCCTCTATATGAACATTTTTAATATAAGTGTATGAACAGTGTTTTGGAGATGATATTCCTGGTAGAAACCACCTCTGTGTGCAGGTGTCTTGGAGGAGATCATTGCGGGATCAGCAGCCATTTCCACAGCATAAACAGATGGGAGACTGCCCTTTGGTTTGAGGTGAATTGCCCGTGGGGGTGGAGTCTGCTGCTTTCTGCAGCTGTGTCTCTTTCCTTCATGGTTTGCATGAGGTCTTCACTCAAAAAAAGATGAACCATCTCTGCTCCTCTGATGACTGTGGGTCAGTTGGGTCTACCTGCCGGTACTCTTTCTCAAAAATCCAACATTTTAATGACATCATCCTAACCTTTACTTCTCGGTGGCTTTGTGTTGTTTCTGCTCCCCAATTACCCATAAATGCTTACTTCAGCATATTATAAAGCAGCTGTTTAGGTCACCTGCTATCGTGATCAGCTTGATGAGGTTTTCCTTTTTTGAGGACAGGCTGCATTTTTATTGCTGGTCAACGACCAAGGTGTCATGTGAGTTTGGACTTAACTTGCTTTTGTACTACACTAATGAAGCCAGCCAGCACTGACATCTCTGGTAGATTCAAAATTTATAATTATGGAAAAGACCACACGTTTCTGCCCCATTGGAAATATCCAGTTAGGTATTGGACTTCTGGACGATATCTGAGATTCATAACTTCCTTGACTTTTAAAAAATATGCTTTTTATTTTAGAATAATTTTGACTTACAGTACAGTCTTAAAAAGAGTACAGAGTTCCCACCTACTCTTTACCTAATTTCCCATAATGTTAACACCTTATATTATAATGATACTTTGTCCAAACAAATTAACATTGGCGCAATACTATTAACTAAACTCCAGACCTCTTTTTGGACTCACCAGTTTTTTCGCTAATATCTGTCTTCTGTTTCTCTATCCAATCCAGGATACCACGTTCCATTTAGTTCCTTGAATTTTTAAAGTTTGTTTATCAGAGCAAAGTAGACAGGAGGTAGTGTGGCTTAGTGGAAAGGATGTGGATTTGGGGATCAGCTAGCTAGATGTAGGTTTAATCCTAGCTCTGCCATTTATTAGCTACTTGACTATAAAAAGTGGACAGGATTGTTGTGAGGATTAAATGAGATAAGATGTGCCAAAAAGCACCTGGCACATAATTAATCTTTGTTAAATGTTTCTTATCTTCCTCCTGATAGTGCAAAGTAGGAAACTTTTCAATTATATATACCTAATGAAAATCCATTTGGCTATATTATAGGGCTTTCCAAGTTCAGGTCATAGGAGTCTTCTTCAGGTTTATTATCAATCAAATATAGTGTATTGACTTGGAAAACCATGTATTGGGTTTCTGCATGTCTTCTGTATATTTGACTCCAGAGTACCAAGTTCAACAGATTATATAGAAGCAGCAGTGGCCTTTTATGATATCTGTAGCCTGTGGCTACACTGGTATTCTGTAGTTCCAGGAGGAGATTCCTATAGGACCAGAAGTGAAATCCAACACCAGGCTCCGGATTCCTTTAGCTGGCTGAACCTCAGAGCTCATTCTGGCAGCATTTCAAAGTAGATTGGAAGCCCTTGACTCAAACATGGTCAGCTACATTAGAATAGAACACCAGACTTGAGGGTGTGTGGAGTTAATCTCAGAGTACTTGTTTTGCCAAATGACTTGTAAAATTGATGAATACTTGCTTCTATTTCCTATGTCTGCCATGCTGTGAACATTGAGTCTGCTGTGCTGATATGTAGTCTAAAGCTATGTTTTGACTTGGGAAAACAGAGTTGAGGTTGGGATTGTGTAAGAGTGAAAACTAAGCTGCTTGTTTCTGTATCTTTTCCTTCCTGCCTGAAGGTAATGATGAGCAATATAGAAATATAGAAATCTTTTGCCATTTTAGTGTAGTGAAGAAAATCTTGTTCAGCACAAAATGTTGCACTTTGCTTGAATCTATTTAATGGTGTGACCATCAAGAATGGAGATTTCCTTTTTAAAGGCTGACTTTGGCTGTCTGGAAGATAGTGGGAAGGCTATATATCTGTATCTTGGTCAGTTATTTCTACAACAGAAAGCTTATGTAGTGGTAATATTAAGGAAGTTAGGTTCTAAAGTAGTTTCCCAGGTAGAGGAGGTGTTCCACTGTTATTTAGTGACCAATGGTTGATGATATGTAATCAGCATTTCTGAAGGATCATTCATTTGCCAAATATTTATTGAGTCCTGGTTAAGTACATGGTATTGCATTACATACTGAAGGAAAGAAAGATGAATATATTGGGGTCTCTGACCCTGAGGAGCTTAAAATCTGGTGGGGGAAGTAAGACATATTTGTAAGTAAATACAATACAGGGTATGCGAGTGATGAGGATAAAGAGACTAATTTTGAGAGGTGGAAGGCAATGGGGGGTGGATTTTTAGCTGGGTCTTTAAGGACAAGAATTTTGAGAGTTCAAGGATAGAGTTCATTAGAGGCAGAGGGAACAAAGCATGGAGCCATGAAGGTGTGTGGTTTATTTCTGAATATATTGAGTAATTCAGTGTGTCTGGAGTGTGGGTTTTATGTAGGTGTGTGATGGGAGATTAGCTTAAAAGGCATGTTGGGGACAAATTATGAGGGACTTCAAATGAAATGCTCATTTTGTTGTGGTGTGGTGGACACAGTGGTCTGTGTATAGTGGCTGTGTTGTACATAATATCATGGCCATATAGTCGACTGGTCCAGGGATGGGCACTGGCCCCAAACCAAAACAGTCAGAGTCCTTTTCTAGGATTTTTCAAACTTGCATGAAGAAAAGAAGTAAGACTGGCAGAGGGAGTCTTGGAGGTAATGCTTGGGGGTTCTCAGTGACCAAGCTATCTGCCTGTCGAGGACGTTGATGAACAGTAGGTGAGAGGGAGGGTGACCTAGTGAGTCACATGGGTGATAGTGGAGGGAAAAGATCCCGGCAGAGACTAAGTGCCAGGTTCTAGTCTTCTCCCAGGTGTAGCAGCATTTTTGCCTCTTTGAGGTGATATTAATTTCCCCAGGAGCCAGAAACCCCACTTGAACTGGCCTAGGCAAAAAGATGAATTTTTTGGATCATGACACCAAACAATGGGAAGAGCAGAATGCAGCTGGTCAGACTTAAAGGCCCATTCATTGTCCCTTTTCACTTGCCTCTGCCTGTCTCATCAAAGTAGTTTTAGTTTTTCAGAGGGGCTTTCCCCAGGAGGTTGGAAGCATGGCTTCCATTAGTTCCCAGCTCACATCTTCTAGCTTCAAGAGGCTCTGCTACATTTTCCTTGCTGCCAATTTGATAAATTCTAGGGAAGATCTCTGATTGGTCCAGTAAGGGTTGTATGTCAACCCACACAGGCCTGTGGGGGAGGAGGAGCTGTTTTCCATAAGAAGGGAGGAGGGATGCTATCCATAGTCAAGGGACAAAACAATAAAAGCCTTTAACATATGGGGAAGGCCCAACCTGGGTCCATGGCCTTGGGGCTGGAAAGGAAGGGCTGCGTTTGAGAAACATTGTCCCAGGGAGGTAGAATCTACTCTTAAGAATGCTAGAGGATGAGCAGATCTGGGAAGAGAAATAATGGGCTCCACTGGTCCACCGTTGGGATGCAGCTATCTTTAGAAATGTGGGAAACTTTGATAGCTGGGTGGTTTTTACAAGGGCTGAGTTTCCATTTGAGTCAGAAGTCTGGTGCTGTCACTGCTTTCCTCCTCAAAGCTTTCTGACCATTCTGTATTAGTGGTAATGGTATACTTTTCAGAGTTTCTGTTGTATGCGAGGCATTGTAGTAGGGCCTTTGTATATGCACGTCATGTAATTTAATCATTACAACACCCTGTGAAATGTATTATATGGAGGAAGGAAACTGAGGTAAAGGAGGATAAGAAGTTTGGCTCAAAAACAGGTCTGTTTGTTTTAAAAGAAGGATAGGCTCTTCCTAGTACATTGCATGCCTCTTGTCGATACTACTGCTAATAAAACCTGTACTCCTCTTAATAATGGCTAACAGTTACTGAGCTCTTACTCTGCGCTAGTTGTATCCTCAGTCCTCTGTGCTAGTTGTGCTGGTGTTATCCTCATCTTATATTTGGGAAAACTGAGGCCCTTGATCATGCAGCTAGTAGGTAAGGAAGCCAGCACTTGAATCCAGCTCTCTTAGTGCCGGGGCCAAATCTATAAGCACTACTTTCTGCTGCCTCTAGCTCCATGAGTAATGCTTATCTGATAGAGTTCCAAGTCAGCTGTTGCTACCGTGCTTCTCTGACAGTAATTTCCAACCTGGGAAAAGGATACAGTTGGTAGCAATGTTTCCTCCCATAATCTTCAGTGCTTTCTTTGCCTTAATCTCAAGGTTTGGGAGAAAGGAACAGCAATTCACTGCACAAACTGGTTGAGGTATCCTGTTCAAAGATACAATTAAAAGTGTGCTGGTGGTGACAAACAATAATGCCAACTTAATGGATGGGTTCTCAAAGTCGTTTTGGCTAAACATTTTATTTGCTCACTGATCATGTTCACTCTTTCACCAGAAGTTTCCTGTTCTGTTAAAATATAAAGATACAAAAAATTGCCTTTATTCTTAGAGAGCTTCACTTTGAGCTTATAATTGGTCTGGATGTGGTCTCTTTCAATAAATAGCAGGATAATGTCTCCAGGTCAGCACAGCGTTTGTTATTAACTATTTTAGTAAATTTACATTTGTTTAGCTTCTGTTAGTGAACAATATTATGATCCAGCAAATGACATGATTTATTTGTTAGGTGAATCCCTGATGTCTGTATACTAATATAAAGCCCTGTACTGCTGTGGCCTGCCTTGGTCTGTTGGTTCTCATATGTGGTATCCAGCTGTTTGTCAGGTTCTCCCTCCGTAATCCATGGAAATCCCAACTGTATTGCCACATGGGTTACCTGTTGGGTTCACTGTTTAAAAAAAAGTGAGAGTTGGAATGTTCCTCCTTATGTTTTCATTGAAAAGAGAAAAACTGCTGTGAAAAATTAAAATTACTATGAGTGTATACAGCTGGTATTCATTTTATGGGTTAATTTGAAAAGCTTTATATGCCCACTTCTAATGGAGTTTGGGTCAGATTACAATATAGTGCTCAGCATAAAAAAATTTTCACATTACGCTACTCTTTGATGTTCATTCATTCATTCTTCATTTACTCTACTTATTCAACAAGTATAAACAAATCCTCCTTCAGGGGATGGATAAGATGTGTCCCTTATAGTGGGAGGAATTTATTATCTAATAGAGCTGTTTACAGACTTCACTTTGCAGCCTGGATAAATTTAGTGAATGTGACTTACAATTTCCAAAGAGATTCAGGCTCTCAGAGTGTAGAATTGCTGAAATAAAGCATAGATTCCTGTGTAATCACCCCAGTATTTGGGGAAACCAATATTGTCTTGATTGGGAGGGTGGTAAGAGATATTAGAGCCAGCTGAAACTGTTAAGCATGCCTGACCATCTTGAGGTAAGAGGTTCTCTACAGTTGCCAGATATTATTTATAGAACTATTTTGACATTTAGTGAGAATCTGTAATATTTAGGGTCGGTGCAGAGAATTTCATTCTAAATAACTGTTCCAAACTTCATATCTGCGAATGCATATTATTTTCTGTGATTGCACGACTGTTCAAGTGTAAAGGAGAAGTATAAAACACAGGCTATCAAGTTGTTCAAAAGAAAATACTGGTGTGAATTATTGAATATGTACACCAGGCATAAATCTTTGATACAATGGGAATGTCTCCAGACAAAACAAGATGGAATCTCTGTTCCTAATTGTGACACAGTTCCTTGAAAAATACAGCTAGGTGCATAGAGATGAGGCTTTATGTACAATTTGCCTTTTTAGCAGCCCTCTCCGAAATCTAAGCCTTTGCGCTGGCCTGCGGAAGCTGACACCGAGCCCTAGCTGCAGGACCGGAAAACTTGCTGCCGGAACCTTTGTGCTGAATTGCCTCGCCCCCCGGCCGGTGCTCATTTGCAAAGGACCGTCCCAGCCAAGTGCCTGTTGGTAGGAATCCGCTTGGCCTCGGGTCTGAGGGGGCTTGGAGGTGGCTGTAGCTGCGACTGAAGCAGGCATCCAGGAGAGTCCACAGGAAAGAAGGCGCCATGGACGATCAGGGCTGTCCCCGGTGTAAGACCACCAAATACCGGAACCCTTCGTTGAAGCTGATGGTGAATGTGTGTGGACACACTCTGTGAGTCGGGGGAGAGTGGGATTTATGGGGGGAAGACGCACAGGGTGGGAGCTCTCGAAAGAGCCGGGAGATGCTTGACCTCGGCTCAGGGGAGAAAAGGGCGTCGTTAGTTTCGACCCTGGGCAGGAAAATGGGAAAAGGGAACGTTGTTTCTGTAAACAGACTAGCCGCTAGCCCTGAGCCGCACAGGCCTGGTTTGGACTGCAGGTTCCCTGATGTGGTAACCAGCAGTTTGTTAGGTTTCACCCTTCTTAGGTGATGAAAACCTCGACTGTATTTCCAGGCTGTGTTGTCAACAGGGTTCCAGACATCTCGCTGGTTAAAAGCGTGGGGATCGGAGTGTTTAAGTTCACGCAAAATGTTTTTATTAAAAAGAGCGAAAGTGCTATGAAAATAAAATTACTGTGTTTATATACTGCTGCTATTTATTGCGTTAGTTAATTTGAAACCCCGACGATATGCCCACTGTCCTGATGGAGTTTGGTTAGATTCTCATCTCTAAAAGAGAAAATTTAGATTTTAGGCAGTTAATTTTGGAGATAACAGTAATGGCTGGCATTTATTGAGTGCACATTACATGCCAGGCACTGTTCTAAGCTCTTTACCATGAGTTATCTTATTTCATTCTCACAACAGTCCCACGAAGTAGGTACTAGTATCATTTCCATTTTACAGGGAAGGAAACAGAGACTGCTCCACGTCTCTTATTTAGTGGGCCCTGCTAGAATTGGAACACAGGCTGTCTGACTCTAGAACGCCAATTTTGGGGGGATAGGGGAAGAAGGGAGGTTGAATATTTTGAAGAATAAGTGCAGGAACTGGTCAGAGTGTTTCTTGCCACGTTTTTATGGTCCAGTGTGGTTCAGTAGAGGTGGTTTATATAAAGCACTTTGGGATGTAAGGTGAACATATATTCCTGTAGTTTATTTGAGGTTTCTTAGAGATAAAAAATGATGGATAATCTACAATGTGGTGGACAAGACCTTTGGGTAGGCATAAATTGCATGGTTAATTGTCGTTATAATGATTATAATGGGATTTAGTAACTTACTGGATTGGTCCCTTTTTCTAATTAATCTTTATTTTCCTTTGCTTCATCCAGCAAAGGAAATACAGTAGAGCTGTGATTGAATGCGTTAAGATTTAGAAATAAGGTGAAAATAATCAAGTAGATTGAAAAAGGGAAACGAGACAAACGCTGTGTAAAGACTATTAGGTTTTTAGAGAGATTTTGCTCAGCTTCTCTTCATTTTCCTGTATCAGATTTGTTACAGTTGGTGCTCAAGGAAAGGGAATTTGCTTTTTTGGAAGGATGCTAACTAAATGTAATTTACTGGAAGAAATTTCTACCTAGTAGTAATTAGCCAGTCAGGGAAGATTATGTGATTTTAGTAAAATAAATTGCGTTTTTATTAGACAATTATAAAATATTTATTTTTAATTAGAAATTGCTTTTGTCATATCCATAGTCTTTTCTGTTTTTCATAAGAGTTAAGAATTGTCTAAGTCATTCTCGTATTGCATTGATTTTGGTTTATTTGCTAACCTGTTAGATAAAGACCACATTTTACAGCCCTTTTTTGACTTGAAATATGAACAAACTGAATAAAAGATTATATGTTATTGGCTAAGAGAACAAACTTCTGATTTTGAATTCTTTGTACTCTTACAGGCTCTGTGGCTTTGGGCAAATTCCTAACTCCTTTTGCCTCGTTTTTCTTACCTGTACAATAGAGATAATAGCACCATATATATTACAGTGTTTGAGGATTAAACAATATATGTAAACATCATATTTGGAGGTGCTTAACAGAGTTTCTTTCACATAGTATTTGTTCAGTATACATTGGCTATCATATTATTTGTGCATGGTATGGATGTTAAGCAGAAATAAAATTTAAATAGGATCTGTTTGGCCTGCTATGAAAGACTTGCACAACAATGGTTATCTTTAAATAAATTTAAGAGACTATAAAATGTGAAAATATAATTTTAATTATAATGACCCTTTTGTGATGATTTTCTTAATATGAACTCGTTATCATGTTCTCTCATGGAAGTGGGATTATATATATCCTTACTTTTTTCATAATGTATATCTTGGGTATCTTTTCTAAATTGGTATGTACGTCTTCCTCTTTAACAGTTGGTTGATAGTCCACTGTTCAGTTATACTATAACTGATTTACCCAAAAGTTTTTTGATGAATCTTTAGATTTCCAGTTTTTCACTGGAACTTCTCTTTCTCTCTCTCTCTCTGAGTACTTATGCAAGTATATTGTAAGATAAACAGGCAAACGGGGGTAAATGTAAATGCCTAGTAGTAGAATTGTATGTGACTTGTAAATTTTGATGAACATTGCTCAGTTGTTATCAAAAAAGATTGTATTGATTGTGCTCCCAACAACTATTTATGGTAATTTTTGTTGCCAAACATCTTTGCTGATATTGGGCATTATTATTTTTTAAATCTTGCTCTTCTGATAGGTAATAAAACATTATGGATTTTGATGTGAAATACTTTTGATTTGATAGTATGTTGAATTTGTACAGAATGTATTTCATGGCATTGAACTTGGGCATTTTTATCATACAGTTGTTAGTCTGAAAGGAGCAGGTATTGTTGTTTAGCATTGCTATTTGCATTAGTTACCTATTGCTGTGTAATGAATTACCCCAAAACTTAGTACCTTAAAACAATAAATATTTATTATCTTACATAGTTTCTGAGGGTCAGGAGTATGAGAGTGGTTCAGCTGAGTGATTCTGGCTCAGTGTCTTTCATGAGGTTCGCTCAAGCTGTTGTCTGGGACTGGAGCAACTGTTTCCAAGGTCACTCATGTGGCTCTTGGTAGCTTCAGTTCCTCCCTGTGGACCCTCCATAGGACTGCTCATGACGTGGCTTTTCCCAGAATTAGTGATGAGAGAGAACCAGAAGCTGCAGAGCCTCTCATCATCTAATCAGAAAAGTCACGTTATCATTGCTTCTGCTGTACTTTATTTGTTAGCACTGAACAATCCTGTTACAAGGTGGGAGGGTGTTTATACACAAGAGTGTGAATACCATGAGACAAGGATTACAGGGCCACATGATTTTACTCACTTTATTTTGTGTGTCCTCAAGTAGCAAAGGCATTTTAGGAAGCAAGTGATAAAGTGAGTAGGAATAGTGCTTCACCAAAGATAAGAAGTGTAGGATTATGGAAAGATTATTTAGGAATACTATTTATGACAGAAAATACAGGAGCAGAAAGGAGAAAAGAGGTGAAACATTATGAAAATACTTTTCTCCCTTAACTGCTAGCTATTGAGGAAGTGTGTTCTCTTATGTATCAAATCTATCCAGCAAACACCCAAATGAATTGATTGCATGAACATCCAAAGAAGATTGGATTCTATTTTTGCTTTTTTTTTTCCAATTCAATGATGAACTTTGTCTTAATTACAGAAAAGGATAATTTTTTTTCTTTGTTTATCAGGGCCACCTATTTTAAGAAATGGGCCTTTCATAGTATTCTTTCATAGAATTCTGAAGGCATATTGAATTAGATGGAGCCAATTAAATCTAATTTTCATTTAACTGAAGTCTTTTTTTTTTTTTTTTAAGGAAGCTGGGAAAACTTTATTTTTTCTTTGGAATACAGAAACTTTATTTTTTCTTTTTCTATTACCCAACATAGTTGGATAATATTTTTCAGATTGACACAAATTTAAAACTAAAGTCTTTAATAATTTAAGTTTTATCCCAACCATCCTTGGCAACACTTGTCTCTGGAAACTTTACCTATATTTGATTTTATTAAATCTCCTTTTTTCATTTTAAACACACATAAGACACAAAGTAGAATAAACAAAACACATCTTGATATATGTAAAAATCAATATTTTGCCGTACTTAAGGTTTGTCTTTCTCTCTTTTTTATCTTCTTTTCTCTGTCCCTCTGTCTCTCTCGCTCTCATTTACTGATGTTTCTGAGTAGTTTGTTCTAAAAAGTTACCAGTCTGAATTTTTCTGATTGCATCTCTGTGGTATTAATATGTTCCTTTGTATTTTCTATAAATTACTAGTAATTTTAGAAGTTTATCAGATTAAAGTTCAATTTATTTATTGTTGGAAAGAATAATTCATAAGTGGTATTAATTCATTTGTTTAATATGCTGGGCTTATACAATACCTTTTTGTGAACTAGGAAACAATGGACAGAAAAATTAGAAAAAGGCACTCATTCTGGGTAGAAGAATTAGAAAAAGGGGACTTTACAGATATACTGTTGTTAATTTCTAATTTAATATTGTTGAAGTAAGAGAATGCACTTCGCTAAATTTCAGTCTTTTAAAATTTTCTGTAAACTTATTTATGGTCCAGCATATGGTCTGTCTTGGTGAGCAATCAGTGTAAGTTTGAAAAAAATGTGTATTCTGTAGCTGTTGGGTATAGTGTATGTCAATTAGGTCAACTTGGTTGATAGTGTTACTCAGATCTTCTGCATCCATACTAATTTATCTTATCTACTCATTTTATCAATTACTCCAACTGGATTGTGGATTTGTCAGTTTCTCCTTTTAGTTCTGTCATGCTTTATGTATTTTGAAACTCTCTTATTAGGTACATAGATATTCAGAATTGCTATGACTTCTTGATGAATTTATCCTTTTGTCATTATGAAATGCTCCTTTTGGTCTTTTGTAATATGTCCTGAAGTTTTTGTCTGATATTACGTCATTCTCTTAATGCTTCCTGTTTGATAGTATACCTTTCTCTGTCCTTTTGCTTTCAACCAATGTGTGTCTTATATCTTGTAGACAGTACATAGTTGGTTTTGCTCTTTTATATGGTCCAACATTGCTGCCTTTTAATTGGTGTGTTAGTCCCTTTATATTTAATATAATTTTTGCTATCATTGGGTTTAAGTCTATTTGTTTTCCATTTGTCCTTTTTTTGCCTTATTTTGGATTAATTGGATAACTTAAAGTATTGGCCTATTAGCTCTTTATTGTTATTTTATTTTTTAAATTTTCTTTTAGTGATTTCTCTAAGTATAACAATATGCATCTTTTTTTTTTTTGCGGTACGCGGACCTCTCACTGCTGTGGCCTCTCCCGCCGCGGAGCACAGGCTCTGGACGCGCAGGCCCAGCGGCCATGGCTCACTGGCCCAGCCACTCTGCGGCATGTGGGATCTTCCCGGACTGGGGAACGAACCCGTGTCCCCTGCATCGGCAGGCGGACCCTCAACCACTGCGCCACCAGGGAAGCCCATTTCTTTTTCTTTTGCGGTACGTGGGCCTCTCACTGTTGTGGCCTCTCCCGTTGTGGAGCACAGGCTCCGGACGCTCAGGCTCAGCGGCCATGGCTCACGGGCCCAGCCGTTCCGCGGCATGTGGGATCCTCCTGGACCAGGGCACGAACCCGTGTCCCTTGCGTCGGCAGGCGGACTCTCAACCACTGTGCCACCAGGGAAGCCCAACAATGTGCATCTTTATCAAAGTCTATTAAGAGTCAATATCTGACACTTCTCATTTTTCACTTCCTCACAAATTCCTTACATTTCAGTACCTCACAAGTGTGAATAATATAATACCATTTACTTACCCCTCTCATCCTGTATGCTGATGATGTCTTATCTTTAACTTCTATATATGATTTAATATTGTTATTTTTGCTTTAAACAGCCAGTTGTCTTTAAGGAGATGTAGAGAATAAAAAATAAGTCTTTTTAATAAGCAACTTTATTGAGATAGAATTCACATACCATAAAATTCACTCATTTTGAGCGTAGAATCAGTGGCTTTTGGTATATTCTCAGAGACATGCATCTGTCACCACAATTAATTCTAGAATGTTTTTGTTACTCCACAAAGAAACCCCTTACTACTTAGCCCTGTCCTCCAGTCCTACTGTCTCCCAGCCCTAGGTAACCACTAATTGACTTTCTGTCCATATAGATTGCCTATTCTGGACATTTCATATAAATGGAATCATATAATATATGGTCCTCTGTGATTGGCTTTTACTTAGTACAAGTTTCATCCATGTTGTAGCATTTTTCAGAGCTTCTTTCTTTTTGTTATTGGATACTATCCCATTGTTTGGATATACCACTTTTTATTTGTCTGTTCATTAGTTGATGGACATTTGGGTTGTTTCCACTTTTTGGCTATAATGAATAATACTGCCATGAACATTCATGTACAAGTTTTGTGTGACAAATGATTTTGTTTCAGGTGTGTATTTAAGAGTATAACTGTTGGATCATATGATGACTCTATATTTATCCATTTGAGGAATTGTAAGACTTTTCCAAAGTGACTGCAGAATTTTACATTTCCACCTGCAGTGGATAAGGGTTCCAGTTTCTCTACATCTTTTGCCAACGCTTGTTATTATTTATCTTTTTGATTATAGCCATCCTAGTGTGCTGTAGTCTTTTTAAAAAATTATTATTATTTTTCAGTTTTTGGCTGTGTTGGGTCTTCTCGTTGTGGTGGCTTCTCTTGCTGCAGAGCACAGGCTCTAGGCTCATGGGCTGCAGTAGTTGTGGCTCGTGGGCTTAGTAGTTGCGTCTCACAGGCTCTAGAGTGCAGGCCCGGTAGTTGTGGTGCACGGGCTTAGTTGCTCCGTGGCATGTGGGATCTTCCTGGACCAGGGATCGAACCCGTGTCCCCTGCATTGGTAGGTGGGTTCTTAACCATTGTGCCACCAGGGAAGCCCCATGCAGTCTTTTGTATTCACCTACTTATTTACCATCTTTAGTATCTTTCTTCCTTCTTTTGGATCTGATTTTATAGTTGCATTGATTTTTTTTCTGCCTGAAGAGCATTCTTTAGTATTTCTTGTAGTACAGGTCTGTTGGTTAAGAATTCTCCCAGATTTTGTTTATGTGAGTGTTTTTATTTCACCGTACTGTTTGAAGGATATTTCTGTTGAATATGAAATTATGGATTGTCATTTCACCACTTGAAATATATCATTCCATTGTTTTCTTTTTTTTTTTTCGGCCACACCGCATAGCTTGTGGGATCTCAGTTCTGACCAGGGATTGAACCTGGGCCATGGCAGTGAAAGTGCAGAATCTTAACCACTAGGCCACCAAGGAACTCCCCATTCCATTGTTTCCTGATCTCCATTGTTTGTGATGAGAAGTTAGCTGTTACTTATATCCTTGGACCCCTTTATCATAAAAATCTTTTGGGGCTGCTTTCAAGATTTCATCTTTGGTTTCTAGCAGTTTGACTATAAGTCTAGGTGTGCTTTTCTTTGTATTCATCCTAGTTGAGGTTTGCTGAGCTTGGAACTGTTAAGTCAGTGTTTTTCATCCTATTTGGAAAATTTCAGTGATTCTTTCTGCACTATTTTCACTCTCTTCTTATTTTGGAACTCCAAGTACATGTGTGTTAGACTCTTTGGTATTGTTCTATAAGTTGCTGGGGTATTATTCATTTTTCTTTGATCTTTTTTTCCTGTCTGTTCTTCAGATTAGATATTTTTTACTGGTCTGTATTCAAATTCACTGACTCCCATCTGCCATGTCCAATCTTCTGTTAAGCCCATGTGGTAGATTTTTCATTTGTTATTGTACTTTTGTTCTAGGGTTTTCATCTTGTTCTTTTCTACAGTTTTCACTTCTCTTACTAGATTTCCTATCTGCACACTAATTAAGACCATATTTTCCTTTACTTCTTTGAATGTAATTCTTTGGACATATTTTGTGTTAAATCTTTAAAAACATTTAAAATAGCTGATTTTAAAGTTTCAGTCTGTTAGATCCAACATCTTGGCTGTCTCAGAGTTGGTTTCACTTATTTTTTAAATTTTTATTTATTTATTTGGCTGTGCTGGGTCTTAGTTGCGGCATGCAGGATCTTCGTTGAGGCACGTGGGATCTTTAGTTGTGGCATACAGGATCTTTAGTTGCGGCATGCAGGTTCTTAGTTGCAGCATGTGGCATCTAGTTTCCCGACCAGGGATTAAACCTAGGCCCCCTGCATTGGGAATGAAGAGTCTCAACCACTAGACCACCAGGGAAGTCCCAGGGTTGGTTTCTATTGGCTACTCTTTTTTTTTTTTTTCCCTATGGGTCACATTTTTCTTTCTTTTATTTTTTTACATTTAGTACTTTTTTCAATTGTATACTGATCGTGTAGATGGTACTAGAAATTGCAAATTTTATCTTTCTGTGTAGAGTGGTGTTTTTTAAAATTCTTGTAGATACTTCAGTTACTGGCTGATTACCTTGAACTTTGTAGGCTTGGTTTTAATCTTTGCTAGGATGGATCTGAGGAGAGCCCATTGTGTTTCCTTACTTTACTGCAACTCAACCTCCAAACTTTCAATTCCTTGCAAAACTTGTTGGGGCTTGATTTAGGCTTTGTTAGGGTGAGTCTAGAATAAGTCTTATTATATGATGTGGTCCTCACTCTTAGTTGAGGCCTTTTTCATATCTCAGTTGGATGTTTGAGGTGTTAATAAGGTGTTAATGTGGTTTCTCTACTTTGGCTGGGTGGGAACTCCGAAGTTTACCCAGCACTCCTTAACTATACTGTCTTCCTCTCCCAGCCATTATCTTTTAATCCTTGATTGGTTTTGCCCTGTATATGTGCAGTCTGTTCTGTGGCCAAGGACTTACAGCGGGGCATGGTTCTTACAGACTTCTGGACCCTCTGCCTTGCAGATTTCAACCATATCAACAGCACTGAAGGCTGATCTCTGCCTGTACAGCTTAGCAGAACCACTGTGCCCTTCTTAAATTCTTACTTGCGGGGCCGTGGTCATGGAAATTTTTCCCAGGTAGAAAGAAGAGGCAATTGTAGGGGTCACCTTGTTAGTTTACCATTTCTAAGGGATTATAGTCTCTGTGTTGCCCATTATCTAATACCTGTAAATGATTGTCTCATGCATTTTGTTTGCTTTATGGTAGCTCATGGTGAGAATGCTAGTCTGACATCAGTTACTCCATCATGTTTGTTAGGAAAAGCTGGCCTTACTATTGTTGAGGCATTTACTTCCTGTAGCCTCAGTTCTGTGTGTACATGTTTATTTTCTTTACCTCAAAATTGGTAATTGCTATGCCCCTTTAACATTTCTTTCCTTTTGTAGTTTCTGATTTTTTTTTTTTTTTTTTACTACCTCAGCTTCTTCCCTAAAACTCTCCTAAATATTCTTTTCTTTACCCTCTCCCTCTCCCTCTCCTTCTCCTTCTTTGTCTTCTTTAATGGGGTGTTTTGAAGTTGATTAGAATATAATGCTGTGGAACAGCTCTGGAGAATTAATATCTCATATTTGTGGATTGTAGTTACAATGATATCTCAAGACCATTCTCCTGAAGGAGGTGGTTTTTGCTTTCACTATATGTGTAAGAGTTCATGTCCCATGTATTTTTTTTTTTTTCTTTTTTTTTTGCGGTAGGCGGGCCTCTCACTGTTGTGGCCTCTCCTGTTGCGGAGCACAGGCTCCGGATGCGCAGGCTCAGCGGCCATGGCTCACGGGCCCAGCCACTCCGCGGCATGTGGGATCTTCCCAGACCGGGGCACGAACCCGTGTCCCCTGCATCGGCAGGTGGACTCCCAACCATGGCGCCACCAGGGAAGCCCTCCCATGTATTTTAATAATACAAATCCATTGAGTAATAGAACACTGACTCACAAGTTAGAAAATCTGTGTTCTAGTTCTGCCAAGTTTTAGGCCAGCTGTTAAACTTTGATTTGTTAATTTGCTTAGAACAGATAATATTTAGCCCCTTCAGTCTCTTAAAATTTGGGTAATTTAGTTAACAGTTAATTAGAAAATCATTGTAGTCATTAGCTTTAGTCTTTTTTTTTTTGACCTTATACCATTAGTAAAACTGCTTCTTAAAATATTAAAAATTTTAGTTATTTTTATTAGTGGTGATTTTTCTTTTCCATTATGGGAGAGAGTGCTGGTCAGTTTATTTACAGAATATGAATATATCACTATGGATTGGTTATTTTATGGCTATAATATGTATTTTTTTGGTTTGACTAAATATGACTGTTAGTGCATTTGAGTCTTGAAGATGCAGTGTTTGCATTTCAGTTCCTTCTCTTATTGAGTGTAACTTACCGTCTTAGCTCTTTAAAACCGTGGTTACTAAATATTTAGTAATTAATATTATCTGTAATGTTTCTCTTTGTATGTGAAAATATAGCCCTAACCCCATATGGCTCTTCTTCTCTAATTCTTTTTTTTTATACTGGGAATCTTTTTTTAAGATTCATTTTATCTGTTGACTAGTTTACTACATATATGTATATAGGTGTATATATACACACACATGCGTATACACATACATTTTCTGTCTTGGAGGAAACCTTTTGTTAGGTTTTGCCTGCAGGTGAATTTTCGTTTCATGGATGGACACCCTTTTCCACTTTTTTTTGGCTGCATCGGCTCTTTGTTGTGGCACGCAGGATCTTCGTTGCGGCAAGCGGGATCTTTTTGTTGCGGCGCGCGGGCTTCTCTCTAGTTGTGGCATGCGGGTTTTCTCTCTCTAGTTTTGGCGCGTGGGCTCCAGAGCGCGTGGGCTCTGTAGTTGTGGTGCACAGGGCTCCAGGGCGTGTGGGCTCTGTAGTCGTGATGTGCGGGCTTAGTTGCCCTGCGGCGTGTGGGATCTTAGCTCCCTGACCAGGGATCGAACCCGTGTCCCCTGCATTGGAAGGCAGATTCTTTACCAATGGACCAAAAGGAGGTCCCTCATGGATGGACGCCCTTTGAGAGCTCTTTCCCTTGTATCTATATCCACCTCTCCTTTGAAGTTATATTGTCAAATTTGTATTATAAGATTCAAACAGGTAATAAATATGAAGCTGTTTATTCGATGTTCAAACTTAAAACACAAATTATTTTATTTTGCAAGAACTTGAAACATTGGCACATTAGTTTCTGTAGGGGTAAAAGTATAAACAGAGACAGAATTAATATATTTCCTCATTGCCTTTTTTTCTGCTGTGGGCATAAAATATTATGTCTAACGTATGTGTAATGATAGTTTGCCTGAGTTTGAATCCTAGGTTTTCCACTCATTCTTAGCTGTGTGATTTAGGGAAAACTATTTTCTTTAAGCCTTTGTTTTCTCATCTGTATAGTAGGTTTACCAGTAGCATATACCTCACAGCATTGCTGTGAGGATTCGATGAGGCACAGTTCAAGTAAGTTTAAAAATTTAGGTAAATTTAAGAGTATTTACTTTGTAGTCAACTGTAAAGAGTTGCTTTCAGTATTCTAAATGCAGAAAAATAACAATTTTTAGGTTAAGTTTCAGGAATATTTTTGGCAATTTACTTCTTGTTTACTTAGCAGTTAGTCCCTGAGATAGTAAATAGAATGAGAATAATTGAATGAAAAATTAACCTAGATATCTTAACGGTTTTCTTCACGTTTCAAATGTATTAAGCTTATTTTCAAAGATTAAAAAGTAAGACTCAACTGTAGTTTATTAGTTGTTGGTTTACTAATAAATATAAGTTTGCATTCTTTCTCATATACTCAATACATTTTCCAGGCCACTGATTCCTAAACTTGCCTCATCCTAAGAATCACCTTGGGTGCCTATTTAAAATACAAATTTCTGGGCCTTACCAGGTGGAGGGAACTTGTATTTTATACTGGCTATCTAAGAGAGTCTTACGCTCAAGCAGTTTTGGAGAACACTGTGCTGAGTATACAACAGTGAGTGTGGGAGACGTGGTTACTGCCCCCAGTAATTTTATAGTATTTTAGGTCTTCTTTTGAGTCATTAAATGGAAATTAGTTTTTCTTGGTTCTTTATAAGGAGGAAAAGGGAAGTTTAGAGTTATAAAAATATTCTTTGTAATTAAGATGTGAAAGTGGATTTTACGCTATTTGTTAAACTATTTAAAAAAAATTTTTTTTGGAGTATGGTTGCTTTACAGTGTTGTATTAGTTTCTACTGTACAGCAAAGTGAATTAGCTATATATATATATATATATATATATATATCCCCTCTTTTTTGGATTTCCTTCCCATTTAGGTCTCCATAGAGCATTGAGTAGAGTTCCCTGTGCTATACAGTAGGTTCTCATTAGTTATCTATTTTGTACATAGTATCAATAGTGTATATATGTCAATCCCAATCTCCCAATTCATCCCATCTGCTCCCCTTCCCCCTTGTTATCCATATGTTTGTTCTCTACGTCTGTGTCTCTATTTCTGCCTTGTAAATAAGATCATCTATACCAGTTTTTTCAGATTCCACATATATGCATTAATGTACAATATTTGTTTTTCTGACTTACTTCACTCTATATGACATTCTCTGGGTCCATCCACATCTCTACAAATGACCCAATTTCATTCCTTTTTATGGCTGAGTAATATTCCATTGTATATATGTACCATATCTTCTTTATCCATTCCTCTTTTGATGGACATTTCGGTTGTTTCCATGTCCTGGCTATTGTAAATAGTGCTGCAGTGAACATTGGGGTGCATGTGTCTTTGAATTATGGTTTTCTCTGGGTATATCTGCCCAGTAGTGGGATTGCTGGGTCACGTGGTAGTTTTCACGGAACTAGAACAAAAAATTTTACAATTTGTATGGAAACACAAAAGACCCCAAATAGACATAGAAATCTTGAGAAAGAAAAATGGAGCCAGAGGGACCAGGCTCCCTGACTTCAGACTATACTACAAAGCTACGGTAATCAAGACACTATGGTACTGGCACAAAAACAGAAATATAGATCAATGGAACAGGATAGAAAGCTCAGAGATAAACCCACGCACCTATGGTCACCTAATCTATGACAAAGGAGGCCACAATATACAATGGAGCAAAGACAGCCTCTTCAATAAGTGGTGCTAGGAAAACTGGACAGCTATATGTAAACGAATGAAATTAGAACACTGCCTAACACCATACACAAAAATAAACTCAAAAGAGATTAAAGACCTAAATGTAAGACTGGACACTATAAAATTCTTAGAGGAAAACATAGGAAGAACACTCTTTGACATAAATCACAGCGCAATCTTTTTTGACCCACCTCCTAGAATAATGGAAATAAAACAAAAATAAACAAATGGGACTTAATGAAACTTAAAAGCTTTTGCACAGCAAAGGAAACCATAAACAAGACTAAAAGACAACCCTCAGAATGGGAAAAAATATTTGCAAATGAAACAACTGACAAAGGATTAATCTCCAAAATATACAAACTGCTCATGCAGCTCAGTATCAAAAAAACAACCCAATCCAAAAATGGGCAGAAGACCTAAATAGACATTTCTCCAAAGAGGACATACAGATGGCCAACAAACATATGAAAAGATGCTCAACATCACTAATAATTAGAGAAATGCAAATCAAAACTACAATGAGATATCACCTCACACCAGTCAGAATGGCCATCATCACAAAATCTACAAACAGTAAATGCTGCAGAGAGTGTGGAGAAAAGAGAACCCTCTTTAATTGTTGATAGGAATGTAAATTGATACAGCCACTATGGATAAGAGTATGCAGTTTTCTTAAAAAACTCATAATAGAACTACCATGTTAAACTATTTTAAAAAAAAATGCTACTGAAGTAACAGAAACCTGAAATCTTGAACCCTTATTGTAACCATTCTGCTGATGTAGGAAAAGGGCCTTTGGGGAAGCAAACAATTTTGGTGGGAATATCCTAAACTTGGGAAATTTTGCAATATTAGCATCAAGGGATCAAAATGTTAAGGTGGCTCCAAATGCATAAATGTTTTTGTGGAACAGTCACTGAAGAGGAAATATCTAAATATTAGCTCCTTTAGGAAAGTGAAAGTCATGTCTGTTTTAGCTTTCAGGCTGGGGATGGAAGCCCTTACAAAAGTACATGCTACAAAGTGCTATTTGTTTCATCAAAAGGATTGATAGGAAGTTGGCAGACTTGATTAATGTAAATTTGGAAGGAGCTTTGCAGTCATCTTTTTAGTTCTATTCTCCACCTGTCCTCCCTTTTTTAACAGATGGGGAAGCTAAAGCCTAAGAAAGGTTATATGGTTGCATTGCTCACCTGGCCAGCTCCATTTTCTTTTTTCTGTGTAAATTCCAGTTATGAATTGTTCAGTTAAATTTTGATCACATTTGCCAAGTACAGTTCTTATTAATGTAGTGCAACCAGATTGTAACTCAAACCCATTTTATGTGAAAAATGAAAATACTACAGTATTATCAAAAATCAATTTGATATGTTTCGAACAATTTTCTCTTTGTATTTTAGTTTCCAGGATGCTAGCTTGAGATTAAAAAATACTTTAAACATTCACTAATGATTTTTCTGCCAGTTTTTAATTTTAATTTATCTTTTTCTTTGATAATATATAAACGTCATTGTATTTGGTTTTTGAGATATAATATGCAAATTAGGAAACCTAAATGTATTATTTATGCCAGGAAATGATTTGGAGGATAACTTTTTTTTTTATCAGAAGCAAATTTTATTTCCTTTTTTTTCTGTTATCATCTAGTTTTTTTTGGAGAACAGAGCATCTCACAATATTTCTGAAAAATCAAAAATTTAGACTTTGTTTTGTGTTACATGCAAGTGTCTAGAAAGACTGTATCAACCACCTCATAAGGATAATTTATTTTATAGTATTTTTACTTTACATATTTCACTTTTGACATTGTATAAATATATATATTATACACATGTATAAATAAATATATTTATTCCCTACAAAAAGGCAAGAAAACGTAAAATTTAATGGACTTCATTAGAAATGTTTTGGAGTATTAGGTTTCTTCTCATTTACTAAGTTAGAATATGTAAAAGCCAGATTTCTGAGATGAAGAAAAATGATTGTAAACCTCACTCGGTTTTTTTTAGAACACAAATATGATAGTGGCTGTGTCATTGAAAATTAATGAGGGCTCCATCAATATGGTGCAGTGCCTCTGCATCACTGATTTATATATATTTAATGAGCCTGCTATTCTAATTTCAGGTAACTGAAGCAAACTGCTTCTAGCAGTAACTGATTTACTTACAAACAATTCATTCCTTTAAAATATAAAAGTCTTGAAATCTACCAATGTTAAGTATAATTTCTTCATAAATAATTCTACAATGTTTATTTTCTGGCTATAACTAACCTATCTTCTGTTTCAGATAATGTTACCAAAACACGTTCTTTTATTTGATCTTATTTCTTGCTACTGATCTGTGGAGTTGGAGTAGAAAATATGGGGGGAAAACCTTTAAAAAGTATTAGGACAGGGACTTCCCTGGTGGTGCAGTGGTTAAGAATCCGCCTGCCAGTGTGGGGGACATGGGTTCCATCCCTGGTCTGGGAAGATCCCGCATGCCGCAGCAACTAAGCCCCTGTGCCACAGCCACTGAGCCTGTGCTCTAGAGCCTGTGAGCCACAACTACTGAAGCCCCTGTGCTTAGAGCCCATGCTCCCCAACAAGAGAAGCCACTTCAATGAGAAGCCCGTGCACCGCAACGAAGAGTAGCCCCTGTTCACCACAATTGGAGAAAGCCCGCGCGCAGTAGCGAAGACCCAGCACAGCCAAAAATTAAAACAAACAAACAAAAAAGTAGTAGGACAGGAATAAAGACACAGACGTAGAGAACAGACTTGAGGACACGGGGTGGGGGAGGGGAAGCTGGGACGAAGTGAAAGAGTAGCGTTGACATATATACACTACCAAATGTAAAATAGATAGCTAGTGAGAAGCAGCTGCATAGCACAGGGAGATCAGCTCGGTGCTTTGTGACCATCTAGGGGGGTGGGATGGGGAGGGTGGGAGGAAGGTGCAAGAGGGAGGGGATATGGGGATATATGTATACATATAGCTGATTCACTTTGTTATACAGCAGAAACTAACACAACATTGTAAAGCAATTGTACTCCAATAAAGATGTAAAAAAAAAAGTAATAAGATTGTAGAAGCATGACATGGCAGATGTTATTTCTGAGATCTGTTAGAGCGTATATGAGAACCATTTTAGGGTGTATTTCTGTATTCTTTGGCATTAGGATTATAACTTTTAATATTTACATTTTTAGTTTTATTTTAAAATACTTTTATTTTAAGGTATCTATTTTGTTAGTTTTATTGAAAAGATAATATTAAAAACAGTTTCGACAAAAATTTGTACATAATAATTTTATAGAGCGTTTATTTTAATTTTTACCTTCTGGTTTTGTGTGTCCACATACAAAGATGAGCAGTTCTATAGAAATCACTTTATAATGTGCAGTTTTTATGGAACAGTAATTTGCTGAGCTACATTTTATTTTCTAAAAATGCTAATATTGCCGAATGAATATGCAATTGACAACATTTAATAAAATACAGTGTTAGTAGGTAGAAATTTCTTATTCATATTTGCTCTATGCTCAGTGAATTGATAGCAAAGAGAGTGAGTTTCTTTAGAGAGCTGAGATTGATAAGCAGACTTTTAAAGATAAAAATTCTTACTCTTATGTAGTTTAAATATATTTCTAAGGTATAAAATGTGATATGTTGTAATCGATGTTTCTTTCTGCATTATTCAGATCATGGATGTCTTATTTCTCATAATTGTATCTGGCAGATTTCATTAATATTTAATTCCTTTTGGAGGTTAATTGCAAAAAGCAATCTATGTAATGTGCTACAACTAAATGCAAAAACATACAATTTATAGAAGGAATGGTGTCAATAACAATAAATTTCCATGGCTAGTTTAAGTTCAGTGCTTGTAATTCCCACTTGGGAAATATATTTTTGTCTCCTCTTTATGAATTTTGGGTTTATATTATTTAGAATTAGAATAGAAACTAACATTTATATATTATAACATTTATATATTTATATATCATATGTAGAAGATAGAATGTAAGAAATTAGAGATGAAAACATATGGCCAGAGCGGATTGATTAATAAAATACCTCACAGAGGACAATTATATACATATGTGAATATGAAGGGTTTATTTCCTACCAAAAGTTAGAACCAGAGATTAAACCTGTGCTTTTCGATTATATTCTCTTTATTAACACTGTGTTCCCAATTGCTGTATTCATTTATGGGTTTTTGGTTTCTAGATTATGCTTACAGAGAGACTTTTGGAGCAGTGGTTAAAAGTATCAACTTTGGAATCAAAGAAACTTGAGTTAAATCCTCATGCTACCACTTAATAGTTGTGTGACCTTCAGCAAAGCCTTTTTTGACTCCCACATTCCTAACTCTCTAAAATGGTGATAAAAATAATACTACCTACTTTACAAGTTTGTTGTGAAGATTCAATACAATTTGTACAAAGTGCTTGGCATGTTATGCTTAGCATATAGCAGCTGATATTTATTGGGCACTTACTATTACTACTGTTAGGAGTGGTGGTGTCAATATTATGTAGTGTTTGTGGAAAACTATAAAATATTTGCAATAACAGAGAATTTTAATTGTGATAAGGGTACTTGTTAACTATTAGGTGTAATCACAGCTAGCAACTTCTATGCATATG
The DNA here is from genome assembly GCF_005190385.1 of Monodon monoceros. Lineage (NCBI taxonomy): Eukaryota > Metazoa > Chordata > Mammalia > Artiodactyla > Monodontidae > Monodon > Monodon monoceros. The sequence continues at coordinate 134,034,999 of NW_021703778.1, forward strand.
CATTTCTTTAAAAATTAAACACAAATGGATTTGCTGTATGAATTTCTCTGCAACTTCATTCATTCATCAGTATATCTTGGATAGTTTCTTATGTTTGAGCATATAGATGTACGTCATTCCTTTTTTTTCTTTTTTTCAGTACGCGGGCCTCTCACTGTTGTGGCCTCTCCCGTTGCGGAGCACAGGCTCCGGATGCGCAGGCTCAGCGGCCATGGTTCACGGGCCCAGCCGCTCTGCAGCATGTGGGATCCTCCCGGACTGGGGCATGAACCCCTGTCCCCTGCATCGGCAGGCGGACTCCCAACCACTGTGCCACCAGGGAAGCCCCCTTTTTTTTTTTAACATCTTTATTGGAGTATAATTACTTTACAATGGTGTGTTAGTTTCTGCTTTATAACAAAGTGAATCAGCTATACATATACATAATGTCATTCCTTTTTATGGTTGCAGAATATTCCTTGTTTTGAAGTACATTAATTTATTTAACATGCCATATATTAATGGAAGTTTTGGTTGTTTCCAGATGTTTAAAATTATAATTTTCAGTACATATCCTTATCTTTGTGAGTGTATCTGTAGGATAAACTTCTAACAGCAGAGTGTGCATTTAAAATTTTGGTGGATATTACCAATTTTTTTTCTTTTGGTTTTGCTTTTTTCAACTTTATCAAGACAGAATTGACGTTCACTAAACTGCACATGAATTGTATAATTTAATCAGTTTGGGCATGTTTATGCCCCATGAAGCCATCACTACAATTAGGATAAGAAATATTTCTATCACTCCCCAAATTTTCTTATACCATTTGTAATCCATTTTTTTCTCTACTCCCATCCTAAGGCAACAAATGATTCGCTTTTTCTTATCATAGAGTAGTTTGCTTTTGCTATAATTTTACCCAGAATCATATAGTCTGTATTCTTTTTTTTTTTGCCTCACTTCTTTCACTCAGTTATTTTGAGATTCATCCATGATGTTGTGTATATCAATGATTCATTCCTTTTCCTTATGTAAATTATATAATTATATATATAAATTAGTATAGATATACTAATTTGTTTTTCCATTCACCAGTTAATGGACACTTGGCTTGTTTCCAGTTGTTAGTATTACAAAAGAGCTTCTATAAACTTTCATGTAAAGTCTTTGTGTAAACATGTTTTTGTTTCTCTTGGATAAATACCTAGGAGTGGCATGGCTAGGTTGTATGGTAGGTATATATTTAACTTAAGTTTTATAGGTTTAGATTTTACATTTAGATCTGTGATCCATTTCGAGTTACTTTTTGTGTATGGTGTGAGGTAAGAGTGGTTTTTTCCCCCCTAGAAGGCTATGTAGTTGATCTGGCACCATTTGTTGAAATGCTTTTATTTTTTCGTTGGGTTGCCTTAGCATTTTTGTTAAAAATCAATTGACTAAATAAATATGTGTCTATTTCTGAACCCTCTATTTTCTTCCATTGATTTATATGTATCTTTGCCGTTACATCCAAACTGTTTTAATTACTATAGATTTGTGGTCCTCCACCTTTTTTTTTTTTTTTTTTAATTGCTTTTGTTGTTCTAGGTCCTTTGCATTTCTATATAACTCTCAGAATCATTGTCAACTTTTGTAAAAATGCCTGCTGGAATATTGATTGGGATTGCTTTAAATTTGGGGAGAATTGCCATCTTGACCATATTGAGTATTCCAATCAATAAACATGATATATCTTTTTATTATTTAAATATTTAATTATGCTCAGCAGTGTTTTGTAGTTTTCAGTGTAGAAGTCTTGGACAACTTTTGTTATATTTATTTCTAGCTAATTTATGTTTTTTGGTTCTACTATATATATGTTTTAAAATTGTTTTCACTTTCCAATTGTTTGCTACTAGTATGTAAGAAAACAATTGATTTTTGTATATTAACTTCATATCCTTCAATCTTGCTAAATTCAGTTATTCTAGTAGTAGGTTTGTAGATTCCCTGGGATTTTCTATGTAAACAATGATATCTTTGGGGCTTCCCTGGTGGCGCAGTGGTTGAGAGTCCGCCTGCCGATGTAGGGGACACGGGTTTGTGCCCTGGTCCGGGAGGATCCCACATGCTGCGGAGCGGCTGGGCCCGTGAGCCATGGCCACTGAGCCTGCGCGCCCGGAGCCTGTGCTCCGCAACGGGAGAGGCCACAACAGTGAGAGGCCGGCGTACCGCAAAAAACAAAAAACCCACAATTATATCTTTATTTAAAAAAATTTTTTTAAATTAATTTATTTTTGGTCACACAGCTTGTGGGATCTTAGTTCCTTGACCAGGGATTGAACCTGCACCCTGGGCAGTGAAAGAGCAGGGCCCTAACCACTGGACCACCAGGGAATTCCCAATCATATCATTTTTAAATAGGGCTGTTTTAATTCTTTCATTCCAATCTTTATTTATTTATTCACTTATTTAACCTTAATGCAATGCTGGAACCTCTACAGTAATGCCGAATAGAAGTGGGGAAAATGGGGATTCTTGCCTTGTTTTTGGTCTTGGGAGGATAAAATTCAGTCTTTCATCATTAAATATGATGCCTTCTGCCAGTTTGAGGAAGTTCCTTACTATTCCTAGTTTGCTGAGAGATTTTTCCTTTCCTTTGTACATCATAAATTGGTTTTGAATACTGTCAACGCTTTTCCTTAATCTATTGATATAACCATATGGTTTTTCTCCTTTATTCTGGTAATACGGTGAATTACATTGATTGAGCTTTGAATGTTAAATCAACATGTGTTACTGGCCTTAATCCTAACATGTCATGATTTATTATTATTTTTGTATAGTGTTGGATTTAGTTTGCCAACACTTTGTTAAGGATCTTTGCTTAGATATCCTGTAATTTTTTTTTAAATGACTGTGTTAGGTTTAGTATTAGAATTACTCTAACCTCACAAAACCACTTGTGCTGTGTATTAGCTACCTATTTCTTTGTAATAAATTATTTCAAAATTTAGTAACTAAAAAGCACAAACATTATCTCATGGTTTCTGTGAGAAGGGAATTCATTAGTGGCTTAACTGGGAGGTTCTGGCTCAAGGTCCCTCACAGGGCTGCAATCAAGGTATAGGCTGGTGTTGTAGTCATCTCCAAACTCTACAGGGGAAGGATCAGCTTGGAAACTTACTTACATGAGCTATCTGAAGGCTTGACTGGGGCTGGAGTATCTACTTCTAAGCTCACTCCTGTGACTTTTGTGAGGAGTCCTCAGTTCTTTACTGTTTGTTGGCCTCAGTTATTTGCTACATGGACCTTTCCTAAGAGTTTCTTTCTTTCTCTTTTTTTAACATGTATTTATTTATTTGGCTGTGCCTGGCCTTAGCTGTGGTACACGGGATCTTCATTGCCTGCAGGATCTTTGTTATGGCATGAGGGATCTGATCTTTTTTTAGTTGCAGCATGTGGGATCTTTAGTTGCGGCATGCGGGATCCAGTTCCCTGACCGTGGATCAAACCCAGGCCCCCTGCATTGGGAGCGTGGAGTCTTTGCCCCTGGACCACCAGGGAAGTCCCTTCTAAGAGTGCTTTAGTGTTATCACAACACATAACTTTTTTTCCCTAGAGTGAATAATTCAAGAGAGAGAGGCAGATGCCACAATGTCTTAGGAACTAGCTTTGGATGTCTGGCGCTTCCATTTCTGCCACATTCTATTTGTTAGAGTCTTAAGTGCAGGCTACATTCAGCGGGAGGGGTAATTAAGCTTCACCTTTTGATGAGAGAAATGTCGAAGAATTTGTGGACATATATAAAACCACATCACCCATATATCTGTATGTTTATCACTGTTATAGCCCAGATCCAAGAGTGTTCCCAGTGATCCTTGCCTCCTGGTATTCATGCCCTTGTGTAATTTCTTCCCATATTGTATCAGAGTTGCTTGTGTGACCAACAGAGTATGGCAGAAGTGATGGTTTGTCACTTCCTAGGCTATCTCATAAAGAGATTGTGGCTTTCTCATGGACCACTTGCTCTGGGGAAAGACAGTTTCTGTGTTGTAAGCAGCCATGTGGAAAGACCCATGTAGTGAGAAACTGAGGCTTCCTGACAACTGCCATGTGAGTGAGCCATCTTGAAAGTGGATTCTCCCTAGTCATGTCTTCAGATGACTGGCTAACATCTTGGTAAATAAGCTACTACTGAATTCCTGGCACTCAGAAACTATATGAAATAATAAATGTTTATTGTTTTAAGCTGCTAAGTTTGAGGGTATTTTGTTATGCAGTAACAGATAACTAATACAATTACTTCACCTTTTTAGCACTTAATATTTATTGGTATAGATGTTTCTCCTGTTGATGAAAATTTAAAAATATGAAATTTCGATGACTCTTTTTAAATTTTTTTTTTTTAATAAAGCACACTAGTTAGTACCCTGCAATAGTGTATAAAAGTGCCTGTTTCCCCATACACTTTTGCAACACTGAGGCATTCGTAAAGGCTGTATTGGTTTTAATCCATTGTGATCACAGTTATACCTATTGTGTTTCATGTTTGTATTTAGTAGCAAGTCTCCAATATGATTTTAAGAATACTGATATAAGGCATTTTTTAAATTGATGTTTATGTTTTGAGCAAATACACAGGTTGAAGTCATGGTTTAAAATCATTTAACTTTCTGAGTAATAAAAGTCTGAACGAACATTTACAAATACAATTGTATGAAATAGCTATTGTTTGTAAGCACTTTATCCACCTCTTATTTCTGTAAAAGACTCATATTACAATTAGTGTGAGATCTATTCTTTAGACAGCTGGAAAGCAGGATGAAGAAAAATCATTCTCTTGTCCTATAGAAAGTATATTGGCCCTCTAGTACCAGACTTGGGCTTTTTTCAAAGATAATGGATTCCATACAGGTGAGTCAGTCTTTTGTGTTCCTACCAGGTGCATTGTTGATTTTCATGATGGCAGTCTAGGTACTCTCATTCTACAGCAGCTTTAGCAAATTCTCCAAAGAGCACAAAGAAAACCAGAGATTTTTGCATTTTGAGTGCAAGAAAATGAATTTCCTCAACTCTTTTGCCCTTTGTACTTTTTCTTGCTAGATGCTTTTGAACTGTGACTCCTTTGAAAAATATATGTAAGATATGTAGTTTCCCTTTCTTTTTTCTTTCTTTCTTTTTTTTTTTTTTGACGTGGGTTGTGTGTCATGATTATTTAATTTAGAACATGAAAGCAAAGTATATTGACTTACAGTTCTTTTTCTTGCCTATAAACTGGGTTATGGTAGGGCAGTAAGGATTCCCATTTACAGAGGTTATCCATGTCCCAGATTCTAGGAATAATGAAGTTCACATAGTCATCTGGAGTTAACAGTCATTTGATATTCACTTGGCCCTTAAAGTACAATACTAAAATACATTTTGGGTCTTAACTAAGGTAACATTCAGAGTAATCTTAATGTAAGAACTCTTTGAACAGATTTCTGAGTGAAAACTATAATCTACCTGAGAGCCCTTAATAATTGAAGGAAAAGTAAGTACTTGCTCCTTTAAAGTTTGGGATTTTTTTCCAGATTTGAAAGTTATTTATTTTTCAATTGTTAGCACTAAGGTAGGAGCTTAAACTATCATAGCTCTGAAGAGTTTATTTTATGTCAGTGTTTCGTAAACAGTTGCAATGAAATTTTGTTTATTTAGTTTATATTTCCTTTTTGGAGTACATTTCTTTTTCAGGTTATATTTTCCTTTTAAAGTCTTGTTGCTTCTTTCATTCAACAAATATTGAGTACTACTGTGTGCCATGCATATTCATAGTTGCAGAATGATAATATCTTTTGCCCTGGTTATTAGATTTCTTTGGTTATCTAATGTAACTAATTAAAGGTTTTATGGATTGATTTTCCTTTCTTGTTTTGTACATAGTAGTTTATTTTAAATGTGTTATTTAACCTTTTTTTGTGGGTTCACAATTTTTAATATGTATAAATTAATATCCTGGCTAGTTGTTAGATCAAACTATCTAGATCTGTGAGTTCATAAATTCTAATTCTGGTACTTTATATGTTACAGCATTTTGTTCTTTTTTTTCAAATCAGATACTCATTTTCTTTTTTTTCCCTATTTCTAATTCTATTTTTCTTCATTTTCCCCTCCTCTTCCTGTTACATAAATCATCTGCTCTCTTATCACATAGCAAATTACTATTTCAGTTTGAGTTAGTGACCTGAAGTTTGTAGCATTATCAACTGGGAGACCATAATCTCTTTGTTAGAAATCTCATGCTTAATTCTTAGGAGGAAAAACCTTAAAGAGTTCTTTGATGTAATTACTATGCTTTCTGGGCAAGTCTCATCTTCATGAGAAAACTTTTACTTCTTTATTTCAATTCCTTATAATGGATCGTAGTTGATTTTAAATAGATTATCAAGAGAGCAAATGTTGGAAAGAATTTTAAGACATTTCTGTGGTGAAATAGTTCTTTGTTATGGTATTCTTTAAATGGTTTTTCTATGCGTTTTATGTATGCTTCACCAAGAAATAAATTGAGACTACCACACTTGGCTAGAAATTTTTATTGAGCTGTGGTATTGTACATAAGAAAAATTTAAAAAAGAGTACAAAACATGTTTCTTCTAGCCCAGTTTTTTTTTTTTTTTTTAATTTTTTGGCTGTGCCACGCAGCATGTGGGATCTTAGTTCCCTGACCAGGGATTGAACCCATGCCCCTTGCATTGGAAACTCAGAGTCTTAACCGCTGGACTGCCAGGGAAGTCCTTCTTCTAGCCCAGTTTGCAGTTCAGTTTATTACTTGCTGTACAGAGATAGCTTATTCTCACGTATAGACTTATTAAAGCCAAAAAACCCTCATCTAGTACAGTTTCTTGATTTTAATGGATGAGAGAGGATAGATTTTTCTTTTAAAGCTGTTGAGTGATGAAACTTTGCAAATTCAAATTGGCCTCTTCCTCAGTTTAAGTTAGTGAACAAGGAAGCCAATAGACTGAAGTAGCTCTAATGCTTCGGTGGCCTACTAAGCAAACCAAAACCTAAGCCTGTAAATGCCTCAAGGTGAAGAAATTGAAACCTAAGGACAATCCATCACAAATACCAGCTAGGCTTTAAACTATAGCCAGTCAATAATTTCCTTGCTTTGCTTCCTTACTTTCTCTATATAAGTCTCTCCTGAGCTCCTGTTGGTGGAGTGCTCTTAGCCCATACCAGTTTGGTGCTGCCCTGTTCGAATCGATTTTCGCTCAATTAAACACTTAAAATTAAAAAAAAAGTAAGTTAATGAAGTTAAAAAAAGATCTAATGAGTTGATTTAATCAGTTCTCATTGGTGCTAATGAAAATTTCTTACTGGGTTTCAAATGGGAACAAGTATTTTTATTATTCATCTTTAAATTGATTTATGATGAAATGGCCATTGCTGCATTGCTGGTTAGTACTTCAGTTTTTAGTGACTGCAATAGCTACAGCCTGTATCATTTTATTTTTTAATTTTTTAAAACATCTTTATTGGAGTATAATTGCTTTACAATGGTGTGTTAGTTTCTGCTTTATAACAAAGTAAATCAGCTGTACATATACATATATCCCCATATCCCCTCCCTCTTGCGTCTCCCTCCCACCCTCCCTATCCCACCCCTGTAGGTGGTCACAAAGCACCGAGCTGATCTCCCTGTGCTATGAGGCTGCTTCCCACTAGCTATCTGTTTTACATTTGGTAGTATATATAAGTCCATGCCACTCTCTCACTTCGTCCCAGCTTTCCCTTCCCCCTCCCCGTGTCCTCAAGTCCATTCTCTACGTCTGCGTCTTTATTCCTGTCCTGCCCCTAGGTTCTTCATAACCATTTTTTTTTTTAGATTCCATATATATGTGTTAGCATACGGTATTTATTTTCCTCTTTCTGACTTACTTCGTTTCTTTTTATGGCTGAGTAATATTCCATTGTATATATGTGCCACCTCTTCTTTATCCATTCATCTGTTGGCCTGTATCATTTTAAATGACTAATTAAAGAGGAATGACTTATTATTTTCTAGCATGTGCATATATGTTAATTTCTTAGAATCATAAACTCTTTGTGTTGGAAGAGATCTTGGAGAGCATCTAGCCCATGTTCTTATTTTATAAATGAATAAACTAGGGGTACAAAGTGGTTGAGTGATTTGTCTAATCTTCCTTGACTACTAAGCATTTTGTATGCTTGCCTCCACTGTGATTTAGTAAGGTTACAGACCTTAATGTCTGATTTCAGCTTTCACTTGGTTAAATTCAGTTTATGAATGTGTTGTATCATCTACTCTCCTACTTAGTTTAAGTTATCAAGCAATGAAAACTCAGAATTTATGGTGAGTAGTAATTGAGAAGAATCATTTTTCTAAGCCTGTCATTATCTGTAATTTAGAATTACAATGACCAGGAAGCAGTGTTAGTATAAGAATAGTTTAATACATCCATATTAATCTGCCTGGCAGAATATAACATTTTAACATACCTTTTAGATCCCCAGTGATGGAAAAAAATGATTAAATTGCTTATTGTCAAAACAAAGAACTGCTTTGGATATGGTTGTTTAATAAGCTGTTTTGCTTCATGTAAAATAGTTTTGCTTAAGCTCTGGAGATACAGTCACATGGATTTACCTTTCGGTGACAATTGTTTACCGTCTGGGTTTACATTTAATGCAGGTGCTGGTGACAGTTTGAGATTCTTGACTCATTGCCCAGAATGGGAAATGATTGGTTTTGCTAGCTATACACAGTACTATCTTTTATTTTGTTATATACATTTTCAAATTTTTTGCCAGAAATGTGTTTATTTTATTTTAATATTTATTTATTTATTTGGCTGCGCGGGATCTTCATTGTGGAATGTGGGTTTTTTTAGTTGCGGCGTGCAGGATTGGGAGCGAGGAGCCTTAACCACTGGACCACCAGGGAAGTCCCCACAGTACTGTCTTTTAATGTTCACTTGTTAATGCCATTAAACCTGACAATTATTCTTTCTTTATAGTGTTATGAAAGAGTTGTTAATGGTATGATATATCTGTTAAAATACTGCATGTATGTAAACTACTGTATATATGTAAAATGAAAAGTTTTTGTGTACATGGTATTTATTGCAGTAATGTAAAGTTCAAAAATAGAAAATAAACATCAGGTTTATACATTTATACACATAAATCGTACAATACTGTTGAAGCTGTCTTTCTTGAGGATCTGCTCATGTTCAGTACATTCTTCCTTTTTCCTTGTTTACGTCTGTATATTTATGTCTGCAGTAACAGTGACTGAGAGACTTCCCGGGTGGCATAGTGGTTAAGAATTCGCCTGCCAATGCAGGGGACGTGGGTTCAAGCGCTGGTCCGGGAAGATCCCACATGCCGCGGAGCAACTAAGCCCGTGTGCCACAACTACTGAGCTTGCGTTCTAGAGCCCGTGAGCCACAATTACCAAGCCCGCATGCCACAACTACTGAAGCCTGCACGCCTAGAGCCCATGCTCCACAAGAGAAGCCACCGCAATGAGAAACCCGTGCACTGCAACGAAGAGCAGCCCCGGCTCACCACAACTAGAGAGAAAGCCGGGGTACAGCAACGAAGACTCAACACAGCCAAAAATTAACAAGTTAAAAAGAAACAAACAAAAAACCCCCCCAAAACAGTGACTTAGATTGCTAAGGCATCCTCTCATGTCTGTTTATCAGATAGTCAACCTAATTGTCTTTTGACTTTGTACTGTTTACTACCTGTCAGTCTAATAAATAGATAAAGCTTATCACAAACAGTTACAAGTTAATGGGCTATTTGATTTTAGAACCCATACTCTTAGCTTCTTGTTTTATATTGAATTAAGGAATGTGAAGACATTCACTAAGACATTAGAGTTGAACTGAAGAAAATAAGGAAGATTTGAGATAGATTTAAGAGATAAATTGAAAGTATTTGGTGATTCTGTTGGCTATGAGGGTAAGAAGGCATTGTCTAAGATAATTCTCACTTTTGGGATTTTGATGATTAGGTGAAGAATGGAATTTTGAAGAGTCAGTGAATTTCTTTCTGGAAAAGATAGGGAACATGTCAGTAAATCAGCAGGCAAATAAATTACCCAGTGGTAATAGCTGAAATGGTGGGTCTTGGGGTCTGGGCCAATTATGAAAGGTAGTGTAACTAGGGGTAAACTGTAATTAGAAGAGGAAGGAAGTATCAAAGGGGTAGGAGGTCTGGATGAGATTCAGTGGGGCAGTGTAGGTAATGAGATTGAGAGCTAGTAGTTCAGAAGGTTGTGGCCAGAGTTTGGAATATAATTAAACAGGCTGCTATTATGTCCAGTGCTGGAGAAGTAAGAGAGCTAAACAATAGACAAAAAATGTTTAAAAGACTAAAACAATAGAGCATTCTTAAAATTAAGATGATCATTGGAAAACTGAAGCATAACCAGAGTAGTTCATTTCTGATGGCTTCTATTTACAGTTAAATCGAGTACTGAATAGAAAAGTCTTATCCTCTATTCAACCTATGATATACTGTGTTGTGGTAAAAAATTTGAACTTTATTTGTACTATGTGATTTTAGCAGAGGTTCAATCTAACTTTAAAGTGTAGAATTCTTTTCTGCCTCTATACAATTTAAGACCTGTAGTCTTAGAAAAAAATATTTTAAATCTTGACATACAAAAGTAGAAGTATAACCTGAAAATGATTATTCTTTAAGGAACCTCTTTTTTCCCCAATATTTGTTTTTGGTGATATCTTAAGATGATGATGTAGTTAATATAAAAGGACTGCATCTGTTAAATAGTACAAAGTACCCCCTCCCCCATTTTTTGGGTACCTATCTTGTTTTTCACAATCTTTTCGAGAAACTTTCAGATATAGGACAAATAATAAATCACTGGATAGTTAGTACCATTCATTATATGAGTACTATTTAGATTTCATTTTGGGGAGGTTTATTAATACAGTTTTATAATTTAATTATTAAAAACAAAATGTATTGGGTATATACTTGTTAGAACTCCAAATATGTTACAGTTGAAATTTGAAACAATAAAAACTGAGAGAATAAATGTTCTTTAAGAAATAGGAAATGTTTTCAGATAGTATGGAGAAAGTGTGGGGACTTAGGAGTTCAGTAATAAAAATGAATGTTTGTAGATAAATCAAGTTTGAGAGTTTCTGTTTTAATAAGTTGTTAAGGTTTAGGTTCAGAGATCTGTTTCTCTTATAGTAAACATTTTTAATATAGGAACAGATCACGGAAATGGTTTCCATATGCTTCGTGAGGTGTTAACAATGCACTTTTGGATTGGAAATGCAATATAAACCTAAACTACATTTTGGAAGGTGAGTGGAGGAACATTTCAATGGTAATATGTACAAGAAACCCTTGTACTTTGTGGATTTGTGACTTATGGTCTTGTGAGTTTCTGGTACATGCAAATACTCCCTCACAAGCCTGGCATCTAGCACACCTTGCTCTGTCAGGCCAGCTTACTGCAGCCTTAGTTGGTCCAGTATTTCTTTTTACTACATTTCTTCCCTCTGGGTTCTTTCCTGGATACCTTTACTTTTGGGAGAAATGAGCCCAGTTTTGAGACCTATTCTAAGGGACTTAAGATATATAAAACAGAGGATGGTTGTGGGAAGCCCCCAAAAAGAAAAAAAAAATCCAAGTGGTAATTATCTGTCAGACCCTTCTGGGTTTTCTAATGATCTTGGAGACAAGAACAATTTAGTTTTTGAATTATGGTTCACTTTCTTTCTGCTTGAGGTTGAGTATATAGTATTATTATATTATCCATTTACGAACAGCTCCAGAATATATGTGCTTAAAAATAGTAGAATGGTTGTCCTTAATGATATCTGTAATTTTGAAGAGTTGCATGTTTAATAACTTTCTTCTTGGTTGACTTTTAAAAGTCTTGGTTGACCTTTAACATTTTTTTTTTGGTCTTTGTAAGTGATAAGGCACACCGAAACACAAGGAGAAATTCTAATGGATTTTTGAGAGTTATATCTCTGAAAAGGATTTCTCTAACCTTTCTTCGAGGATAATGACAAAATCTTTCAGATGGAGGTAGGGCAAGAGGAGGATTAGAATAACCTAGGAAGGTTTTAAAAAGTACTGTTACTCCTACAGAAATGCTTATGGTGTCCTAGGCATAGTACTGAATGCTCTTTATTCATTATCTCAATTAATCTTTATAATAACTCTAATTGGTTAGGTGCTATTAACATCCTCTTTTTGTGGATGTGAGAATTGAGGCTTACAAACTTTAAGTAACTTACCTAAGGTAAAAAAGCTAGTAAATGGCTTAGCCTGGATTGAACTAGGTCTAATTGATGACAAACCTCTGCTTGTAAATCACCATGCTATAATTCACTTCTTACAAACCTTTTTTGTGTTTCTCCTCTATTATCAGAGAGGGGGTGATGACAAGGCCATGTGCATTTTCAAAGAGTTATCCTAGTTTCTGAGGAAATAGTGTTGAGTTTACATTTTTAAATCCTTTTTTTCATACAAAAAGTATGTATAGAACACTAATAGCTTAATAAATAATAATAATAAACCAAACATGTTTGTATCAAATACTTACTACCTAGATGAAGAAGCAGGATATTACCAATAAATTTGAAGCCTCTATCCTTTTTCTATCATATTTCCTCTGTCTCTCATAGACATGACTGCTACTCTGAATTTTTGTGTTAATCATTCTTTTTTTTCCTTTTCTTTATAGATTTACCACATATTGCTGCTCTAATTTAGTTTTGAATTTTATGTAAGTGTATGTATTATGTATATGTTCTTTTTCTAAATATTTTTTGTGTTAAAAAATAACATTAAATTTACCATGTTAACCTTTTAAAGTGTATAGCTCAGTAATGTTAAGTATATTTACAATGTTGTATAAGAGAGCTCTAGAACTTTTTCAACTTACCGCACTGAAACGCTATACCCATTAACATTCATCCCCACTCTGCCTGCCCCCCAGTCCTTGACAATCACCTTTCTATTTTCTGTTTCTCTGAATTTTGAGAAACAGAACTTAGTTACTTCATGAAAATGGGTTCATACAGTATTTGTCCATTCGTGACTGGCTTATTTCACTTAGCATAATGTATTCAAGGTTCACCCATTTTGTTGCACAATTTTCTTCCTTTTTAAAGTCTGAATTCCACTGTATGTGTATAACACTTTTTGTTTATCCATTCAACCACTGATGGACATTTAGGTTGTCTCCATATTTTGCCTATTGTGAATAATGCTGGAACAAACATGGGAATACAGATATCTCTTTGAGATTCTGATTTCAGTTCTTTTGGATATATACCCAGAAGTGGGATTTCTGGATCATATGGTAATTTTTAATTTTTTGGTGGGGAACTGCCATGCTGTTTTTCATCTTTGCTGTACCATTTTACATCCCCACCAGCAGTGTATGGGGGTTCCAATTTATATATGTGTTCTTTTTCAACTTTGTTCATTTAGCATTGTGTTTTTTAATAAATTTATTTATTTATTTAGTTTTTGGCTGCGTTGGGTCTTCGTTGCTGCACGTGGGCTTTCCCTAGTTGCGGCGAGCCGGGGCCACTCTTCATTGTGGTGTGCGGGCTTCTCATTGCGGTGGCTTCTCTTGTTGCAGAGCATGGGCTGTAGGTGTGTGGGCTTCAGTAGTTGTGGCATGTAGGCTCAGTAGTTGTGGTTTGCGGGCTCTAGAGCGCAGGCTTAGTAGTTGTGGCGCATGGGCTTAGTTGCTCCGTGGCACGTGGGATCTTCCCAGACCAGGGCTCAAAGCTGTGTCCCCTGCACTGGCAGGTGGATTCGTAACCACTGTGCCACCAGGGAAGTCCCTAACATTGTGTTTTTGAGTTACAGTTTTGAGATTCATCCATGTTGATGCATATAGTTGTAATTTATTTCCACTGCTGTATAGTATTCCACTGCATGATTTTATAGTATTTTATTTATCCATTCTCCCGTTAATGGACATATGTGTTGTTTCCAAATTTGTTTCCAAATTTTGTTTTGCTGTAGGAAATATTTCCGTAACATTCTTGTACATGTCTCCTGATTCACATGGTTTAGGTTTTCTCCAGGATATATGCCTAGAATAGAATTATTAGGTAGTAAGGCATGTGCATGTTTAATTTTACTAAGAAATGCCAAATTGTTCTCCAAAGAGGATGTCTAGTCTACACTCCTATAGGCAGTGTGAAAATCTAGTTTTGTATATCTTTGCCAACATTTGATATTGTCAAATTTTAAAATTTCTAAAAATTTTTAGATGTGGAATGGTATTTTACTTTGATTATACAATGTATTTCCTCAATCGTTCATCTTTTCATGCTTCTTGGTAGTTTCTGGTTCCTCCTCTGTTAATACGTGTTTAAGGTGAGAATCTGACCGCTTTTTGCTCCATTTTTACTGCTGTCACCTTGGTTTGAGTACCTTCATCTCTTGTTTGGATTATGATGCTAGCCCATGACCTAGTTTACTTGCTTTTGTTCATGCCCCTCTTGTCTATTTCCACACAGCAGCCAGGGTGATACTTTCAAATAAATAATTTACGTTACTTCTCTACTCTAAGCCCTGCAGTACCTTCCCATTTCACACACAGTAAAATCCAGGGTCCTTATACATAGTGTCTCTTCTGTCTTATATGATCTTTTTCCAGCCTCTTTGATAGGCTCCATGAGGGCGGCGATCTTTGTTTTGCTCACTGAGGCATCCCCAGTGTATCCAACAGTACCTGTCACATAGTAGGCACATATTTATTGGATGAATTTGGATTTGGCAACAAAATAAATGCCATTTTTACGGTATGTAGATTTTCCTTAAGAGTATTTTTGTTTTCTGAATAAATAGGAATTTTCTGTAAAACAAAAGAAAAATGGAGAGCAATTTTATACTTTCTTTCATTTATGCTGAATGGTTTTATTTTCCCTTGTTGAACACTTTAGATGAATTAACGCATTTTTAAGGGGTCTAATATTACTTTTGATTATATGTTTTATAACTTATCTAATTATTTAATGATAATTAGATAATTTAAGATCAAAACTAGATATGTAGATCAGAAAATCAGATTACATTATTGGTTTCATCACAGAGATAATCTCATTTCATGTTAATAACAAATGAGACAATCTAAAAGTAAAAAGTCAGCTTGAGAGTTCTTGGTTGTATTCTAGTGCAGAATGTGGAGTCCCAGGCTGCTAGGTTGAAATGAAGGGTAATTCCAAGGCTCTGAGCTGGCTGAATAAGCAGATGAAGAGAAGAAGGCAAAGTTTAAGAGGTATTGTTTTTAATGAGATTAAATTGTGGTAGACAGTAGAGGAACTTTGAGAGTTGGAGCTGTTACGTTTGATGTAGTGAGTGGAACTTTATTGTACCAAGGTGTTACATTCATTCAACTGGTATTTGTCCTGAAACACAGGGCTTGGGATACGGTAATGAGCATAACAAATGTGATCCCTGTTCTTGTTGAATAATCTAGTAGGAGAGACAGATATTAAACACAATTAACAAATGTAAAATTATTGATTTTGATAAGTGAGCTACAAAGAGCAGGATGTGTGTCCGTTGGAGTTCAGTCAGGAAAAAAAAACCCACCCTAGTTATTTTAAGCCATTAGGAAATTAATGTGGGCAATTTACAGACTTACAAACCTGTTAAAAGGACTGGAGCAGTAAGGGAAGGGCAAATGCTGCATTTCAGGAAGTCAGGAAAGAGCAGGAATTGTAGCAAAACTGCTGCTAATCTGTTGTCTGTATCATTGAAGTGGGTGATTCTTAGGAGAACACCTGAAATCTAGTTCCGAGGGTCACAGTTAAAGCCATTGTACTAGATGTGATCATCTATGCAGGGAGAAGAGTGCTCAGGATATAACTCTGGGTACTTCAACTTTTAGACGTCTTACAGATGTGGTAAGAAGGCATCTCTAAAGAAGAGGCATTATCTGATGGATAAGATCTTTTAAAAGATGGAGAGGTCAATTTCTAATAAGAATTTTGGTTATATTATGGCACAAATGAAGGACTTAGCCTTGGATAAGAGGGACAGTTTTTCAGTAAGAGTCTTTGTGAACAAATGACATTTGGTGTGAGTCTTGAATGCTGAGAAGAGTCAGCCATAGGAAAATTGGGGAGAAGAGAGTTTCCGGCCCTGAAACTTGAATGATTTTGCATGTTGGAAGGACTGAAAGAAGACAGGAGTAAATTGGTAGGGCATGAAGCTGGAGAATTAGGTTGGGGTCAGACCATGTAGGGTCTTCAAGGCTCTGGTAACACATTTTTATTTTACGCTCTTTAACATGAGACACTATTGGGTCATGAACAAGGGGGTGAAATGAGCTAATTTCTATTTTAAAGAGATTATCCTATAGAGAATAAATTTGGGGGAAGGTGGTAGGTGTGCGTTGGGGGCAATAGTGGAAGCAAGGAGAGCAGTTGGCAAGCTGTAGCAGTTCTTCAGACAGTAAGTGACAGTGGCTTGTAGCAGTGGAGGTGGCAAAAAGTGGGTGTCATTTAGCATGTATTTTTGGTGTGGAGTCAGTTGGTCTTGATATCAGTTAAATCAGAGGTCCCCAACCCCTGGGCCATGGACTAGTACCAGTCCGAGGCCTGTTAGGAGCCGGGCCGCACAGCAGGAGGTGAGCGGCTGGGGAGCCAGCGAAGCTTCATCTGCTGCTCCCCGTCGCTCGCATTACTGCCTGAACTAACCCGCCTGCCCCCCACCCCCCGTCCGTGGAAAAATTGTCTTCCACTAAACTGGTCCCTGGTGCCAAAAAGGTTGGGGACTGCTGAGTTAAATGTTACTGCTTCATGCTTGTTCTGCCCAGACACCTTCAGTGGTTTGTTTTGATTTGTTATAAGATCCTGAGTCACTATTCAGCCCAGTTATTTATAGAAGTATATTCTAGTGGAAAGATTAGGATGAGAAACAATGTAGACTTAATAAGTGTAACATCCATACAAATGGTTAGATGGTTGTGCCTAGTCTGCTGAACTTAATGGTCTGGGTTCCGGACAAGACCAGAGAAGTCTGAGAATTCATTCTATTGGCAACAGCCCAAGGAATACTGGGCAGGCCTCAAGATCTTTGCTGGGCCTAACTTGGTGATATTGGGTTTGTTTTGATTCTTTATATAAGATCCTGAGTCACTGTTCAGCCCAGTTAATGCTTCATGCTCGTTCTGCCCAGACACCTCCAGTGATTCAGTTTTGGCCGCAAACCTGTGAGGGATTATTGACCATGGTGTGAATTGACAGTTGAAATCTGGGGACCCAAAGTGATACTACATTCCTCTTATTAGAATGAGGGTCTATGAGAATCAGATTTATTATTATCACCTAATAATAAATAGCGTTTGGGCTCAGATTTAGCTCACAGTGGGTCTGTATTCTCACCTGGTAGTCATTTCCTTGGTTCCCAAATGTATAATTGGAATGGACATACATGGTGTTTGGCAGAACTCTCAGATTGGTTCCGTGACCAGTGGGGTAAAGGCTATCATAGTGGGGAAGATCAAGCACCAACCTCTAAAACTGTACCTTCCCCCATCCTGGGAGGGACAGCAGTTCATCTAGTCTGGGGTTAACATACATTCTGAGTACAGGTGTGCTTTTCCTGCTCATAGGGCTGTGGCCAGCACTACTGTCTGAAGACTTAACACAGTGTTTGTTTTACCAATATGATATCTTGAGCAACATTTTCTCTTACCAAGAGTCCCACTCTGTAGGAAAATATATGTGACTGTGAGCCTAAGTTCATGAATTCACTGGTCCTGACACTCACTGCTCCACTCTTACTCCTCTGGATTGGTAGAGCAGTTTTAATGAGCTCATAAATGCAACTAAGGTGCTGGATTGGAGGTGATACTCTAAAAGTGTGGACACCAATCCTCCAGGATGCTTTCTGTACCCTGAATATTCATATGGATATGACCATTATTTTGGGCATCCCTAACAGATAAAATACATCAATCCTAGAACCAAGAGATAGAAGTGGGAGTGGGTTCACTTAATGTTACACCCAGTCATTACTTGGGGAATTTGTGCTTTCCATCCATGTAACTTTAGGCTCTGTGGACTTAGAGATCCTTGTTTCTGGAGCTGAAAGTGCCCCACGGGGGACAGGGTAAGAACTCCATTAAACTTTAGGCCATGCCTGCTGTCTGGTAACTTTGGGGTCCTTGTGCCAAAAAAAGAAAGGAAAAAAGGAGTCATCATCTTGGCAAGTGTAATTGACTCTGATCACCATCCCAATGAGGTCAGGGAAGAATATGGCACTTAAGGGATCCACTAGGACATCTCTTGGTGCTCCCAAGCCTACTGTAGTAAATATGTAAGTACAGTAGCCACAACCTAAAAAGAGAATGGTAAGCAGGCAAGCTGCCTAGACCAGCAGAAGTGCTAGTAGAGGGTGAGGGGAAACTAGAGCAGGATGATGAGGATCAGTTATGGCCAGGAAATCAATGGCAGTATTGGGGCTGTAGTTTGTCCCTTTCTCTTGAAGGTTTCCCATGGAAACTAAATAAGTAGAATCCCTAAGAAGCTGTTCCCATCTAGGGTGAACTTAACTCTAAGAAGCAAGTGAATTTGCATGGTGCAATTTGCTTGTTCACATAATCCACTCATTTTTCTATAGCACTGTGTTACTGATTTGTAGAACCTTTTTATATAGTCTGAATATTATTTTTTATGTATGATGAAAAAGTAATTTCCTAGTCTGTAGTGAGTCTGTAACCAGTATTGTGTCCCCCAGCCTCCCATAAAAGCTTTTAATTTTGATGAAATTAAATGTATCAATCTTCTTTACATGGTTTAAAGTGTTTTAGTCACCTTTAAGAAATCCCTGCCCTGATGTCATAATTTCTCCTATAATCTCTTCAGTTTAAAGTTTTTTTCTTTTATGTTTAGATCATTTATTCATATGGAATTTCTTTTTGTTGATAGTGTGAGAAACAAGGATCTAGTTTTTTTTCCCCTTCATCTAGAAAGCCAGTGGTGTCCTAACCATTTATTGAGTAGTCATTCCTTTCCACATTAATTTGCTACTTCTTTCCTTTGTAAGATTCCCATGGATGGATGTATTGTTATTATTTTTGTTATCCTCTATGCTGCTTTTTTTGGGAGGGGGAGGGTGTGCTGCGTGGCTTGTGGGATCTTATTTCTCTGACCAGGGATTGCACCCGGTCCCTTGGCAGTGAAAGCTTGGAGCCCTAACCACTGGACCGCGAGGGAATTCCCCTCTATGCTTCTTTAACTGAAGTACATTTGGTCCTTGAAGTGTGCTTGGTATGTTGGTGGTACATAAATATATAGGTATATTTTTGGAATGTCAGTTTTACCTAGAGAATATGAAAAAATTTTTGAGTAATTGAATAACTGGGAATTATTTGAAGACATCTTTCAATGACAATAAATAGGATTATATTGTGGAGTCAAATTGAGTTTTTATGAATTTTTAAGATAAAACATCATAATTTGAAAAAATGTTGACCTTATGGGGAGACCATTTGAGACTATTTCCCCAGTCTTACAGGTGGTACATTTTTCTCTGCCATTTAAGAGTACTTTGATGGGAAAGGGTGAGGAGGACTGCTTTACATTACTTACATTAATTTTTTTTCCCCAAAGTGTTCTGTTTATTGTTCCATGTATAAATTGTGAGTATTTACACCATTGTTCTTGCTGTGATTTCTGCCTGGAATGTCATCCTTCTTTTGTACTTCAAAGCCATCAAATTCTTCAAGGCCCAACGCTGTTCAGCCTGTTTTCTGAGTCCTTCTCCAGCTGATCCTTGATACTGCCTCCTTTGAACTCTGGTCCTTATTAGTTCTTCTTTGCATTAAGTACTAGTTGTAATAGCTGATGTTTATTGAGAGCATACTATATGCCTGGTATATTCCTAAACATTTTAACTGAAATTAGCTGATACAAATCTCATCAACTCTGTGAGGCAGATCTCTACTTCCCTACACCTCAACCCCTGGAAGATACTATTTTTCTTTTTCACAAGGAAGTTGAGGCACAGTGATGGTTAATAATTTGTCTAGGGTTGCAGGCCTAACAAATGACTGAAGAGAAGGAGGCAAAATGGCTCCAGAATTTGTGCCCTTAATGGTGCTCTGTTCCCTCTCAGCTGCTCAGGAGTGAATCTACTACTGTTTTGACACTTAGCAGACACAACCTTGTCCCTTTGTTTTATGGACCCTTCGTCTTGCCATAGGGTAACATAAACCTTATAATTCACTGCCAAATGGATCTAAACCTTCTCATACTAAGTAGTTATATGATGGTTTGGATACTCTAGCATCACGGATAATGCTGTGAGATTTCCTGAATCTGAAGCTGTTGGGTTTGGCCAGATCTGGAACATTCAATTGGTAGAAAGATGCCCAGAAATGCCCAGAAATTAGGTGACATAGATTTCTAGCCTGCACTTAAACTATGACCTTTGACAGGTCATTTTGTTTTACTGCCTGTGGAAAGGGGAAAATAATATCTAACCCAGCCTTTATTTTTTAATCATGGTCTTTGTATAGATTTTTAAGCTTTTTAGAAGAACAGTTGTATGCATTCAAAGTAGTATCATACTCATAATTTGTTAAAATAGCATTATGTTGGTACAAATTCAAAAGAATATATTGTCAGCATAGTAAGATTGAGAAACAAAGTTCTTAGCAAAATGTCTTTTTTCTTCTAAAGGACCCTCTCTTCCTCTGCATACCTGTATATATTTTTGTGCATACATGTATGTGCTTGTGTGTATATATGTTTAAATATATGTGCTTCTAAAAGTATTGTACCAATTTTTTCAAATGCTGAAAATGGTATATTTTTTCTGGGCAAAATTACCATATTATAGAAACTTTTCAAGGTCTGGGGGTCTGTGTTTTCTTATACTTTGTATTGCTAATCCCATCTGTCATAGAGCCTTCTATATCACATCCCTAAATATAATATCATAGGGTATAATATTCTTTTTTTTTTCCTTTGGTCATGCCACGTGGCTTGTAGGATCTTAGCTCCCCAACCAGGAATTGAACCTGGGCGCATGGCAGTGAAAGCGCTGAGTCCTAACCACTGGACCACTGGGGAATTCCTGTGGTTATAATATTCTTGATTGAATTAAAGCATTAAGGGTAAGCCTGTACCATATATAAAGTTTGTAAGTATAGGTGATATGGAAAATTTAAACTGATAAACATCAGTTATATTGAGAGAAAATATATTCTTATTTGGAAAAAAAATTAACAACTTGTGTAACACCCCAAGGTATCTAGAATTATCCAAGTGGGAAGAAACCTTAGATATAAATTGGAATTTGACTTCCTCATAGTTCCTCGTATTGTAAGAGACAAAGCTGGGATGGTAACCTAGGTCTTATGATTACCAATGTGGAGTTTAATTATATCATCATATCTTTAGTAAATCACTTCAGTAAGTAATTTTTATGTGCTCAGTGGTAGCTTTATCTTTTTAAAGACGTGTATTCTATAGACATAGAGAATGGATGTATGGATACGGGGGAGGGGGGAAGGGGGATGGGATGAATTGGGAGATTGGGATTGATAATATACACTACTATGTATAAAATAGATGACTAATGAGAACCTACTGTATAGCACAGGGAACTCTACTCAGTGCTCTGTGGTGACCTAAATGGGAAGGAAATCCAAAAAAGAGGGGATATATGTATACATATAGCTGATTCACTTTGCTGTACAGCAGAAGCTAACACAGCATTGTAAAGCAACTATACTCCAATAAAAATTAATTAAAAAAAAAGTGTATTCTAGAGTTAAAGAGTTGTCTTTGGTAAGAAAACTACCTTTGACCTGGTAAATGCAGGATTTATCATGTAAGGAAATGCATTCTAGAATAAAAACTTCCATGACATGATCTTAGGACATGTAGGTAGTTTTTCACAGTGGTTTCACATATGTCCTCTCATTTGAGTAACATTTCTGGAAGAGAGTTAATTTAGGGATTATTATTGCTTTTATGGGTAAGGCAGTTGAACACTTAGGTTTTTTTTTTTTTTTTTAACCGGTACGCGGGCCTCCCACTGTTGTAGCCTCTCTCCCGTTGCAGAGCACAGGCTCCGGACGCGCAGGCTCAGCAGCCATGGCTCACGGGCCTAGCCGCTCCGCGGCATGTGGGATCCTCCCGGACCAGGGCACGAACCCGTGTCCCCTGCCTCGGCAGGCGGACTCTCAACCACTGCGCCACCAGGGAAGCCCAACACTTAGTTTTTAAAACAATCTGGGGAACAAGTCTCAAGCTTGTCTATTATTTTATTAATTGATTTTCCTTGGTGTTTATTGGATATTTAAAATGACGAATTGAAAATGTTAATAAACATTGAGCAAACATTGATATACTTCGCTTTTAAAAACAAAAAAATGACAACATTTTTATTTTTTATAGACAATTTTTTTAGAGCAGGTTTAGATTTACAACATTGAGAGGAAGGTACAGCGGTTTCTCATTTACCCATTATCAACATCGTTCACCAGAATTGTCCTTTTTTGTTGTTTTTTTTCTTAATACCAAGGATGAACCTGTATTGACACATCATTATTACCCAAAATCTGTAGTTTACTTTAGGATTCACTCTTGATGTTGTATATTCTATGGGTTTGGACAAAAGTATAATGACATATCCATCATTATAATATCATACAGAGTATTTTCACTGCTCTAAAATTCCTCTGTGCTCTGCCTATTCCTCCCTCCATCCACCACAACCCCTGATCTTTTTATCGTCTCGTAATCCCTTCTCAGCCTTTTGGCTAAGATCAGGTATATTGTCTCCATAATTTTGCCTTTTCTAAGATGTCATATAGTTGGAATCTTATACTATGTAGGCTTTTCAGATTGTTTTCTTTCACTTAGTAATATACATTTAAGCTTCTTTCATGTCTTTTCATGGCTTCATAGTTCATTTGTTTTTAGTGCTGAATAATATTCTGTTGTCTGGATATACCACAGTTTATGTATCCATTTACCTATTGAAGGACATCTTGGTTGTGTCCAAGTTTTGGCAATTATGAACGAAGATTCTGTAAACATTTGTGCAGGTATTTGTGTGGATGTAGTTTTCAACTTCTTTGGTTAAATACCAAGGAGCATAATTGCTGGATTGTATGGTAAAAGCATGCTGTGTTTCATAAAGAACCATCAAACTGTCTTCCAAAGTGACTGTACCATTTTGCATTCCCCCCAGCAATGTATGAGAGTTCCTGTTGCTCCACATCTTTGTAAGCATTTGGTGTTGTCAGTATATTGCATTTTGGCCATTTTAATAGGAGTGTAGTGTATACCCCATTGTTTTAACTTGCATTTCCCTGATGCCGTGTTATGTGGAACATCTTTTCATGTGCTTATTTGCTATCTGTATACAGGCATACCTTGGAGATATTGTGGGTTCAGTGCCAGACCACTGCAATAAAGTGAATATTGCAATAAAATGAGCCAATAATTTTTTGGTTTCCCAGTGTGCATATAAAAGTTATGTTTACACTGCACTGTAGTCTATTAAGTGTGCAATAGCATTATGTCTAAAAAAAGTACATACCTTAATTAAAAAATACTCTCTTACTAGAAAATGTTAACTATCATCTGACAATGCAGTTGCCACAAACCTTCAGTTAGTAAAAACCACAATATCTGCAAAGTGAAATAAAGCAGAGCTCAATAAAATGAGGTGTACCTGTGTCTTCTTTGGTGAGTTGTCTATTAAGGTCCTCGGCCCATTTTTTAAGAGGTTTTCTCCCCCGTATATTTTAGATAACAGTCCTTTATCAGGTGTTTTTTTTTCTCTTGACATCATCTTTAGCAGAGCCGAAATTTTTAATTAAAAAAAAAAATCCAAAAAAAAATCCAGCTTATCAGTGATATCTTTCATGGATCATGCCTTTGGTGTTGTATCTATAAAGTCATCGCCATACCCAAAGTCATACAGTTTTTTTTTTGTTTTAATTTATTTATTTTATTTGTTTTTGGCTGCCTTGGGTCTTCGTCGCTGTGCGTGGGTTTTCTCTAGTTGTGGGGGCTACTCTTCAGGCAGTGGGCAGGCCTCTCATTGCGGTGGCTTCTCTTGTTGCAGAGCACGGGGCTCTAGGGACGCGGGCTTCAATAGTTGTGGCCCACGGGCTTAGTTGCTCCACGGCATGTGGGATCTTCCCGGACCAAGGCTCGAACCTGTGTCCCCTGCATTGGCAGGCAGATTCTTAACCACTGCACCACCAGGGAAGCCCCGAGTCATACAGTTTTTATCCTACCTTATACTCAAGGAGTTTTATAGTTTTGCATTTTACATTTAGGCCTGTGAGTTAAGTTTGGAGTTAATTTTTTAAGGGTATAAGGTTCATGTGTAGATTCATTTTTTTCCATGTCGATGTCCAGTTTGTTGAAGAGCCTGTTTTTGCTTCATGTGTTGCCTTTGCTTTTTTGTCAAAGATCAGCTGAGTATATTTATGTGGGTCTATTTCTAGGCTATTTTGTTCCATTGGTCTATTCATCTATTCTTTTACCAATACCACACTGTTTTGATTATTGTAGTTTTGTAGTAAATCTTGAAGTCAGGTAGCATCAGTTTTCCAACCTTGTTCTTCTCCTTCAACATTATGGTACCTATTCTGGTCTTTTGCCTTTTTATATAAACTTTAGAATCAGTTCGTTGATGTCCATACAGTAACTTCCTGGCAATTTGATTGGAATTGCATTGAATCTATAGATCAAGATGGTAAAAACTGACAACTCAAAATATTGAGTCTTCCTTTCCATGAACTCTTTCTGTCCATGAATATGGAATATCTCTCCATTTATTTAATTCTTTTTTGATTTTGTAGTTTTTCTCATATTGTACATATTTTGTACAATATCTTGTACATATTTTGTTAGATTTATACTTAAACGTTCAAACTTTTGGGAGCTAACATAAATGGTATTGTGTTTTTAATTTCAAATTGCACTTGTTCATTATTGGTACATAGGAAAGCAGTAGACTTTTTGTATATTGTATCCTGCAACTTTGCTATAATCACTTATTAGTTCTAGAAGTTTTTTGGTTGATTCTTTTGGATGTTTAACATAGACAGTCATGTCATCTGTAAACAAAGAGAGCTCTGTGTCTTCCTTTCCAATCTGTATATCTTTTATTTCCTTTTCTTGTCTTACTGCATTAGCAAAGACTTCCAGTATCATGTTGAAAAGGAGTAGTGACAGTAGGAGACAGTGAGAGTAGGAGACAGTCTTGCTTTGTACCTGATTTTAGTTGGAAAACTTCCAGTTTCTCACCATTAAGTATGATGTTAGCTGTAGGTTTTTTTGTATCTAGTCTTTGTCAAGATTTTTAATTGACTTCTTAGCTCTGGAAAAAGAAGAAACAAGCTGATTAAAAACCTTGACAGAGGAATATAAGCAGTTAAATATCCTTGATAGAAGAAAATAAAATCTAAAAATAAGTTGTTCAGAGAGAAAAGAGGGCAGGCACCATTCTAGTTTTTAAAAACAAAAGAAAACCATAAAAATATCTTTGGGAATAACTGAGGATTTGGGCTTTTTCAGCAAATTTTCCTATGTTCTGCAGAATATAAGATTTTGTTTGAAAGAGTTCCTAGCACTCTTGGAGGCAAAAGATTGCCCACATACTGCTCTTTTGGTTGCTCTGCTGCCAGATGAAGTGAACTAGCAATAAGGAACGGTTTCTTCTGTTCTTTTTTTGTATGACTAGTTTTCATGTATATAATCTGTAAATACATATATTGTAAGTATGTAGAAAAAGATGTGGCCACGTAAACATGGAACTTAACAGTTGTATGTTACATGTGGGAAGTGAGATGTAGAACAGAATGAAGTAGAACTTTGAGTTTTTTCTCTATATACTTCTATATTTGAGCTTAAAAAAAGAATTATTTGTTCTTTTAGCAATTAAAATCAGAAAGGGAAAAGTATGGGAAAATAACTTATTTTAAAAAGACCTTAATACTGTTGAAATCCTTATGATTTTTTTTTTGAAATCCTTATGATTTAAGGTAGATTTTTTAAAAGTGGAGATGTGGAACTGACGGTGGTAACAAATTATATGTCTGAGATTACAATATGACTTTTAGAAATATTAAAGTGTTCTATATTACCTTGTTAACTGAATTACTGACTCCAAGACCTTGAAATATAGAATATTCTATGTAATGGCTCGATGGTTTTGAGTATTTCAGATGGCTCCTTGCCTATAAATATCTTT
Organism: Monodon monoceros; assembly: GCF_005190385.1. Classification (NCBI taxonomy): domain Eukaryota; kingdom Metazoa; phylum Chordata; class Mammalia; order Artiodactyla; family Monodontidae; genus Monodon; species Monodon monoceros. The sequence continues at coordinate 134,061,226 of NW_021703778.1, forward strand.
AGTCAGTGTAGTTCTAAAGTGTGCTCATTTTCAACTGCTCTAGTTGGATTTAATTTCCTCCAACCACAAAGATTAGGCAAAATGTACCACTCCCAATCTTCCCAATCCCAAGTGAATTTTCTGGGGTTTTGTTGACCTTGAATAATGACAACTATGATCTCTGTTCTCCCTCTTAGGGATTTTTTGCCTCTATTTTTTGATGGATTTTTTTCCCCTCTACTTTAAGATAGAAATATGCAAAGGTCAATGTTAGTATTTTACTGATAACTAACCTTAAATATTCTTATTTATCTGTATCGTTCTTCTCATTTAGCTTATTCCGTAAGTCAACTACATATTTGGAAGAAATCAACTTTTCCCTTATTTATTAGAATTTGTCCTTTTTTTGTGTGTGTGTTGTGATGTGTTTAGAATAATTATAGGCCAAATTCCTGCCCTCCATTCTAGTGGAGGTTACAGAAAATCAACACATAAAGAAATAAATAATTTCAAATAGTGCTAAGAAAGGAGTGATTAGGGTTGGTATGGCCCTAACATATGGAGTTGGGCAATATTACAACTGGAGGACTACATACCAAAATGTTTAAATGTTTGAAAGTATGGATCAAGCTACATCTTTAGTGCAGCCTTAGTTCCAGCTCTGCATCCTGAGTTCCCAGGAACCTGAATCTTTAAGACCCACAGGCTAAAGCAGCTACTTTCTTCTGGTCAGCCTTTCCACTTGCTAGTCTGATTACTAGCATGGGTCTGCTAGGGCAGGACGGGGCAGGGATGATTGGGTGGTGCCTGGACCCATCTAAAACAGTATATGAACTGATCCTGTCAATTTGCAGGAATCTCGTTAACCTTGCCAGCTTCTTTCTTTTCCAACTCAAGACTTCCAGGAAGTTCTAAGTTCTTCCCCAAATTGTACTACCCAAGAAGGGAGGAAAGAAGGGATGGAGGTATTTGGGAAACTTGGCTTGCCTGGGCAATCACTTTGGTGAATTTAGGACAGCCAGGTTTAACTGATTAAAGATTTTATAAGTAGCCATTCTTTCTAGGATTTCTCAGGGCAGAAGCTGTGGTGATTTTCTCCTTTCTCCACATATACTAGGTCACTCTCAGTTCTTTATCCTCTGGCCTGGGGGCCTCCTTCAGCTAGCACCTCTCCCTTTTGAGTAACTGCCACTTACTCAATTGCTAACGGAACTTTAAAAAACTTCCTTACAAAGGCTGAAAGGGGAAAAAAAGTTTTTGTTTTAGTGATTATGATATGCAGTGTTCTCTAAAGTGCAGGCCCCTGCCAGGTCTAAGGGTGATACTGGACTGAGAGTGGAGTTGACCCTAGACTGCTCTTTTATGTGCCTCTTTGACTTCCCCCTGTCCTGCTATCTGAGTCCTCCCAGATCCCAAATCAATTTTTAAAAACTTGTATATTTGTTTAATTTGTAAAACTAAACTGGTAACCCTTGGGACACCTATGTCTGAAGTAGGCTCCAAATGAAAATGAACTTTTTTCCCAAAGGTTTTTAATAAGAGTTTAAGCAGCAATGATTAATTTTCCTGCCCCCCCGCAGCCCCCCCAAACAAAGAAACACCAAAACAAAGGCAAACTATATACAGTGTTGTTGCCGATTTGAATACTAGCTTAAAAGTTATATTTTCCTCCTTACAGGTGTGAAAGTTGCGTGGACTTACTCTTTGTGAGAGGAGCTGGAAACTGTCCTGAGTGTGGCACTCCACTTAGAAAGAGCAACTTCAGGGTACAACTCTTTGAAGATCCTACTGTTGACAAGGAAGTTGAGATTCGGAAAAAAGTGCTAAAGATGTAAGTGTTAATGTTTGAATGATTCAGTTCACAAAGAAGACTTTAACAATTACTTCTGTAATTGATATAATTATTTACTTGTAGAAATGTGGACAGTTTGACAAGTGAATAAGTATAAATTCATTTATGTAATTGTTCAGTGTTAAAAAAATTATTAAGGTCTTAGAGAACTCAGTAATATTAATTATCTAATCTTTTTTTTATTTGTCTGCGTCAGGTGTTAGTTGAGGCATGTGGGATCTTTTGTTGCGTCCCACAGGCTCTTCGTTGTGGCGTGCGGGCTTCTCTCTAGTTGTGGCGTCTGGGTTTTCTCTTCTCTAATTGTGGCATGCAGGCTCCTGAGTGCGTGGGCTCTGTAGTTTGTGGAACGCGGGCTCTCTCTAGATGAGCGTGCGAGCTCAGTAGTTGTGGCGTGCGGGCTTAGTTGTCCCACTGCATGTGGGATCTTAGTTCCCCTACCAGGGATCGAACTACCGTCCCCTGCATTGGAAGGTGGATTCTTTACCACTGGACCACCAGGGAAGTCCCTAATTATCTAATCTTTGTTAGAGAAGTGTAAATCTTTTTTATTAAAAAATTAAAAAAAATTTTTTGGCCACTCCATGCAGCTTGCAGGATCTCAGTTCCCTACCAGGGATGGAACCTGGACCATGGCAGTGAAAGCCCAGAATCCTAACTACTAGGCCATCGGGGAACTCCCAGAGAAGAGTAAATCCTCCAAATTGATGGCTTCACAATTTATTTGCTTTATTTATTCTTTAATTTAATTAGTAAATATATACTGAGTACCTATTCTGTTCGAACAGTGTTATACATATTAGGCCCTCGAAAGGCTTACAGTACAGTAGCTTGGATAGCATAGACATAGACAGTAAAACAGGCAAACAAAACAAATATGTGATTATACATTGAGAAAAATGCTATGAAGTTAGGGACTGAATGTTGTTGTGAGTCAGTGATGTAAGGTAAGGCCTGAGGAGGTAACATTTAAGTTGAGATTGAAAGCTATTAGAGAAAAATCAGCATTAGCTACAATTTATTTTGATAGATCTCTGTGTGTATGTGAGTACATAAATATTTCTAATATTCTTTGTCACTTATGATTTAATTTTTTACTCTTTGTTAATAGTTTTGGATTTCATTTTATCTGTACTTTTGTTATAAGCCACTTTATTGTTTTTTATTTATTTTTTTGTTCTTTCTTTTTAAACATCTTTATTGGAGTATAATTGCTTTACAATGGTATGTTAGTTTTATTGTTTTTTAGGTTTAAAGAATTAATATCTACCTATCTAGGTGGTCTACATTTCAACATTGGTCACCAATGTTTTAGTGGCATCTTTCTAGGTACTTTACTAGATAAAGTGTTACTTTATCAATACCCCAAGCTACTCTTTTAGTTTTTGGATTGCTTATGGGAGATAGTCTCTCTTAGATTCTTATCTTTTTCATTAAGCCCTCTCGTTTCCTAATTCTTCACAGGCACACTTATAATATTTATAGATTTTCTTGATCTAGCATCCTTTAGACTGTAACTGTCATGAAAAACAGGCAGCTGTCTTTTTATTTATTTATTTTTTAATTTTTAGAGAAACATTTTATTTGTTTATTTTATTTTTTAAAATTTATTTATTTATTTTTGGCTGTGTTGGGTCTTTGTTGCTGCACTCAGGCTTTCTCTAGTTGCGGCGAGTGGGGATTACTGTTCTTTGTGGTGCACGGGCTTCTCATTGCAGTGGCTTCCCTTGTTGCGGAGCATGGGCTCGTGGGCTCAGTAGTTGTGGTGCACGGGCTCAGTTGCTCCGCGGCATGTGGGATCTTCCTGGAGCAGGGATTGAACCCGTGTCCCCTGAATTGGCAGGTGGATTCTTAACCACTGTGCCACCAGGGAAATCCCAGGAAGGTGTCTTTTTAATTAATTTTAGCTTTCTGGAAATTAGTGACTCTATTTATTAGAAGTAAACAATATCATAATTCTAATGATAGACCTTGTTTAAGCTCATTTCCCATTTCTTCAGTGTCCTAATTTCTTTATTTTTCCCTTAAGTCTTAGGATTTTACATGTTGTACCATTATCTCCTGATTCTACTCCTTCTCTGTAGTCATAAGAATTTAAGAACAACATTCTTGCTGTAGTTACAAACCTGGTGTCAAGAAAACTGTTTTACGCTGTAAGCAGTCCTTTTTTATGTATCATGTATGAATTAGTAAGAACAAACAAACCAGTTAGTTACTATTGAAAGCAAATGATATGGAATATGTTCATTTTTTTCTTCTCTTAAAGATACAATAAAAGGGAAGAAGACTTTCCTAGTCTAAGAGAGTATAATGATTTCCTGGAAGAAGTGGAAGAAATTGGTATGTTTTTAATGCTTATACTTTTGGTGTGCCAGCCTGTGTGCTTTTATCTTTTAGATGCCTAGGAGAACATCTCATATAAAAGTCTCTGACAGGTTTTGTTGTGGTAGCTGATGTTTACCTAATTATTTTGCATTGCACTTAAAGGACATACTTAAGTAATAAACATTTTGTCTTAGGAAAAATATGACTAATAGAGGTACTACTACTTTATAGCTGGGAAGCAAGGCTCTATGTGTATATATCATCTATACGTTGATGATGTATTAGAGTAAACAAGAAAAAAATATTCAGTTTTTTAAGAAATAGGGTTTCCATGGTGACTAAAGCCATATGTTGTTTATCATCATTTATGCTTCTGTGCATGCAGTAATTTGAAAATACTTTGAAGCAGTTGACTGTTGAAGTGGCATTCTATTATTCAATGTTATTCTAGAATCTGAAGTTAGAGTAATCTTAGTGCTTATTCTTTCTATTGTGATTAGTCAAAAAGAAGCGTTCATCAAAAGAAAGTATTGTTTCTGTTTTTTTAATAAGATGTCACAGATGTTAAAAAGTCTGAATTTGTTATACATCAATTAAAATAATTAATGTTGTTTTTTAAAAACCTGCCATAATATTACTCACCATAGGTTTGGAAATAATACAAAAATTAGAGACTATGAAAATTAGAACAAGATTAAGAGAATTAAACAGTTATCTTTTTATTCTTCTCTCAAACCTGATAACCAAGCTATACTCACATTAGTTCGTATTTAAAATATGATTATAATAAAATTTATCATTCTTTAAAATATTTATATATGGTAAATATTTAGAAAATTCAAATTCCTGAGGAATGGAGTATTCTAGTTCCTTTAATTTCTTTATTAACTAAGAAAAACCCAGAAAATCTTTTGTTTCACCTGTTATTGAAACTTTTCTAAAATATCTAAGTTCATTTATTATATCATAGCAAGTAGCATGTACAGACATAAGTTAGGCTTTTTCTGGGATCTTTTAGTGCCTTGGAGCCATTGCTTTTTAATTCTAATTGTATTCATTGTACTTTGTATGCAGTCTTAGCAACCATGAATGGCTATGAACTTTAGCTGAAAAGATGGTAGAATTCGGAGTGCTAAGACAAAGTAGAAAAGTTAGGATGTAGACTGAGACGATAAACTGAAAACAAATCTGCAAGAATGGGCAAGTGTGCAGGTATGTAGAAATCTGACTATACTTAGATATTTGGTTTAGGACAGGCAGTTGGACACCAAGCAGGAAGACACTTAGCTTACATTTATTATGAAGGCCGTGTTGTTATTCAAAAGTCTGGTCAGGCAATAAAGGGAAAGGAGATTATAGATGTCACAGAGCAAGTTGAATACATGGTCTCAAGTCCAAGCAGGCAGGTAGGATAATTAAAAGAAACTGATGGACCAAGAAGGTGGGGAAGATGGGATCTTGATTCTGGAACAAGGTTTTAGTTGAGCCATGATTTTAAGAAATACATGTTTTTTGCTATGAAGTTTGAAGATATGAACAACCTGAGGGCCCATAGGTAAAATCGAGTCCAGAAGTGGGAGCTAAGATTGACAGGTAAGAGCAAGTCCAGATATTAGGGCTTACAATATGCCATTTTTTCTTTACCAGATAAGAAAGCTGGCTCAGAGCATTTAATCTGAAAGTGATTCTGCTATTATGTATTGATATATTCATGAAGGACTATCTTTAGTTGCATTATGTTGATGCTCTCTTAACAAAACTCCGCTTAATTGACTCATTGGAGTAACTGATATTTCCCAGTCCTTCTGTAACATGTAGTGACTGATGATCGAAGCATAATGAATGCATGATGAATCTTGTCCATTAGAAGATTTCTGTACCTCTGTATTTCTCTCACCAGTTCAGTTATATATCGAGTTGGTTGTACTGGTAACCAAACCTTCTTATGTCAGTTGTACTTGTTATTGTAATTAATTTAATTAAGTAGTTTATAAGATTGGGAAAAATTACAAACCTCTAGAAGGATTCTAGTTCTCAGGTCCTTGGTCCATTTTAAAAAGATGGAAACTGAGCAGTATAAATGACAGGTATGGTTTATACAAGACGGAAGCACAATTCCCATTAAAAACTGTATCTTGACTGTGTGTTATTACATTAGAGAATGACTATACACTTACTGCATATGCTTTAAGTTAAAATAAAGTGTTTAAGAAGAGTGTATGTATGTTTCCCTTCTTTAACAGACTTTTCTAAGTAATCAACTACTGATCCTGATCATGTTGGACAAAGAGCAGTTCTGCTGCATTTGAAAATATTGATGAAGTTTGGGACCTCGCTTCATGGACTTATAGTTTATTTTCTGAACTTTAGCTCAGTTCAGCAAATAGTAATTGTTCTATGTGAACTATTTACTTGCTGAGGATATATGATCTTTGTGTTCAGTAAGTTCATACTCTAAAGGGGGAGATAATTATGTAATTATAATTTAATGTGAAAGCAGTGTAGGCATTTATTTATAAAGTGTTTCAGGAATATAGATAGCAAAACGGTTAATTCAGCATTAGGAAATAGAGGTAAAGTTTGAACACATTTGAGTTCGATCTTAAAAGATGAATAGTGGTTTACCAGGTAGAAAGAGGATGGAAGAACATTTGTAGCAAAAGACAAAGTCACAGAGATATAAAAGTGTTGAGCGTGTTGGGTAATGTAGCAAGTAATCTGTTATAGGTAGGTAGACATGGGGAATGACTAGCAATGAGGTTTGAAAAACAGATTGGACCTGGGTTAATGAGGGCTTTGTAAGCTAGACTGTAAGGGTAAGATTTTATTCTGTGGCCAGCCACATACTGTGGTAGTGATGTGGAATATTGACAGGAGATACTCGAGGCTGGGAAACCATTTTTTAGGGGCTGTAGCAGCAATTTGGGTGAGAAATAATGAGTGCTTAGAGTAGGTAGTAACTGAGGGAGGTAGGTAAAAGGGATATTTTAGAACTAAAATATTCGAGTGACTAATTTCGTGTAGGAAGTGAGGTTAGAAAGAGCAGGCAAGGATGAATTGCAGTATTCTGACCTTGAGCAGTTGCTGGTGTTAATCTAGAAAATAAAAGTGGGAGAACTGGCATTATTTTCCATTGTTTTGTTGGGTAGAGAGTATGGAAATGAGGGTAAGACCAGTTTTAGCCCTCTTAAATTTTGTTAGGGTGTGACTGCACCACTTAGTTATGTGTCATTGTTCTGATTGTTATGGTATAAATAAAACGTTCTTTTTTTAAAAAATCTTTTTTAAAATCTTGTTTCAGTACCTGTGTACTTTGTATCTTATTCATGCTTTTAAAGGAGATTAGTTGGATGTTTGTGGTATCTGTATTGGCTATCTCTGTGTTAATCAAAAGTATTATTTTCACAACTCTTGAGATAGGCATTTTAATCCCTGTTTTGCATATGGAGAGGGGGCACAGAGAGTTTAAGTATTGTGCTGAAGATCACATTGCTAGTAAATAATGGAGCCAGATTTTGAACATGGGTTTTCCTCTCTCAGAGCCCATGGAAGTGCTTAGTAGTCTCAGAGTAGTTAGTAGTCTGAGTCTAGAACATGGGATGCAGATTGGTAGAATAGTGGGAGATGAGAGAAAAAAGTAGGTTGGAGCTATATTTTGAAGGATCTTAAAGAAGTTTGGAAGGAAGGAAGGAAGGTAAGAGGGTGATTCTGAAGATGGTTAGAGTGAAAGGAATAGAGTTGGTAGGGTGGCTAAGGACTCAGTGTTTGAGGATTTATAAATTGGGGATTGGTCATTTTGTTATATAAATTTCATTATGAATCCTTTGAATATCATGAATATAAAAATTTTAAAGTATTAGAATTTCGAATAATGGCATAAAAATTACAGTAGAGGGGGCACACATGAAGGTGAACTTTCTTATAGCATTAATAATAGGCTCTTTTCTGTGGTTATGACAATCTAAACATAAAAATTCTTGTTCCTTTTGGCCTCAGGGATTATCTCAAAGGTTTGTCCTTAGTTTCATAATAAACATTCTTTTGGTTCAGGGTATGCTTATTTTAAAAGGGTGAGAAAGTCCTAAGGGCTTTAATTATAAATTCTGGATGTCAAAAAGACTTCAAAATTGTACTCAAATAACATTAAATCTTTCAGAAAATACAGTAGGTTTTTTGTTGGCTTTTAATACTTGACTAAAGGCAGGTCAACCTCTGAGCTAAACTAGTAACCAGATAGATAAAGGGCCAAATGATTGTTACAGAAAATTTTTCCTTTTTCTTCAAGGCTATTATACCAACCTGATTCATTGTGGCATGAATGAGACTTGCTTCTTCTGAAAATGTTTCAAAATTGTAATCCACTTTTATGTTTTTTTTCTTTTTTTTAAAGGAAGAGATTTGTATTACTTATGATTATAATTTGTATCTATTATATTGCTGTTACCTTTGCTTTTTCAATTAAAAAATGAAATAAATTAGTTACTTTAGTTTCATTAGAATTCATCATAAAGTTTTTAATAAGCATAAAAGAAGGAAATTGCCTATAAACAGACAGTTTTCACTTAGATTTTAACTTTCCTGTTTCTAGGTTCTATTTAATGGGAAGTTTAAATTAGTACATTGTCTAGCTTGCTGATAAATTGTAATTTTTTTTCTTAAACTGCTGTAAACATTCTAGTAGAGTTCAACATAGGATATCAACTTGATTACCTTTACTTGTCAGTAGATTCATACCATAAGAAACAAAGATTTTTTCCTGTAGTTTTGCACCTGCTTACTTTGCCATTCTGTATAATTCAGTTCTGTAATTATAAAGCTCATTTAAATTAAATCTATATTTATAAAGATAATTATAAATATTAGCATTGATTTAATTTTGCTTTTTTTTTTTGCGCGGTATGCGGGCCTCTCACTGTTGTGGCCTCTCCCGTTGAGGAGCACAGGCTCCGGACGCACAGACTCAGCGGCCATGGCTCACGGGCCCAGCCGCTCCGTGGCATGTGGGATCTTCCCGGACCGGGGCACGAACCCCTGTCCCCTGCATCGGCAGGCGGACTCTCAACCACTGCGCCACTAGGGAAGCCCTGATTTATTTTTTATTTTAGTTTCTTATTGAGTTATAATTAACATGCAATATTGTCTTAGTTTCAGGTATACAACATAGTGATTCGATATGATCACTGCAATAAGACCGGTTCTCATCCATCACTATAGAAAGCAGTTACAGTATTATTGACTATATTCCCTATGTACATTACATCCCTATGACTTATGACTTACTTTAAGCAGGCAGTTTGTACCTCTTAATCAGCTTTACCTATTTCGTCCATTCCCTCACCCCCAGCATTGGTTTATTTTTTTTTTTCCCTTTTGTAATAATTCAACAAGCATTTCTTGAGCTCTTACCAGATGAGAAGTTCCTGTTGTTTTTTAAATAGACTTTATTTTTTAGAGCAGTTTTAGATTCACAGCAAAATTAAAGGGAATGTACAGAGAGTTCCTGTATACCCCTTGTGCCACACATGCACAGACCTCCCTCACTATCAACATACCCCACTAGAGTGGTAAATTTGTTACAGTCAATGAACCTACATTGACATATCGTTATCTCCTAAGTCCATAGTTTACATTAGGGTTTACTCTTGGTGTTGTACATTTTATGGGTTTGGATAAATGTATAATGGCATGTATCTACCATTATAGTATTGTACAGAATAGTTTTGCTACCCAGAAATTCCTCTGTGTTCTGCCTGTTTGTCCCTCCTTCCCCCGAATCCCTGGCAACCACTGATCTTTTTACTGTCTCCGTATTTTTGCCTTTTCCAGAGTGTCATATAGTTGGAATCGTACAGTATGTAGCCTTATCAAATTGTTTTCTTTCTCATAGTAATATGCATTTAAGGTTCCTCCATGTCTTTTCATGGTTTTATAGCTTATTATTATTACTGTTATTATTTGGTGCTGAATAATATCCCATTGTCTGGATATATTATAGTTTATTTATCTTTTCAAACTACTGAAGGACATCTTGATTGCTTCCATGTTTTGGCAATTATGAATAAAGCTGCTGTAAACATTTGTATGCAGCCTTTTGTGTGGACATGGTTTTTAACTCCTTTCGATAAATACCAAGGAGGGCAGTTGCTGGATTGTATGATAAGAGTATCTTTCGTTTTGTAAGAAACTGTCAGACTGTTTTCCAAAGTGCTGGGCCATTTTGCATTCCCACTGCAGTGTATGAGAGTTCCTGTTGCTCACATCCTTGCCAGTATTTGGTGTCATCATGTGTTGGTTTTTGCCCATTCTAATGGGTGTATAGTGAAAGTTTTTTATTTAAATGCTGGGAGTGATAAAGCAGAATCAGTCCTAGAATCTGCCCTCAAGGACCACTCTATTAGGTCAAATAGATAGGCACATTGAAAATAATTATACAGGGTAGAAAGTGGATAAATACCACCAGAATGATATTACGTAATCTGTTGTGAGCATTCAGGGGTGGAGAGATGTAGGGGATTTCTAACTGCAAAGTGAGTTATAGCATTCAGGGATGGAGGATGGAGAGGATTTGCACCTGCAAAGTGAGTTATGAGGAAGAGCTGCTGATTAAGCTGGATATAGAAGGGTAGCCAGATACAGATATTCACAGTTGTTCTGGGTTGAGGCTGGTACTAAGATGGGCCCTGTGGGAGCAGTTTGCTCACAGGTATGGAAATAGGAAAGTGTGGCCTGTACAGATGCAGAGAAATAGCTGAACTGGGCTAGCAGTGGTCTTCAGGCATAGAGAGAAGCAATAAAACTAGCATTGTAGACAAAAGTTCACGCTTTGGAACACAACGCTGTGAATCAACTGTACTCCAATAGAAATTAAAAAAAAATTTCAGGCTTTGGAATCAGCCTAGGTTAAAATCCTGTTTCCAACATTTACTATACCTTGGACGTAGTTATTTAATATCTTTAAACCTTATCTGTAAAGTGTAAATGACAGTAGTACCTCACATATCTCATAAGATTATCAGGAGGATTAAGTGATATAATTAGGTCAAATGCTAGATGTAGTGCCTATCATACGTGTTTTATAGATAGATCCTTGAGATGTTTCATAGATCCACATGCGCGTGCCCACATACACGCGCTATAGAGGTTTTTTTTTTTTTTTTTAATTGGGGTATAGTTGTTTTACATCAAGCAGAGTTTTGAGAAGGAGATCACTTCAAGAAGACAAATGAAGGAAAACTACTTTGGTTGGATTGCTCAATCTCTCTTTCCCTTGGTTCTTGAAGAGGCTCTGAGGAATCTGCAAAACTCTCAAAGCAGAGAGGGAAAAGTAATGTAAGACTGGATTTTTTTCAAGGCATTGTGAATGGAGAAGTGATGATACAGAGATTATAGAAAATATGATGAAGTGCAAAGTAAAGAATGCTGTGTATGTGTATACATATCATGTAAAGTAGAGAGAGATTTTTATATGAGCTGTGAATAATTTTTCCACTTTATAAGAGAAGGAAGTTATTTCTAGTTAGGGGAACCAGGGAGAACTTCATGGAAAAGATAGTATTTGGGTAGACATTTGAAGATTGGGTATATTTTCAAAAATAAGAAAGGGGGATCAGGCATTCTGGGCAATGGTATGATCAAAGGAACTGGACCAGGAAATGTGGGGAACATTTGGGAAATGCACACCTGTCTAGTTTCAAGATGGGTCTTTATTGAGGGGAGATAAAACTAGTTATAGCCAAATTAGGAAGGGCTCTGAATTCTAAAAGTGTTTGATTTTTTTTTTTTCCTAGTAAAAGGGGGAAGGCAGACGGGATGAGAGAGGACTATAGGATGGTAGAGGTGGAAGGTGATTTGAGGTGTGCTTCAGAAATATTAGTCTTGCAGCATTGTATACTACGGATGGGGTTAGGGAATAGGGAAAGATGCAAAGATTCTGGAGACAGGAAGTTAAGTCAGAGATTAAATTATCCAGGGAGAAATAAGATCCTGGCTTGGAGTACTGGCAGGTACATTGAAAATAAGGGCAGTTTTAAAGAGATTTTGGTGGTAGAATCTGTAGTATTTTGCAGCTGGTGCTTATGGAGTGCAAAGGACAGTGGGTCACATGAATGAGATGTTAAATCCTGGTGTCTTAGCATGATAGTCATATCATTAACGGGTAAAGAATTTACAAGGAGGAGTAAATTTGGAGATGTTTATGTGCTGGGTTTTCTAAATTGTACTTTGAGATGGTATCAGCTTTTCCTGGCATTTCTTTGCTTGAAACTGTGGCAAGTTATGAGATTACCCAAGGAACATAGAGGGAGGAAGGAGGGCAAAAGTCAGAATCATGCAGTGTACCTAGAGAGCAAGATGAGGCAGAGATGGAAACAAGAATGGGTAGTTGTAGTAGTAGGAAGGAGATCAGGAGAAAATATTAACAAATTAGTCACGGGAAGGACATGCTGAGGAAAAAAAAGTGATCAAAATTGTTAAGTGGGCATAGATGTTGAGGGTGGTAGAGGTTGTGAAAGATTTTTGGATTTGGTGGCTCAGTGGATGGCTGTTAAATGCAAGGAGTAAATTGTGAGTGGTTGGCAAGGATAGTGCAATCAGAATGGATCACAGTTGTCTTTCTGAGGGCTGTTGCTAGTTCAGAACTTCTTTCTCTGACTATTTTGTGTTGGGGCCAAAGTGTGATTTATAGGGAATGCCCTATGTTGCATCCTAGACAGATTCCCTGGTTTACCACCATTATTATTTTCTTTTCTACTTTGTGATTAAAAAAGCTGGAGCAATAGCTAGAGGGCTGTTGTTTCTCATTTTCTCTCACTTCTCCCAGAGTTTTAAAATTGCATGTAATAGAATTGAGAATTGCTTCTTTTTTTTCTACATACTTAAATAAGCCTGGATTTTCAACAATGATTATGATAAATTGATGTTCTGAAATAAGTTGGTCCTTTGAAGAGATAAAAATTAAATTATGGATCAGATTGGTCTTTTGAGTATGTTTAATGGCCTTACTCAACAAAACAGATAACCCTCTGTTGGGCTTCCAATATTACTTTTCAACTCTTACAGACCTAATGCAAAAATCTAGGAACTATTTGAGATGGTTATTAGTTAAATGAAGGAGTGAGATGGGGAAGGAATCTGTAGAAACATGGAGTAAAGCAGAGTTATTTAGGGTAGATCAAACCTGTTTATAGGTCAAGCTGGAGGAAGCAGTGGTAAGTAATTGGAGAAGGGATAGAAGGGCTAATAATGGATGCACAAACATTATGAGGAATCCAAGGGAAGTCTGGATTGAATTATGGAACAGGAGAGACAACGATGATGATCCTTCTTTAGACGGGCTGATACAAACACTGAAAGGGGTAGGGCAGTGGGGCAGTACTTCAAAATATGAATTTATATATACTAAAATAGTTTTTTTGGTTCAGAGTATTATAATAACCTTTTTATTTACATATGTAAACTTAGAAGGGAGTAAGGCATTTATAATTAAAATTATTTTGAGTTGGAATTATAAAAAGATCGTTCTAAGTCACTGAAAGTTTATCACCTATCTGAACATATCTCAGTGGCTTCTCTTACTAAATTATTTCAGTCTTAAGTTTTGGTGCCAGATTTTCCTTTACCTTCCTTGTTAATTTTTGACTCATGTATTTCATAGTTTCCCAGATCTAGACTATATGGTAAATGATTCAAGCTTGTGTCTAGCCATGTTGAGGATCAGAATAAAACCTGTTCTAGTTTGATAATATTTTTTTATTCCTTTGGATAATTTTTCTGTTTCTGGCACATAGATTCTTTTCAGTATTGATTCTGACTAGTATAGTAGGTCCCAGACTTAACTCTTTTTATTTAAAAACTTAAGCAATCTTTTTTATACTTTTACAGTTAAAATGGGCACTATAAAAATCAAATCCAGTGTGATTATGGCAAGCACGTATCTTAGGTTTTTTGAGGTGATTCAGATCTTTAGATAGTCTGTGTGATAGTCTGACAGTCTCTCCTTATATTTGGTTCAGAAAACATAGTTGCTGAACTAGAGCTAGTTTCTTAAGCTATAAAGACTGTCAACCTGATGAATTAAGAAATCACTGTGATGAATATTTGGTTTTTATTATCTTCTCAAGATTTATGTTAAAACTGTATTTCATGTCAGTGTTTCTTTTCTGATGCAGTTTTCAACTTGACCAACAATGTGGATTTGGACAACACCAAAAAGAAAATGGAGATATACCAAAAGGAAAACAAAGATGTCATTCAGAAAAATAAGTTAAAGCTGGTTGGTTGCTAAGTATTTTCTTCTTCTTTTGTATTAGAGATGAATGCTTCCACATGATCCTTTAAAAAGCTATCTTTCTCTAAAACTAGTTATATTTACAAAGACTTTAGCTGAAATTAATGCCAGAAATACTAATATATGTATATAGGCATATAGGTACGAGGCACACATTACTATAGCAAAGACAGTTTTGATGGCATTGTTAAAATATATCCTGTAAAGGAAAAATAATTATAGACATGCAAAGATTTAATTAACTTACACAATTTAGCTATCATTTCTTCAGTACAACTTGGCTTTCTAGTTTTGGGGGAGAAAGCAGAGGTAATTGTTTTTGAGGTACTGTATCAGGAATTTGTAATCATTGGTAAAAATGATATAGATATATTTGGATTACATAGCTTGTATTTTCATCTTGTACTTAGAAGGACTTCCTTTTTATAGTCTTTAAGTGTTTCATTTAGGCACTTCTTTCCTGCAATAAAACTCTCAAGGAATTGACATTCTATTCCATTCATATCCAGCCTGGCTTCCTTAGAAAGGTGTCTCATTTCTGAAAGCATCAGTGTGCCATAAAAATTACTCTCTTTGCTCAGTAGCCTTCTCTGGGTACATCAGAAGATACATGCAAAATAGGTATGCCCAGGTAACTTGTTGCATTAGCTCTGTTTAAATTAATAAGGTTCTTTTCAAGTGAGTGCTTTTTTCATTTATCATTTTAAAGTAGCAAATAATATTGAGTGTTGAAAGAATAATCTAATTTTAGGCTGGTTATATTATTTTAAAGTAGGAATTTCTAATTATTTGAAAACTTTATAATGATAGGTTATTGAATACAGTTGACCCTTGAACAACACAAGTTTGAACTGCGCGGGTCCACTTAACACCTGGATTATTTTCAATAGTAAATGCTACAGTACCACACGATGAGAAGTTGGTTGAATCCTTGGATGCAGAACTGCAGATACAGAGGGAACCACTGATAAGGAGGGCAGACTATAAATTATACACAGATTTTCAATTGTGCAAAGGGTCAGCGCCCCTAACCCCCTGTGTTGTACAAGCATCAACTTGTATTTTATGTAATGCATGTTACAGTGACTGCATTTATTCTTCATATTAACGTTTAGCACCTGGATCTATTATAACAAAGGATTTTGGTCAGTAATTCATTATCATTTATTAATTGGTCATTCTGTGCTGAGCATTTTATCTATTAGTGATACTTACTATCTCTATTTGTTTTTGGCATAAATACAGACATAGGACCATTTTTTAAGATGGTGCAAATTAACATATATCAGTAACTATGGTATCATTGGGTAGAGACAGTTCTCAAGTGGCCCAAGGAGTGTGGACTATATGACTGATGTCTTTTTGCAAACCTGAGGTAGCAACTTGCCTTTAATGTCTTTGTGAAAGTTGAAGTCTTACTGTTCCAAAACGATCAGAATTGTGTCAAAAAGGAAAAAAAAAAGCAATCTCTTGCATGATTAGGTACATGAAATGACCCATTTCTGACATAGAGAAACTATTACTGAGTTGTCTGCTAACGTGATCTTATTTGTCTCATGGAGTTGGCACCTAGCATCAATTGTGAGCATGGAGAAACTGAATAAAGGTGAACTAATCTTGAAATAGACTCTTAGTGAAGATTAGCTTAATTTTTATCTTCCGTTTTCTGGATTCTCATGAGCAGCAGAGATTGCTGCATAGAATGTCTATCAACTTAGCAAAAAAAACTTTAGTTCAATAAGCATTTGTTGAACGTCTGCTAAACACATAGTATACAAAGATGAATAAGAACCGTGGTTCTGTAGGGACCAGGTAATTTCAGTACAATGACATAGGCACATGGAGAGTTCTGTGTGCTTGCTATTACAGGAATACAGAAGAGGGATACCTAATCTGTTCTAGGAAGATTGGGAAAGGCATTCCAGGTGAGATAATGCCTGAATGGAGCTTTGAAGAACAAGTAGAAGTTACCAAGTTGTAGAAGACAGGAAGGGGGTGGGTTGGGAAGCTGCACAAAGACATTCCAGGCAGAAAGAAATCATGAGCAAAGGCAAGACGGCATGGATAATCACAGAGAGCGCTGAGAATTGTAAGTAGTTCTATATTGCCAAGTTCAATAGAGAGTTGAAACTGAAGTAGAAAGAGCCTAGGTAACATAAGGCCTTATGTATTGTGAGAAGTAATTTGGGCTTATATTGACCAGTTGTTTGTATGTTTTAGCAGGTGAACCTTTTCTTCAAATGAAACCTTACTCTGAATACGTTTGTTGAATCAACAGCGGGAGGACGAATAGGCTTGAATTCCCGTCTGCTCAGTCTCTTCTGTAGTGTACCTTAGACATCTTATTAGGGAATTCCCAGGATTCCTTAGAGTAATGTTATAGAAACCTAGCTGTTAATGATTGTCATTGAAGGGTATTAAGCAAAGTGTTAATAAAGTATTGTCCTTATTAGAATAGATTTATTGCTTTTGTGGAGGTTGAATTTGAGAGGATCAAACCTGGAGTTTAGGAGGCCAATGGGAGGTTATTGCAGTCTTGTAGGCGAGTTCAGAGGTGACTTAAACAAGGAATGGAGAGGTAGGGATGAATTCGAGAAATGTTTTGAGTTTGAAATAGCAAGTCCTAATGATGGATTAGAAGTGGGAGGTAAAGGTTGATTGGGTAAGGTGGTGCCATTAATGGGGAGAAAACAGAGACCTTCTAGTCTTTCAGCCTGCTTCCCTTCTCCCAGTCCAATACCTTCTTTGTGCCCCCAATGTTTGATTTTTAATGACAGCTATCTTCCCAGTTATTCAATCAGCTAGCTAGCCAACCGATATTTATTGAGGCTTTCTATTTTCAAAATACTTAAATACAGTGAGAAAATTGAGGCTACCAGTTTCTCATTGACAAAGCCAATAGACTCTTTGTTGGTCTGAATGTCGTTTGGTCTGTAGGCAGGGCAGTATTTGATGCAGCCTTCTCCCTTGATGGTGAAACTCTTCCTTGACTTCTGTGGGGCCACTCCATTCTCTGCATCCTGCTGCTCTCACCTTCCTCTTTCATCCTTCTAAGAGGCTTCTCTTTCCTTTCTGTTTCTTAAACACTTGGATTCCTCTCGGTGCTTCTCTTTAAGAGTTAATCCTTTACATTGATTACTCTCAAGTGTTTCTGCAGCCCATTGTTTTCCTCCTGAGCTCCAAGAATTATATGTGATACGTCCATATATCTGTAATTGGTTAATCGACATTTTTTCTGGATGCATTAAAGGCATTTGTGATTCAGCATTCCAGAACTGAATTTTTTTTTCCTTCCAGTTTTATTGAGCTGTACATAATTGACATATGGCACTATGTAAGTTTAAGGTATACAGCATAATGATTTTACTTATATATCTCATGAAATGATTATCACAATAAGTTTAGTAAACATCCATCATCATATAGATACAAAATAAAAGAAAAAAATTTTTTCCTTATGGTGAGAACTCTTAGGATTTACTCTCTTAAGAACTTTCATATATGCAGCAGTGTCTATTATATTTATCATGTTGTACATTGCATCCCTAGCTAATCTTATAACTGGAAGTTGGTACCTTTTGACTACCTTTATCCAATTCCTCCTCCGCCTAGCCCCTGCTTCTGGTAATCACAAATCTGATCTCTTTTTCAGTGATTTGTTCGTTCGTTTTTGTAGTATAATTGACCTACAACATTGTTTTAGTTCCTGGTGCACAACATAGTGATTGGATATTTCTATACATTTCAAAATGATCACCATGATAAGTCAAGTTACCATTTTGATTGTATGGTTACCATCATGATACAAAGGTACTGCATTCCTGTTGACTGTATTCTCCCACACTGTATATTTCATACCTGTGACTTATTTATTTTGTAACTGGAATTTTGTACCTCTTGATCTTCCTCACCTATTTCTCTCATTCCTCATCCCCCCTCCCCTCTGGCAACCACCTGTTTGTTCTCTGTATCTGTGACTCTGTTTTGCTGTTTTTGTTCACTGGTTTTGTTTTTTAGATTCCAAAGTAAGTGAAATCATACAGTATTTGTCTTTCTCTGTCTGACCAATTTAACTTAACATAATACCATCTAGGTTAATCCAAATGGCAAGATTTCATTCTTTTTTTATGGCTGAGTAATATTTGATTGTATATATGTATATATATCTCTCTCTATAT
This sequence comes from Monodon monoceros, assembly GCF_005190385.1. Classification (NCBI taxonomy): domain Eukaryota; kingdom Metazoa; phylum Chordata; class Mammalia; order Artiodactyla; family Monodontidae; genus Monodon; species Monodon monoceros. The sequence goes on from NW_021703778.1 coordinate 134,079,842, forward strand.
ATCTATATCTCACATCTTTTTTTATCCATGCTTCTATTATTGATGGGTACTTAAGGTGCTTCCATTATCTTGGCTATTGTAAATAATGCATAAATGAACATTGGGATGCATATATCTTTTCAAATTAGTGTTTTTATTTTCTTTGGATAAGTACCCAGATTTGCTGGATTGTATGGTAGTTCTGTTTCTAATTTTTTGAGGAAGCTTATTGTTTTCCATAGTGTCTGCACTAATTTACATTCCCACCAAGAGTGCGCTAGGGTCCCCTTTTCTCCACATCCTTGACAGCATTTGTTATTTGTTTTCTTTTTGATTGTAGCCATTCTGACAGGTGTGAGGTGATATCTCATTGTGGTTTTGATTTGCATTTCCCTGATGATTAGTGATGTTGAGCATCTTTTCCTGTGCCTTTTGGCCATCTGTATGTCTCCTCTGGAAAAAAGTCTATTCAGGTTCTTTGCCCATTTTTTAATCAGGTTGTTTGTTTGTTTTTAAAAGATTATTTATTATTGTTTTCTTGGGCTGCGTTGTGTCTTTGTTGCTGCGCGGGCTTTCTCTAGTTGCGGTGAGGGGGGGCTACTTCATTACGGTGCGCGAGCTTCTTATAGCAGTGGCTTCTCTTGTTGTGGAGCACGGGATCTAGGCACGTGGGCTTCAGTAGTTGCAGCACGTGGGCTTCAGTAGTTGCAGCACGTGGGCTCAGTAGTGGTGGCTCGCAGGCTCTAGAGCACAGCTCAGTAGTTATGGTGTACGGGCTTAGTTGCTCTGCGGCATGTGGGATCTTCCTGGACCAGGGATTGAACTTGTGTCCCCTGCATTGGCAGGCGGATTCTTAACCACTGCACCACTGGGGAAGTCCCAGGTTGGTTGTTTTTTGATGTTGAGCTCTATGAATTCTTTGTATATTTTGGATATTAACCTCTTACCAGATTTATAGTTTGCTAAGACTGACGTTAAAGACCATACTACCAGTGTTTTCTTCTAAGAGTTTTATGGTGTCAGGACTTACATTTAAGTCTTCAGTCCCTTTGGAGTTTATTTTTGTATATGGTATGAGAAAGTAGTCCAGTTTAATTCTTTTGCATGTAGCTGTCCAGTTTTTGCAAAACCATTTATCGAAGAGGCTGTCTTTTCCTCATTATATATTCTTGCCTCCTTTGTCATAGATTAATTTCCCATATAAGTGTGGGTTTATTTCTGGGCTCTCTATTCTGTTCCATTGATCTTTGTTTTTGTACCAGTACCATATTTTTTTGAAGACTTGGCTTGGTATTATAGTTTGAAATCAGGGAGTGTGATACCTCCAGCTTTGTTCTTCTTTCTCATGATTGTTTTGGCTACTTGGGGTCTTTTGTGTTGCCATACACAAAAAGAATTATTTGTTCTAGTTCTGTGAAAAATGCCATTGGTATTTTGATAGGGATTGCATTGAATCTGTAGATTGCCTTGGGGTAGTATGGCCATTTTAACAATATTAATTCTTCCAACCCATGAGCACGGTATATCTTTCCATTTGTCTTGTCTTCAGTTTCTTTTGTCAGTGTATTATAGTGTTCTCTGTACAGGTCTTTTACCTCCTTAGTTAGATGAATTCCTAGGTATTTTATTTGTTTTGATACAGATGTAAATGAGATTAATTTATCTTTCTGATAGTTTGTTGTTAGTGTATAGAAATGCAACAGATTTCTATATACTAATTTTGTATCCTGCAAGTTTACTGAATTCATTGATGAGTTCTAATAGGTATTTTGTTGGCATCTTTAGGATTTTCTATATACAGTATCATGCCATCTGTAAACAGTGACAGTTTTTCTTCTTCCTTTCTAATCTGAATTCCTTTTATTTCTTTTTTTGTCTGATTGCTGTGGCTAGGACTTGTGGTACTATGTTATAAATGAAAGTGGCAAGAGTGGGCATCCTTGTCTTGTTCCTGATCTCAGAGGAAATGCTTTCAGCTTTTCACTGTTGAGTATGATATTAGTCGTGGGCTTGTCATATTTGGCCTTCATTATGTTGAATTATGTTCTCTGTGCCTACTTGTTTAGAGTTTTTATCATAAATCAATGTTGAATTTTATCAGAAGACCTTTTTGCATCTATTGAGATGACCATATGCTTTTTATTTTTCAATTTGTAAATGTGGTGTATCACATTGATTGATTTGTGGATGTTTAACCATCCTTGCACCCCTGGGATAAATTCCACATGATTATGTTATATAATCCTTTTAATGTATTGTTGAATTTGGTTTGCTAATATTTTGTTGAGGATTTTTGCATCTACGTTCATCATAATTGAATGTATTTTTTTTCTTTTCCTTTTTTTTTTTTTTTTTTTTGTGGTACGCAGGCCTCTCACTGTTGTGGCCTCTCCCTTTGCGGAGCATAGGCTCCGGACGCACAGGCTCAGCGGCCATGGCTCACGGGCCCAGCTGCTCCGCGGCATGTGGGATCTTCCTGGACCGGGGCACGAACCTGTGTCCCCTGCATCGGCAGGCGGACTCTCAACCACTGCGCCACAGGGAAGCCCCCATAATTGAACCTTTTAATCTTCACTCTCCCACCTATTTCTCCTATTACATTCTTTATCTAAGTGTTCTAGCCATATCTGGTCAGTCTTCATATATTGTTGATAGTCTTTCCTTATGACCTTTCAAACCTGGTTCCTCCTCTAATTATATTATTGTTACCTTACTTAGGGTCCTCATTATTTCTTACTTGAGTTATTGAAATATTCTTCTAACTAGTCTTCCTGTCTTCAGTCTTGAACCCCATTGATATGTATTCTTCACTGCTTCTAGTCATCTTTCCAAACTCTAATGTCTTCCCAGTTGCCTTAGTATGGCATAAATGCATCCCTTTGTATGGTATGGTCGACTTTCCATGATCTGCCGTCTGCTTGCCTCTCCAGCTTTATCTAGAGCTTTCCCCAACTCCCATACTTCATGACTTGGCCATACCAAGCATTCCAGCTTTATTCATGTCTTTGCATCTTTGTTTTCTCTGCCTAAATGGCTCTTCCACTCTCCAGTGGGGGTAAATACCTACTGTTTGAAGTCTGCTCAACCTCCATATATTAGTTACCTAGGACTGTTAAAACAAATTATCAAAAACTGGGTGATTTATAACAACAGGAATTTGTTCTCTTCAAGAACAGGCTTCTGTAGGCTAGAAGTCTGAAATCAAGGTGTCATCAGGGTCATGGTCTCTCTGAAAGCTCTAGGGAAGCATCTTTCTTTGCCTTTTCTGGCACCTTTGGCACCACTCTGATTTCTGCCTCTGTCTTCACATGGCCTTCTCCCCATGTGTCTGTGGCAAAATTTCCAGTATGACCTATCTTAACTTGATTACATCTGCAAAGACCCTATTTCCAAATAAGGTCACATTTATAGGTACCAGGGGTTAAAACTTCAATATATATTTTGGGGGCACACATTCAACCCATAACACTGTATACGAAATCTTTTCTAACTCTACCTGTCCTCCATCATTGCAAGGAGAATTTACCACTCTATCAATTCTGTCCCAACTGTACTCTGTGTATACCTCTCTGTCACTTGTCGTACTTATTACTTATATGTCACTGTTTTATCATGAGACTCATCCTTTTCTGCTTATGGACCTATAGTCCAGTAATTCACTTTTCTAGCCCTCATATCTCACCCCCTAACTTTTTACATTTATTCCTAGTAATCCTTCTAAATCAAGTTTGAATTCTCTTCTCCACTGGGTGCCTGAGTTAGAATAGTAACCTCAGTAATAGAGGTTTGTAAAATTACAGGGAGAGATGCTAATAGGACTTAGCAACTGATTTAATTTAAGAGGAATGGGGTTGTGGGAGAGGGGGTAAACAGAGATGACTTTGAGGTTTCAACTTGAGTTGCCTGAGATGTAGGTGTGCGCTTAGCAGAAATCAGGAATACAGGAGGGTGATCAGCTTTGGGAAACCAAATGCTAAACTTAATTTTGCATTTACTGAGTTTGAATTATAAGTGAAACACTTTTTAATTGGGAATCTTGTTTCTTTGGGGAGTTTAATTTGTGAAGTGAAAAAAATCTAATAGAGTGTTTTAATTATTATTTTACATAAAAATGTACTTTTCTCTGAGGTCTCTGTTAATTCATATATTATGTTAGTGATCCCCAAATGTATTATACTCTCTCCCTCTATTCTGTATTTGTCTTGAGGTGCCATAAATTCTCAATGTTTTGTTGAATTAAAAAAAGAAAGGTATTACATTTTCAATAGCAACAGTCAAGGATTTAAACTAAAGCCATTCAGATTTTACTATATTTCTCATTCAGAAGACTTAAAGAGCAAAGGCTAGGTATGATATTGCTTTTAAGTACAAGTTAGAGTTGGAATAAATTTCAGAACCTCGAAGTATTTAATATTTCTGAGGAACTTCATAAAAGGGAAATGAGTAGGCCTGTAGCTCATTCTCTCTACATATTAGCTCTGGATTTTGAATTTTTCAGTCTACAAAGAGGACCCTTGAAATTTATATGCTTGTGTTAGAAAATGACTTCAGCTTTTCATAACTTACCTTAAATGAATGCTATTTGGAACTCAAGCATCAGAAAGACTTATTTTAACTTGGGAAAAAGAAGCTAACTCCTATGATAACTTTTCATTATCTTATATATTCTGAAAATTGTTTCTATTAAATAAGCCAGTCTTTTATATGGAGTGTTTCAATCAATAGTTCTATATGGAGATTATCTATTTGTTGTTGGGTTTTTTGTTTTATTGTGTTTTTCTTGTTAAATCTCCTAAAATAAAGACATTATTAAGCAGTTTCTACAATTCTGCAGCTGGACTCAGTGTACTTTGTTTAGGTGTTCATTTAGTGCTAGATGTCATTCTCTTTAATAGTAACATGTCCACATGAAATAAAATGAATTCTAGTTCTTTTAAAGTGGAATTGCTGCACTATTAAACAATTAGTGACTAGTGCATTTTATGTTTCCAAGAAAGGAGGTACAGAGTATGGTATAGTGTTGATTTTGGTTACTAAATTTATTCCATGCCATATATCAATGTTTCTGTTTTAGACTCGGGAACAGGAGGAATTGGAAGAAGCTTTAGAGGTAGAACGACAGGAAAATGAACAAAGAAGACTATTTATACAAAAAGAAGAACAACTGCAGCAGATTCTAAAAAGGAAGAATAAGCAGGCTTTTTTAGATGAACTGGTACGTATTAATGTTAATTGTGATAAAAAATCATTTGTCTTCAGGGTTTATCTTTCCTATTTATTATTCTGGGTAATGGTATTTAAATAGCATTTCTATAGTTTGTGCTGGTTTATTCACCTTCTGTTCCTTTATTTAAAAAAAACGTTTGTCAATATCCATTTTATTTTCAGGTAAGAGAGTAATATTATAACTAACATAAGCCAGTTTACTATTAATAGGTTGTTGATGTGTTTCTGAGCTTACTGACTAAAACATTGTTTTCAGAGCATTTTTCTCCTGATTAATACTGGTTTTCTAATAACTAGCTCATTTTCAAGTGTTTTGGCTTCATGCTGAAGTTTTACTGACTCTGGTTACTCTGTGAGAACTATGTTTCATATTTTTGCATGAAAAAAATACATTTGAAAGAAATGGCAATGTCTTGCAAGTTATTGGTGTTTTCTAGTTATTAGCTCCCTAAGTAGACAACATTGTTAGATAATAGCAGTAATTATAACCAAGGTTTATGAAGTGTTTCATAGATTGGAGAATATTATTTGATGCTTATAAACCATTGTGATATTGATGAAATCACAATTAGAAAATTGTCCTTTCCAGTAAAGTCTTTTTACATTCTTCCTTTCCCCTTTCTGGACCCATAATTAATTTCCATGTGGTGTTAACACACTTAACTCCTCAGTCTACTAGTTGCTATGCTGTTTGTTATTCTATGATCAGGTAAAAGTGTATGTGTATAGTTTTCTACTGTGCTTTTGCCCTAAAAGCATTTAAGCCATATAACCAGGAATAAAAAGAGAAAGCAAGATAATTTAAATTAGAAGTAGGTGAGAAAGTAAAGGAAAAATAAGGGTAAAGGCCTTAGCGAGGCTCAGACAGAAAATGCTTATCATAAACCCTATCTACTTTGTATGAATGGAATGTAAATTTGGTTCTAAAAATGAGGACAGGGAGTTCCCTGGTGGTCTAGTGGTTAGGATTTGGCACTTTCAGTGCCGTGGCCTGGGTTCAGTCCCTGGTTGGGAAGTGAGATACTGCAGGCTGCACCGTGTGCTGTTGCACCAAGAAAGGAAAAAGAAATGAGGACCGCAGTGTATAAAATAGAATATGTTTTTTTTCCTTAGTAACTTCCATTGATTTTTCTTTTTAATATTTATTTTTGTATTTGGTTGCATGGGGTCTTAGTTGCGGCAGGTGGGCTCCTTACTTGTGTCCCCAGGGCTCCTTAGTTGTGGCATGAGAACTCTTAGTTGTGGCATGCACATGGGATCTAGTTCCATGACCAGAGATTGAACCTGGGCCCCCTGCATTGGGATCATGGAGTCTTATCCCCTGTGCCACCAGGGAAATCCCTAACTTCCATTAATTGTTTTTGAAACTATTAAGTGGCAGTTGTGGCTTTAACAGTTGAAATGATGCATGTCATGTTTTACATTTTTTTGATAGACATGTAGCTTGTGAGAAATTAAAAACTTTAAAGAATGAATTAGTAAAGATTCATGTTACAATTATTTTTTTGAAAGGTTGTTTCTCTCATCATTTTATGCAGAGTTTTCTTTGGTAATGCTTTCCGCTATACAATTAATTGAGTTAATTCCAAATACAGAACTTAGATATAAGACGAAAATACACTTTAACTTTTTAAAAATGTTCCATTTAGTATAAAGCGTTTTTAGTTTTGATTTTGAGATAAGCTGGTTTTGCATAGCAATTATTTTTGCATATTCTTTTTGTCTTTAGTCTTTTAGCATGAAGTTTTGCTGCCTCATTGAGCTGTTCTTGGCAATTGAGCCGCAACTGCCAATGTTGTACGTTGTGTATAATCTGGAGTTAATATTGGCTTTTGTTAAGAACTGTTCCCCCTTCCTGTTTTCTTCACCTGCAAGTCATTACTGTGCATACTTTCTTTACTGTTTAGATCATGTAACATGGTGGTTAAATAATCCTTAACAATTTACTGTATTCATTAGAACAATTAATTACAACAGATTGGTTTAAATACCAATTCAATTTGAATTTCTCATTTTCATATTTAAATTTATATTTAAAGATTGTTACTTTAATTTTTTAATATTTATTAAAATTTTTTTGTTAAAATGCTAACATATATTTCATCCTTATTGACTAACTGAAAGAATTCATTAAATTTCTTTTTATCCTCCTGAATCCTTATTAAGTAAAAGAATACATTGTATTTTTTTCTATGTATGTTCGTGTGTTAGATTTTTAAGAAAGATTGAATTGGCATCTATAAATATATCTAGAAGCTTAAATCTTAGAATGATTCTCTGGATCTAATTTAGGCAACTAGTATAAGCAAAACTTATTAGAATTTTTTTTCTGCTGTTTCTGGTCCTTGTGCTACAAGTTACTTTTTAACCTTTTATAAAAGCATTGGCATTACACTATACTGTATGATGTGACAGGATTTTAATGTTATGGTCTTAATGTTTATGGCTTAGCATTTACTATAATGTTGCCTAAAATGTCCATTTATTTAATCCTAACTGTAAATTCAGGGTTTTTTGTTTTTTTTTTAAGTTTGGAAAAAGATTTTCCAAACTTAAAAGATAAACAGGTCCTGACTTATTAAATCTTTTTATATTCTTGTTTGAAAATTCTCTTCAGCTATGTCTTAAATTTTGTTAAGGGCTAATATTGTCAAAAGCAGTAGCTGATTTTTATTAGAATATTGTTTGCCAGATGGCTTGCTTTAAGTCAGTTAAAATAATCATTTAAAAATGGTCATTATAAAGCTTTTAATGAGTATTACAGGTAGTTTTAATTAAAATTTCTTTAAATATTAAGCAGTGTACCTTCAGGCAATCAATGTAGCTTAGGGAACCTTTCAGGGTAAAAATGGAAAGCTAAGAAGAATGAAATAACTTGAAAGGCTGAATCTACATTTTTTGTGTTTCTGAGAGCATGTATGTTTCCCATAGTTTATTTTACTCTGTAGATTTTTTTGTTGTTGTTAGAACTCCTGCTTATTTCTAGTTTAACTTTTTTTTTTTTAATTTATTTTTGGCTGCGTTGGGTCTTTGTTGCTGTGCACGGGCTTTCTCTCTAGTTACAGAGAGCAAGGGCCACTCCTTGCTGTGGTGCGCGGGCTTCTCACTGTGGTGGCCTCTCTTGTTGCGGACCACAACTTCAGTAGTTGTGGCACACGGGCCCAGCAGCTGCGTCGGGCGGGCTCCAGAGCACAGGCTTAGCAGTTGTGGTGCATGGGCCCAGCTGCTCCGTGGCATGGGGGATCCTCCCAGACCAGGGCCTGTACCTGCGTCCGCTGCACTGGCAGGCGGACTCTTAACCACTGCGTCACTGGGGAAGTCCCTCTAGTTTAATATTTACAAAGATTTTCAGTCTCCAAAGTTTCGATTGCTAAAGTGGAGTACAGCAGATTTAAAGTAAATTGTATTGCCTTAGTATCAAAATTAATTTTAGCTTTCTAGAATGTTTATTTTTATTAAATTTCAACTGTTTTATCAAGACATTTTAATATTCTGGTTCTTTTATGTGAAGGTGAAACCAGGATTAAAACAGGCAAAGTATTGATTAGCAACTTTTTTGAAATGCACACATTGTCTTACTTTTACATGAGAACTTTTACTTTTTAGGGTAAGTACCAGGTATGAAATTTGAATTCACTTAGAGTATTAATTAGGAAGCAATGATTTAGCATTTTAGCCAAGGAAATAGTTTTTACATAAGAAAAGGTAGTTAGAGATTTTAAAAGATATTTTGGGCCACCGCCCATTTAAAATATTCTTTAATTTTACATTTTATTATAAAATTCCTAATGGAAATAGGAATAGCTGCAGGAATTCACAGCAATACTATTATTAGTGCATTACTAATGCTTTGTTGTAGAATATGAAAGGTAGTCAAGTATGTTGTCCTAGTGTATTTTATTCATCCTTCTTCATTATTGCTAAAGCCATGTCTTAAGAATTTTGATCCTTAATAAAGTTCTATTTTATAAATAAAATTTGTGTTTTTCTATTTACTTTAAAAAGTTTTAATCTTTGTAACATTTGCTCTTGCATAGTGCTTCTGTTACAAAGTTTTGAGATACAGATTTATTCTAGGACGATGCTATGGAAATAAATGGCTTGTTACTTGAATATCTTCTGTACTATAACTTTTAAACAAGTCCTTTAAATATATTAATTAGCCATATTTGTGCCCCAAAATATTAAGTTGTTGGTTTTGGAAAGAAAATTAGATTCTGCTATGTCTTTACTTTTATACTATGAAATGTGTAACAATATAGTTTTTTCAGGATTAATTTCTGGGTAGTTACTGTGTTAAAACTCTGCGGGCCACTTGAAGACTGTTTTCGTAGGTCACCTTGGTATAGGAGACTGAAATGTGTTTGTACCTTCATTTTTGTTTACAGATATAGAAAGTAGTATGTGTCTTTGCATATGTTTGTATATGATCTTCCTTCCTTCCTGGTTTCATTTTGCTTGTGTTTCTGTGTTCTTATTTAACTGACAGCTCAGAAAGGAAAATGTCTGGATACATTTAGTTTAGATCTTAGCTCTGCATCACTTTAAACATGTGAGAAGACTTCATGTTAAACAGAATAAATGACAGTCTACATATAAGAGTTAGTAATTTGTGTTATTAATATGTGTGTGTACAGATTTGTGTAAATAGTGGCCCTGATTTAGTATCAATATAAGATATTAAAAGTGTTTACTGTTATTTTGTTAATTAAAAAAATTTATAAAGATAAATTATTTATAAAAATAAGTCAATAAAGGAGAAAATATTGATAAATGTCTTTTGATTGTACTTAACAATCATTCCATTGTGCAAAACAGAGCAAGGATCATTTCCAAACGGCCTCAGGTGAAATCTAATGGGAAACAATTTCAGACTGGTCTGAATTCACTGGTAAAAAAAGAAATGTGTCTTAGATAAACATCTGATCTAAGTTATAGTACTTTGTACTATTTTTGTGATTAGCTTCTAATTTTTTTATTTTAATAAATATGGTTGGTTTTGCTAGATGAAATAAGATCCTATTATATTGTCTTTAATGTGGATTTTATAAAAATCCTTTTTTGTAGGTTATTTTGATTTATGAGTCTAAAGCAGCCTTTTCTTATTATGGATTGTTAAAGTTTTTTGTAAAGTGTTCTCCATAAAGTGAATACCTAGGTTGACATCAAATGTTTATGGAAAGGCATAATTTAAAATAAAAGACTCATTGCTTTTATTTTTAACTTTCACATTGCACTTTAACTTTTCTTGCAGGAGAGTTCTGATCTCCCCGTTGCTCTACTTTTGGCTCAGCATAAAGATAGATCTACCCAACTGGAAATGCAACTTGAGAAACCTAAACCTACAAAACCAGTGACATTTTCCACAGGCATCAAAATGGTAAGCTGTATTTTAATCACTTGTTTAGAAGATATATTTCAAGGATTATAGTTTATAATTTTATATTGATTTTTATAGATAAACTGGGAGGTTCAGATATTTAAGAACAGTGTCTGATCTAGGCTACATGTCTAGAAATATAAATATGTGCATTGTAAGAGGAAAGTGAAAAATAATAAATAATTTACAAAGTATGTAACACAGTTTTGTTCTATATGATATTGAGTTTGTATGTGTTTTATTATTCTACATAAGTTTTTAAGCTTGTGGTGTAGAAAAACATTTCTTAAAAGAAAATGCAAACTTCCGCTGTCTGGTATGGCATGTAAGAAGCTTGGAAGTTGCCACTCCATCCTGACAACAAGTAAAAACCTGAACACACTGAAAAATCAACGACTTTTTTAGTAGAGAGAGGTCACAAAGCAAACCACTGCCCTTAAAATTGGAGAGACCAGCTGAGACTACAGTGAATCACAGTTCACCAGAGCAGCAACCTTGTTGGAAGCCAGTGCTGGTGTAGGGAAACCTGAATTGGTTGACAAATTGCTGGAGGTTCAGTGTGGGCAACTCTGAGAGTTAAAAACTCCAGAGGAAACCGGTCATCAGAGGCCCCACACTTTTGTGAGTCTTACCTGTTGTGTCTCTACCAGATTCTCTCAGTGAATATCAGAAAAAAACCCTCATGCTTTTGAGAGAGGAAGGGGAAAAGGAATGACTTTGAAATATGCCAGAGCATTCTGTTCCTCCTAACAAGGCTTGCCCTTAGGATAAACTATTTCACCAGAGCCTAACCTGCTGGAGTTTTATCAGAGGCTAACTGATGTGGGTGAAGGGAAATACACAACTTCAGCTCACTCTAGCCATCCTGTTCCACCTGAGGGGAGGGAGATGGATTGAGAAGTGTGTGTGTGAAGTTCACAGTCCAGAAGCACAGGCTTTCTAAAAGACTGAGATCTTATCATAAGACTATAAATTGTTCAGCCATCCCCCTGCAGCTTACCACCATATTACGAAAGACCTGTTTATAGAAGTTCATTTTAAAAAGTGTATCATGCCTGGCTGTCAAAAAAAAAATTTTAAGATATACTAAAAGGCAGAAAACACAATTGGAAGAGACAGAGCAAGCACGAGAATCAGGATTAGATATGGCAGGGGTGTTGGAATTATCATACTTGGAATTTAAAACAACTGTGATTAATATGCTAAGAGTGCTAATGGATAAAGTAGACCACATGCAAGAACAGATGGACGATATAAGTAGAGAGATGGAAGTTCCAAGAAAGAACCAAAAAGAAATGCTAGAGAAAAAAAAATCCACTGTAACAGAATTGAAGAGTGCTTTTGATGGCCTTATTAGTAGATTGGACATGCATGAGGAAAGAGTCTTGAGCAAGAGGATGTATCAGTAGAATTCTTGGAAACTGAAAACCAAAGAGAAAAAGCCCGGAATAAAAAAAACAGAACAGGGCTTCCCTGGTGGTGCAGTGGTTGAGAGTCCGCCTGCTGATGCAGGGGACATGGGTTCGTGCCCCGGTCTGGGAAAATCCCACATGCCGCGGAGCGGCTGGGCCCATGAGCCATGGCTGCTGAGCCTGTGCGTCCAGAGCCTGTGTTCCTCAACGGGAGAGGCCACAACAGTGAGAGGCCCACGTACCGCAAAAAAAAAACAAAAAAAAAACCAGAACAGAAGAACAGAATATCCAAGGACTGTGGGGTGACTACAAAAGGTGTAACATAAGCATAATGGCAATACCAGAGAAGAAAGAAAGGAACAGAAGAAGTATTTGAAACAGTAATGACTGAGAATTTCCCAAAATCAACATCAGACATCAAACCAAAGGTCCAGGGAGTTCAGAGAACACCAAGTAGGATAAATGCCAAAAAGATCCTTATACCTAGGCATGTTATTTTCAAATAACAGAAAATTGAAGATAAAAAAATCCTGAGGAAGCCAGAGGGGGAAAAATCCCTCACTTACAGAGGAGTAAAGATAAGAATTATTATCTGGCTTCTCCCTAGAAACCATGCAAGCAAGAAGAGAGCAGAGTGGACTATTTAAGGTGTTGAGAGAAAAAAGCCACCAGCCTAGAATAATGTACTGTGCAAAATTTTCCTTTAAAAGTAAAGGAGAAAAAAAAATTATCAGACAAAAACTGAGGGCATTTTTTGCCAGTAGACCATTTTTGCAAGAAATGTTAAAAGAAGTGCTTTAGAGACAAAGAAAATGATACAGGTCAGAAACTCAGATATCTAAGGAAAAGCATTGGAGAAGAAATGAATGAAGATAAAATAAAAACTTTTATTTTTCTTGTTCTTAATTGATCTAACAGATAACAGTTTAAAATAATAGTGACACTGTATTTGACTGTTTGCTTATGTGTATGTATATATGTATACTTCACACACATATCCTTATATAAGTGAAATGAATGATAGTGATGATACAAGGGATGGGAAGAAGCAATTAGAATTATTTTGTTATTATAAGGTACTCACACTACCCATGTTTCTACTACTCGGCTATTATTTTTGAGGTTTAAAATTGCCTACTTTGTCATATGTGTGCTATTAGATTATAAACATCTTGAGGGCAGAAGTTGTGTATTTTAACTTTGTATTGTATGATTGTGGGTATGTGGGTACCTGAATAACAGGAAATATTCATGATTTACTTATTTATTTATTTATTTAACATCTTTATTGGGGTATAATTGCTTTACAATGGTGTGTTAGTTTCTGCTTTATAACAAAGTGAATCAGTTATACATATACATATGTTCCCATATCTCTTCCCACTTGCATCTCCCTCCCCCCCACCCTCTCTATCCCACCCCTCCAGGCGGTCAGCACTGAGCTGATATCCCTGTGCTATGCGGCTGCTTCCCACTAGCTATCTGCCTTACGTTTGGTAGTGCATATATGTCCGTGCCTCTCTCTCGCTTTGTCACAGCTCACCCTTCCCCCTCCCCATATCCTCAAGTCCGTTCTCCAGTAGGTCTGTGTCTTTATTCCTGTCTTACCCCTAGGTTCTTCGTGACATTTTTTTTTTCTTAAATTCCATATACATGTGTTAGCATACGGTATTTGTCTTTCTCTTTGTGACTTACTTTACTCTGTATGACAGACTCTAGGTCTATCCACCTCATTACAAATAGCTCAATTTCATTTCTTTTTATGGCTGAGTAATATTCCATTGTATATATGTGCCACATTTTCTTTATCCATTCAACCGATGATGGGCACTTAGGTTGTTTCCATCTCCGTGCTATTGTAAATAGAGCTGCAATGAACATTTTGGTACATGACTCTTTTTGAATTACGGTTTTCTCAGGGTATATGCCCAGTAGTGGGATTGCTGGGTCATATGGTAGTTCTATTTGTAATTTTTTAAGGAACCTCCATACTGTTCTCCATAGTGGCTGTACCAATTCACATTCCCACCAGCAGTGCAGGAGTGTTCCCTTCATGATTTATTTTAAACTTACAAGTGTAGGAAGTATGAACACATCTTTAAATAATTCAAAAGAAAACACTATCCATTAAGCAATTACCAGTGCTTTTGAACTAAGAGGCATTATGGTGTAGAGGAAAGAAAATAGGCTTGGAAAGACCCAGATACAATGGGAGTAAACCCCAGCTTTACCACTCACTAGATGTGTATCTGTGGGTAAAATGTTACTTTACTCTTTTTGAATTTGTGTTTTCATTGGTAAAGTTGCGATGATTTAGCTTTACATGATTATTCGGAGTATTAAAATATGTATATAAAATGCTAAACCAAGTGCAAATGTAATTTTACAAGTAACGCTTTCTGTTGTTATTATAGTTAAATATCTAAGTGGATTACATTATAATCTCATTATGTTGTATAGTTAGGTAATAAATATTCCAGAATGTCATGTAAGTGGAATCATACAGTGTGTAGCCTTTTAGATCTAGCTTTGTTAAGTTAGCAGCATGCATTTGAGATCATCCATGTTGCTGCATGTATCAATAGTTGTTCCTTTTGTTAAGTAATAATACCATTGTGTGGATATACCAGTTTCTTTATCCGTTCATCAGTTGAAGGACATGTGAGTTGTTTCCTTTTTTTATGATTATGAATAAGGCTGCTATAAACATTTGCTTACAATTGTGTGTGTACATACGTTTTCATTTCTCTTGGGTAAGTACTACTAAGAATGAGATTGGTGATTTATATACGGTAGGGGTATGTTTAGCTTTGTAAAAAATTTTCAAACTATTTTTCAAAGTGCCTGTACCAGTTTGCATTCCTACCGACATTGGTGACCAGTTGGTCTGCATCCTCAGTATTAAGAATTGTAGTATTTTAGGCATTCTAAACAGATGTGTAGTGGTTATCTCATTATGGTTTTCATTTGCATTTCCCTGATGACTAATGATGTTGAGCATCTTTTTGTGTGCTTATTTGTCATCATTTCATTTGACTTTAGTATTTAACTTAATATATTAGATATCTTTCCAGATAGTGTTGTGACTTGTTATTTATTTTCTTTCTTCTTCCCTTCCTCTCTTTATTATAACCTTTCGTTTGGCAAAATGTATTGCATATACACAAAGGTGCACAGAACCAAACCATGTAGCTTAGTGAATTATCACAAAGTGAGCATCTGTGTAACTATCACACAGATAAAAGAAAAAAGTATTCACAGTACTTTAGAAGTCCTCCTCATGACTTCTCACATCTGGCTAGCACCCCATTCCTTTTCCCAGAAACAGTCACTCTTCTGTATTTTATGGCATTCCCTTTCTTGCTCTTTTAAATAGCTTTAACATCTAAGCATGTATGCCTTAACCTGATTAATGTTTTGCTTGTCCAACTTATATTTGTAAGATTCATCTATGTTTTTATATATAGCTGTAGGGTTTTTTCATTTTCATTGCTGTATAATGTTCCATTAGAGGAATATACTACTATTTATCCATTCTACTGTTGATAGATGTTTGGATTTTTTTGAGTTTTGGTATTATACATTATACTAACATTTTAATATATGTTTCCTGGTCACATGCACAGACATTGTTTCGTGAGTGTTTACCTAAGAGTAGAGTTACTAGGTCATAGTGATTATGTATGTTCATTTTAGGAGATACTGCCAAAACATTTTCCAAATTGATTTTCACCAATTGTACTTCTACCAACACTTGTGCTTTTCTGTCTTTTCCACTTTAACCATTCTGACGGGTATTTAGTACTGTTTTGTGATTTTAATCTGCACTTTATTTCACTGATCACTAATGAGATTGAGCATTGGCTGTCCTATTTTGTGAAATACCTGTTCAAGACTCTTGCTCATATGTGGAAGTTCTTTATATGTGGTGGATCTAAGCCTTTTATTAGTCATATGTATAGTAAATAACTTTTGTCACTTTATGTCTTGTTTTTTTCACTCAAGGGTGTCTTTTGAACTCTTTATTGTTTAACTTTCTATTATCCACCTGGAATTTTTTGTTTTCTTTTTTTGTGTGTGGTGGGAAGGAGGTGATCCAATTACTTTAATGCATGTTGAGATTCATATAACCTAAGTGTGTGATGGAATTCTTATTGTTTGTTATTTGAGCAAAATTCAGGTTTTGGTTCAAGGGCAAGGTGAAAATTTAGACACAGTTTTTATGTGGAATTACTGAATTTATTCCATATTCCTGAATAAGGAGACCAACACATAATGTAGATGAAAATCTAAATGTTTATGAAGTTGAGTCTCTATACTGTTTGGAAAAATCATCCCTAAAATGCAGGATGAAAAGTAACATTTATTGAACACCTGTATCCCAGGGTTTGATTACATTGAACAGATGTTGGCAAGGATGCCAACACTGCTTAAGACTTTGTGACCTGGACCTGTGATAGTTTCTTTTAATAAAAGGTGTCGTTTTCTGTTGTTATATCTCCATGAAATAGATGGTACTCCTATTTTTTCAGATCTGAAAACTGAGTCTCAGAGAGGATAGATTACATGTAAAAGATGGCACTGAAACTCACTCTCTTTCTACTATACCTTATTTAGTTAATGAGAATACTCAAAAACAAAACATAAATTCTGTGTTAGGTGTCTTTCTAATCTGAGGGTAGCTAGGATTTCAACTATTGCTTCTAATAGTGGACTGATTGTATAGAGGGTAATCTAAGGGACAGGAGCCACCGCAATGACCTTTTCTTTTCTTGATCTGCTGTACTTAAAGAAAAGTCAGACACAACAAATGAAGTTAGATATGCTGAACTTGGAGAGCGTCCAAGGGAGACATATAAATTTAATTAAGCTTTTTGGAAATAGATCCTTTGCCGTGTGACTGAGAAGACAGGATTTATTTATTTAGTAAACCTAGAGAAATATGAAGGGTTAAAAATTGGCGTAAAATAATTAGTATGAAATGAGGATTTAATTATTATGTATTGAGATATGTAGAGTTGAGACAGTGAATATATTTTGGTTAGGAATGTTCACAGATTGGCTGAATTTTTTGAATTATATTCCCTAGGAATTAAACTCTCAGTGAGTGGGGAAGTGCTAGGGGTACAGTACATATTAGAAGAATTATTTATATATAATTTGTGACTTGAATATCTAAGAGAGTTCCACTTAATCACTGTTTTATGTATGAATAGGTGAAACTTTATTTTGTATATATTTTGTCCTCTCGGGGGTAATAGCTTTTTGCACTCCTCAAGTAGGGATTGCAGCTTGTTTTCTCAGTCATTTGTTAGTTATTTTAATCTAATTGGTTCAGATTCCAACAATATAATTTTAGGACCTCTGTTTCTTTTTATTTTATAAATAATTCTAATTAAATTTTCCCCTAAAGAATAGATGTGGTTACCATTATTACATCATTCCTAGTTGAACCAGTGAACAGACCTCAAAGTAGCAGTTTTTCGTCCCCATTTGTTACTAGCTTGTATCATTAAATATCCATACATCATATCTACAGATTTAAGTACTAAGTCTTAGTCTTTTGGAAGCACAGAAAGACACCTTGATCATGTTGTAAAATTAGAAACCAGAATCTAAGGCTGGGAATCTGGTGCTTCTTCAGTTGTGATGGTATTCTATACTTCGCTACGCTTTGGCATGCAAACTGGAAACAAACTGAGTCACAAAGATAAGCTAAGAATTGTTAAGTATAGCTTTTGGTCCTTTGTTGTTGATTGCTGGAGAGCAGTAAAGGGGAGCCTGTCATTCGTTGCCAAAGGCAAAAGCTGTTTGAGTATTTTACCCTTCATGTTTAAAAAACTTTTTTTTATATTATCCATGGGTAAGCCAGAAGGGAGCTCATCTGTGACATAAATTGGCTTTTCTGATTACAACAAATAGGATTTAGCTATTTTCATCAAACATTGCTTATTATCCTGAACTCATTTGAAGATTAAACTCTTTGTTAACATTTGTTTATAGAAAATTGATATCCAACTGTGTGTGAAATAAGAAAGTAAAAACTGTACTGAGCAATTAAATCTATTCTTAATATATAATGTTGCGCTTTGGTAGCAAATCAAATTGTAGAAACCAAAGAAGTAATGGGGGGGAGGATCTTCAAGATGGTGGAGGAGTGGGGCTTCCCTGCTGGCGCAGTGGTTGGGGATCCACCTGCCGATGCAGGGGATGCGGGTTCGTGCCCCGGTCTGGGAGGATCCCACATGCCGCGGAGTGGCTGGGCCCGTGGGCCATGGCCATTGAGCCTGCGCGTCCGGAGCCTGTGCTCCGCAGCGGGAGAGGCCACAGCAGTGAGAGACCCGCGTACCGCAAAAAAAAAAAAAAAAAGATGGCAGAGGAGTGAGACGTGGAGATCACCTTCCTCCCCACAAATTCATCAAAAACACATCTACATGTGGAGCAACTCCTACAGAACACCTACTGAATGCTGGCAGAAGACCTCAGACTTCCCAAAAGGCAAGAAACTACCTATGTGCCTGGGTAGGGCAAAAGAAAAGAGAAAAAACAGAGACAAAAGAATAGGGATAGGACCTGCACCTCTGGGAGGGAGCTGTGAAGGAGGAAAAGTTTCCACACATTAGGAAACCCCTTCACTGGCGGAGACGGGGGCGGGGGGGAAGCTTCGGAGCCACGCAGGAGAGCACAACAACAGAGGTACAGAGGGCAAAGCAGAGAGATTCCTGCACAGAAGATTGGTACCGACCAGCGCTCACCAGCCTGAGGGGCTTGTCTGCTCATCCGCCAGGGTGGGTGGGGTCTGGGAACTGAGGCTCGGGCTTCGGAGGTCAGATCCCAGGGAGAGGACTGGGGTTGGCTACGTGAACACAGCCTGAAGGGGGCTAGTGCTCCACAGCTAGCTGGGAGGGAGTCTGGGGAAAAAGTGGGAAGGAGTCTGGAAAAAGTCTGGAACTGCCTAAGAGACAAGCGACCATTGTTTCAGGGTGTGCAAGGAGAGGGGGTCCAGAGCACTGCCTAAACAAGCTCCAGAGATGAGCTTGAGCTGCCGCTATCAGCGTGGACACCAAGATCGGCATGAAACGCTAAGGCTCCTGCTGCAGCCACAAAGAAGCCTGTGTACAAGCACAGGTCACTATCCACACCTCCCCTCCCAGGAGCCTGTGAAGCCCACCACTGCTAGGGTCCCGTGATCCAGGGACAACTTCCCCGGGAGAACACACGGCATGCCTCAGGCTGGTGCAACGTCACGTTGGCCTCTGCTGTTGCAGGCTCGCCTGGCATTCCATACCCCTTCCTCCCCCCGGCCTAAGTGAGCCAGAGCCCTATAAACAGCTGCTACTTTAACCCCATCCTGTCTGGGCGGGAACAGACACCCTCAGGTGACCTACACGCAGAGATGGGGCCAAATCCAAAGCTGAACCCCAGGAGCTGTGCGAACAAAGAAGAGAAAGGGAAATCTCTCCCAGCAGCCTCAGGAGCAGTGGATTAAATCTCCACAATCAACCTGATGTAACCTGTATCTGAAGAATACCTGAATAGACAACAAATCATCCCAGAATTGAGGCGGTGGACTTTGGGAGCAACTGTAGACTTGGGGTTTGCTTTCTGCATCTAATTTGTTTCTGGTTTTATGTTTATCTTAGTTTAGTATTTAGAGCTTATTATCATTGGTAGATTTGTTTATTGATTTGGTGGCTCTGCCTTTTTTTTTAATGTGTGTGTGTGTGTGTGTATATATATATATTTTTTTTGATTTTGTCTGTATAGCTTTGCTTTTACCATTTATCCTAGGGTTCTGTCTGTGCTTTTTCTTTTTTTTTTAAAGTATAGTTTTTAGTGCTTGTTATCATTGGTGGGTTTGTTTCTTGGTTCGGTTGCTCTCTTCTTTCTTTATTTTTTCTTATTTTTAATAATTAAAAAATTTTTTTAAATAACTTTATTATAATTTTCTTTCTTTCTTTTTTTTTTGTTTTTCTCTGCCCTTTTCTTCTGAGCCGTATGGCTGACAGTCTTAGTGCTCTGGCCAGGTGTCGGACCTGAGCCTCTAAAGTGGGAGAGGTGAGTTCAGGATATTGGTCCACCAGACACCTCCTGGCTCCACCTAATATCAAACAGTGAAAGCTCTCCCAGAGATCTCCATCTCAACGCTAAGACCCAGCTCCACTCAGCGACCAGCAAGCTATAGTGCTGGACACCCTATGCCAGACAACTAGCAAGATAGGAACACAACGCCACCCATTAGCAGAGAGGGTGCCTAAAGTCATAATAAGTTCACAGACACCCCAAAACACACCACTGGACGTGGTCCTGCCCACCAGAAAGACAAGATCCAACCTCATCCACCAGGACACAGGCACCACTCCTCTCCACCAGGAAGCCTAAACAACCCACTGAATGAACCTTACCCATAGGGAGCAGACACCAAAAACAACGGGAACTACGAACTTGCAGCCTGCGAAACGGAGACCGCAAACACAGTAAGTTAAGCAAAATGAGAAGACAGAGAAATACACAGCAGATGAAGGAGCAAGGTAAAAACCCACCACACCAAACAAATGAAGAGGACATAGGCAGTCTACCTGAAAAAGAATTCAGAATAATGATAGTAAAGATGATCCAGAAATCTTGGAAATAGAATGGAGAAAGTACAAGAAACGTTTAGCAAGGACCTAAAGAACTAAAGAGCAATGATGAAGAACACAATAAATGACATTAAAAATTCTCTAGAAGGAATCAATAGCAGAATAATGGAGGCAGATGAACGGATAAGTGACCTGGAAGATAAAATAGTGGAAAACTACCGCAGAGCAGAATAAAGAAAAAAGAATGAAAAGAATTGAGGACAATCTCAGAGACCTCTGGGACAACATTAAATGCACCAACATTCAAATTATAGGGCTCCCAGAAGAAGAGAGAAGAAAAGGGACTGAGAAAATATTTGAAGAGATTATAGTTGAAAACTTCCCTAACATGGGTAAGGAGGTAGTCAATCAAGTCCAGGAAGCACAGAGAGTCCCATACAGGATAAATCCAAGGAGAAACACGCCAAGACACATATTAATCAAACTATCAAAAATTAAATACAAAGAAAAAATATTAGAAGCAGCAAGGGAAAAGCAACAATTAACATATGAGGGAATCCCCATAAGGTTAACAGCTGATCTTTCAGCAGAAACTCTGCAAGCCAGAAGGGAGTGGCAGGACATATTTAAAGTGATGAAAGGGAAAAACCTACAACCAAGATTACTCTACCCAGCAAGGATGTCATTCAGATTCAACAGAGAAATTAAAACCTTTACCGACAAGCAAAAGCTAAGGAAGTTCAGCACCACCAAACCAGCTTTACAACAATGCTAAAGGAACTTCCCTAGGCAAGAAACACAACAGAAGGAAAAGACCTACAATAACAACCCCAAAACAATTAAGAAAATGGTAAAAGGAACATACATATCAATCACTACCTTAAATGTAAATGGATTAAATATTCTAACCAAAAGACATAGACTGGCCGAATGGATATAAAAACAAGACCCGTATAAGGCTGTCTACAAGAGACCCACTTCAGACCGAGGGACACATACAGACTGAAAGTGAGGGAATGGAAAAAGATATTCCATGCCAGTGGTTTCCAAAAGAAAGCTGGAGTGGCAATTCTCATATCAGACAAAATAGACTTTAAAATAAAGACTATTAGAAGAGACAAAGAAGGACACTACATAATGATCAAGGGATCAATCCAAGAAGAAGATATAACAATTGTAAATATTTATGCACCCAACATAGGACCACCTCAATAGATAAGGTAAATGCTAACTGCCATAAAAGGGGAAATCGACAGTAACACATTCATAGTAGGGGACTTTAACACCCCACTTTCACCAATGGACGGATCATCCAAATGAAAATAAATAAGGAAACACAAGCTTTAAATGATACATTAGACAAGATGGACTTAATTTATATTTATAGGACATTCCATCCAAAAACACCAGATTACATTTTCTTCTCAAGTGCTTATGGAACATTCTCCAGGATAGATGATATCTTGGGTCACAAATGAAGCCTTGGTAAATTTAAGAAAATTGAAATCATATCAAGTATCTTTTCTGACCACAACGCTATGAGACTAGATATCAGTGACAGGAAAAAATCTGTAAAAAATACAAACACGTGGAGACTAAACAGTACACTACTGTGATCACTGAAGAAATCAAAGAGGAAATCAAAAAATACCTATAAACAAATGGCAATGAAAACACGATGACCCAAAACCTATGGGATGCTGCAAAAGCAGTTCTAAGAGGGAAGGTTATAGCAATAAAATACTACCTCAAGAAACAAGAAACAGCTCAAATAAACAACCTAACGTTACACCTAAAGCAGTTAGAGAAAGAAGAACAAAAATCCCCGAAAGTTAGCAGAAGGAAAGAAATCATAAAGATCAGATCAGAAATAAATGAAAAAGAAATGAAGGAAACAATAGCAAAGATCAATCAATAAAATAAAAGGTGGTTCTTTGAGAAGATAAACAAAATTGATAAACCATTAGCCAGACTCATCAAGAAAAAAAGGGAGAAGACTCAAATCAATAGAATTAGAAATGAAAAAGGAGAAGTAACAACTGACAGTCAAGAAATACAAAGGATCGTGAGAGATTACTACAAGCAACTATATGCCAATAAAGTGGACATCGTGGAAGAAATGCACATATTCTTAGAAAAGCACAACGTTCTGAGACTGAACCAGGAAGAAATAGAAAATATAACCACACCAATCATAAGCACTGAAATTGAAACTGTGATTAAAGATCTTACAACAAACAAAAGCCCAAGACCAGATGGCTTCAGGTGAATTCTGTTGAACATTTAGAGAAGAGCTAACACCTATCCTTCTCAGACTTTTCCAAAATATAGCAGAGGGAGGATCCAAACTCATTCTACAAGGCCACCATCACCCTGATACTAAAACCAGACAAAGATGTCACAAGAAAAGAAAACTGCAGGCCAGTATCACTGATGAACATGGATGCAAAAATCCTCAAAAAAATACTAGCAAACAGAATCCAAAAGCACATTAAAGGGATCATACACCATGATCAAGTGGGGTTTATCCCAGGAATGCAAGGATTCTTCAGTATACGCAAATCAATCAATGTGATACACCATATTAACAAATTGAAGGATAAAAACCATATGATCCTCTCAATAGATGCAGAAAAAGCTTTCAACAAAATTCAACACCCATTTATGATAAAAACTCTCCAGAAAGTAGGCATAGAGGGAACTTACCTCAACATTATAAAGGCCATATATGACAAACCCACAGCCAACATCGTTCTCAATGGTGAAAAACTGAAACCATTTCCTCTAACATCAGGAACAAGACAAGGTTGCCCACTCTCACCACTGTTATTCAACATAGTTTTGGAAGTCCTAGCCATGGCAATCAGAGAAGGAAAAGAAATAAAAGGAATCCAAGTTGGAAAAGAAGAAGTAAAGCTGTCACTGTTTGCAGATGACATGATACTATACATAGAGAATCCTAAAGATGCTACCAGAAAACTACTAGAGCTAATCAATGAATTTGATAAAGTAACAGGATACAAAATTAATGCACAGAAATCTCTTGCATTTCTATACACTAATGATGAAAAATCTGAAAGAGACATTAAGGAAGTAGTCCCATTTACTATTGCACCAAAAAGAATAAAAGACCAAGAATAAACATACCTAAGGAGACTAAAGACCTGTATGCAGAAAACTATAAGACACTGATGAAAGAAATTAAAGATGATACAAACAGATGGCGAGATATACCATGTCTTGGATTGGAAGAATCAATATTGTGGAAATGATTATACTATCCAAAGAAATCTACAGATTCAATGCAATCCCTATCAAACTACCAATGGGATTCTTCACAGAACTAGGTCAAAAAATTTCACAATTTGTATGGAAACACAAAAGATCCCGAATAGCCAAAAGAATCCTGAGAAAGGAAAATGGAGCTGGTGGAATCAGGCTGCCAGACTTCAGACTCTACTACAAAGCTACAGTAATCAAGACAGTATGGTACTGGCACAAAAACAGAAATATAGATCAGTGGAACAGGATAGAAAGCCCAGAGATAATTCCATGCACATATGGTCACCTTATCTTTGATAAAGCAGGCAAGAATATACAATGGAGAAAAGATAGTCTCTTCAATAAGTGGTGCTGGGAAAACTGGGCAGCTACATGTAAAAGAATGAAATTAGAACACTCCCTAACACCATACACAAAAAATAAATTCAAAATAGATTAAGGACCTAAATGTAAGGCCAGGCACCTTAAAACTCTTAGAGGAAAACATAGGTAGTACACTCTGTGACATAAATCACAGGCCGATCCTTTTTGACCCACCTCCTAGAGAAATGGAAATTAAAAGAAGAAACAAATGGGACCTAATTAAACTTAAAAGCTTTTGCACAGCAAAGGAAACCATAAACAAGACGAAAATACAATCCTCAGAATGGGAGAAAATATCTGCAAACTAAGCAATTGACAAAGGATTAATCTCCAAAATATACAAGCAGCTCATGCAGCTCAATATCAAATAAAGAACCCAATCCAAAAATGGGCAGAACACCTAAATAGACATTTCTCCAGAGAAGATATACAGATTGCCAACAAACACATGAAAGGATGCTCAATGTTACTAATCATTAGAGAAATGCAAATTAAAACTACAATGAGGTATCACCTCATACCAGTCAGAATGGCCATCATCAAAAATTCTACAAACAATAAATGCTGGAGAGGGTGTGGATAAAAGGGAACCCTTTTGCACTGTTGGTGGGAATGTAAATTGATACAGCCAGAGACAGTATGGAGGTTCATTAAAAAACTAAAAATAGAACTACCATATGACCCAGCAATCCCACTACTGGGCATATACCCTGAGAAAACCATAGTTCAAAAACAGTCATGTACCACAGTGTTCATTGCAGCTCTATTTACAGTAGCCAGGACATGGAAGTAACCTAAGTGCCCATCTACAGATGAATGGGTAAAGAGGATGTGGCGCATATATACAATAGAATATTACTCAGCTATAAAAAGAAACGAAATTCAGTAATTTGTAGTGAGGTGGATGGATCTAGAGACTGTCATACAGAGTGAAGTAAGTCAGAAAGATACAAACAAATATCGTTTGCTAACACATATGTATGGAATCTAAAAAAAAAAAGTGGCTCTGAAGAACCTAGGGGCAGGACAGGAATAACGACTCAATCAGAGATAATGGAGTTGAGGACACGGGGAGTGGGAAGGGTAAGCTGGGACGAAGTGAGAGAGTGGCATGGACATATGTATACTACCAAATGTAAAATAGATAGCTAGTGGGAAGCAGCTGCATAGCACAGGGAGATCAGCTTGGTTCTTTGTGACCACCCAGAGGGGTGGGATACGGAGGGTGGGAGGGAGATGCAAGAGGGAGGAAACGTGCGGGTTTATGTATACATATAGCTGATTTACTTTTTTATACAGCAGAAACTACACAACATTGTAAAGCAATTATACCGCAATAACGATGTTAAAAAAAAGTAATGTGAAAATGCAAGTAGTAGTAGAGGTTTTTTTTTTTTAAGTATTTTTTAAAAGTTAACTTTTTTTGCTGCGAGTGTCTTCATTGCTGCGCCTGGACTGTGTATAGTTGCGGTGAGCGGGGGCTACTCTTTGTTGCGATGCGCAGACTTCTCATTGCGGTGGCCTCTGTTACTGTGGAGCTTGGGCTCTAGGTACATGGGCTTCAGTAGTTGTGGCACTTGGGCTCAGTAGTTGTGGCTTGCGGGTTATAGAGTGCAGGCTCAGTAGATGTGGCGCAAGGTCTTGGGTGCTCCACTGCTTGTAGGATCTTTCCGGACCAGGGCTCGAACCTGTGTCCCCTACATTGGCTGGCAGATTCTTAACCACTGTGCCACCAGGGAAGTCCCAAGTAGTGGTAGCGTTAATATTTTTGTCTATAAATGTGTTTTGAAATATAAGCCAAATTACCATTAAAAACTGTCTTATCAGTTCTTATTATGCATTTATGAAACTCATAGGTAAATGATTATGTCTTATAATTAACTAGGTACCCGGTGATTACTTTCTTTTAGCATTTAAATTCTCCAGGTATTTTGTGTTATTTCAATAAAATTGTGATCTATTCTAATTTTTACCATGGATATCTCTGAAGAGTTATACATAAATAAATAGATGTTTGTTTAATACAGTCATATTTTAAAGGAAATGGAGGATCTTATAACTTAAGATACTCCTATGGTGAGTACTTTAATGTGACCTGAATAAATATTTTTATAAAATGAATAGCCACTCATGTTGAAAATTATAAATTTGAATTTTATTATTTTAGAATTATTTAAAAAGGGTTGTTCTTATTATAAGGGGCTTGAATTGTGGCTCCTCTACTACATACATATTCGGTGTATGGCCTTGGGCAAATCTTATAACCTCTTTAAGCCTTAGTATACTCTGTTCTTAAGAACTGAGTTTTAATGTCCGTTTCTGACAATTTCATCATCCGTCATTTCTCTGTCTGCTTCCATTGACAATATTTTTTCCCTCCTGGTGTGGGTCATATATTTCTGCCTTGTTTTTGAATACCTGGTAATTTATGATATTTCATTAAATATTTTCAGACTTTGGGGTTGCAGTTAAGTTACCTATAATCTGTTAGATCCTTGCATGGATTTCTTTTAAGCATTTTTAGGGTCTAGCAGAGCTGTCTTTAATGTTAGGCTAATTTAGCTCTACTTTCAAGGTGTTACCATTTTGAGGACTCTATCTGTCATGTCCGTTGTATTGAGAGGCCTCTTTACCTTGTTTATTGAGAATATAAACTATTCTGGTCCTGTGTGAGTTTTGGGAATTTTTTGACCTATTGCTTTCCAGGTTATTTCCTTGGGTTTGAGTAATTCACTCCCATGTCCAGATGTACACAGGCAAAAGTTAAGGACGTCACTCTGCAGATCTCTAGAGCAGAGGTGGGCAAATTTACAGCTCACAGACCAAGTCCCACCTACCACCTGCTACTGTAACTAAACTTTTATTGGAACATAGCCATACTCATTCATTTATGTATTGTCTTTGTCTGCTTTCGTGTTTTAATGGCAGAGTTAAGTAGCCTGTGTATAGCCTGCAAAGCCTAAAAAATTTTTCTGCCCTTTACAGAAAATGTTTGTGACCCCTGCTTTAGAGTTTTCTCTCTGTGCAGCATTTTCTTTTCTGGTAATCTAACCTGTAAATTATAGCCACCTTGACAGCCCTGAAGTCTGATCTCAGTCTCCCTGACTCCCCGGCTTTGTTTGAGTTCCCCTTGCACATATCATGGCCTGGAAATGACCTTCATGTAGTACACCAGGGAAATATAGGTATCGCTTCATTTCCTTTTCTTCCCTTGGGGATCACAGTCCTGTACTGACTGATACTCAGTTTCTAATTTCTGAAAACCATTGATTCTTATGTTTTTTTCATTTTTTTAGTTGCTTAAGGTGGGAATGGTCCATCCAGAGTCCTTGTTATAGTAAAATGGTCATATGCAGAAGTAGCAGCGTAATATTTTGAGATTCAATTACTCAGCCATAAAAAGAAACGAAATTGAGCTATTTGTAATGAGGTGGATAGACCTAGAGTCTGTCATACAGAGTAAAGTAAGTCAGAAAGAGAAAGACAAATACCGTATGCTAACACATATATATGGAATTTAAGAAAAAAAAATGTCACGAAGAACCTAGGGGTAAGACAGGAATAAAGACACAGACCTACTGGAGAATGGACTTGAGGAAATGGGGAAGGGGAAGGGTGAGCTGTGACAGGTTGAGAGAGGCATGGACATATATACACTACCAAATGTAAGGTAGATAGCTAGTGGGAAGCAGCCGCATGGCACAGGGATATCGGCTCGGTGCTTTGTGACCACCTGGAGGGGTGGGATAGGGAGGGTGGGAGGGAGGGAGACGCAAGAGGGAAGAGATATGGGAACATATGTATATGTATAACTGATTCACTTTGTTATAAAGCAGAAACTAACACACCATTGTAAAGCAATTATACTGCAATAAAGATGTTAAAAAATATTTTGAGATTCATTCCTATTGTTTTGCATATCAGGAATTAGCTTTTATTGCTATATAGTATTCTATTTGTTTGAATATACCAGTTTAGTGATTCTGTTGTTGACAACTACCTGAGCTGTTTGTAGTTTTTGACTATAAATTAAGCCTCTATGAACTTTCTTGTATAAATTATTTTGTGAACACGTTTTTTTTTTTCAATTTAATTTAATTTCATATTGGAGTATAGTTTATTTACAATGCTGTGTTAGTTTCAGGTGTACAGCAAAGTGAT
This sequence comes from Monodon monoceros, assembly GCF_005190385.1. Lineage (NCBI taxonomy): Eukaryota > Metazoa > Chordata > Mammalia > Artiodactyla > Monodontidae > Monodon > Monodon monoceros. The sequence goes on from NW_021703778.1 coordinate 134,108,227, forward strand.
TCAGTTATACATATATATACATGCATTCTTTTTCAGATTCTTTTCCCATATAGGTTATTATAGAGCATTGAGTAGAGTTCCCTGTGCTATACAGTAGGCCCTTGTTGATTATCTATTTTATATATAGTAGTGTGTATATGTTAATCCCAACCTTCTAATTTATCACGCCCCCCCACCTTTCCCCTTGGGTAACCATAAGTTTGTTTTTGAAGTCTGTGAGTCTGTTTCTGTTTTGTAAATAAGTTCGTTTGTATCGTGTATTTTTAGATTCCACATATAAGTGATATCATATGATATTTGTCTTTCTCTGTCTGGCTTACTTAACTTAGGATGATAATCTCTAGGTCCATCAATGTTGCTGCAAATGGCATTATTTTATTCTTTTTTATGGCTGAGTAATATTCCATTGTATACATGTTCCAAATCTTTTTCCATTCCTCTATTGATGGACATTTAGGGTGCTTCCATGTCTTGGTTATTGTAAATAGTACTGCAGTGAACACTGGTGTGCAGGTATCTTTTAGAATTATAGTTTTCTCTGGATATATGCCCAGAAGTGGGATTGCTGGATCATGTGGTAGTTCTAGTTTTAGTTTTTTAAGGAAGCTCCATATTGTTCTCTGTGATGGTTGTACCAATTTACATTCCCACCAACAGCGTAGGAGGGTTTCTTTTTCTCCACACCCTCTCCAGCATTTATTTTATTTTATTTATTTTTTAAAAATTTATTTATTTTTATTTTTGGCTGCGTTGGGTCTTCATTGCTGTGCGCAGGCTTTCTCTAGTTGTGGTGAGCAGGGGCTACTCTTTGATGCGGTGCATGAGCTTCTCATTGCGGTGGCTTCTCTTGTTGCAGAGTATGGGCTCTAGCTGCATGGGCTTCAGTAGTTGTGGCACATGGGCTCAGTAGTTGTGGCTCGCGGGCGTAGTTGCTTTCGGCATGTGGGATCTTCCCGGACCAGGGGTCAAACCTTTGTCCCTTGCATTGGCAGGCAGATTCTTAACCACTGCACCATCAGGGAAGTCCCGCCAGCATTTGTTGTTTTTTGATGATGGCCATTCTGCGTGGTGTGAGATGATACCTCATTGTAGTTTTGATTTGCATTTCTCTAATAATTAGTGCTGTTGAGCATCTTTTCATGTGCTCTTTGGCCATCTGTATGTCTTTTTTGGAGAAATATCTATTTAGGTCTTCTGCCCATTTTTGGATTGGGTTGTTCGTTCTTTTGACATACAGCTGCATGAGCTGTTTGTGTATTTTGGAGATTAATTCCTTGTTGGTTGCTTCATTAGCAATTTTTTCTCCCATTCTGTGGGTTGCCTTTTCATTTTGTTTCTGGTTTCCTTTGCTGTGCAAAAGCTTTCAAGTTTAGTTCAGTTCCATTTGTTTATTTTTGTTTTTATTTTCATTACTCTAGGAGGTGGGTACTGTGATTTATGTCAAAGAGTGTTCTGCCTATGTTTTACGCTAGGAGTTTTATAGTATCTGGTCTTACATTTAAGTCTTTAATCCATTTTGAGTTTATTTTTGTGTATGGTGTTAGAGAATGTTCTGATTTCATTCTTTTACATGTAAGCTGTTTAGTTTTCCTAGCACCATTTATTGAAGAGACTGTCTTTTCTCCATTGTATATTCTTGCCTCCTTTGTTGTAGAGTAATTGACCATAGGTTCATGGGTTTATTTCCGGGCTTCTATCCTCTTCCATTGATCTATATGAACACATGTTTTAAATTCTTAGTTCAATATATGAGTGAAATTGCTTGTTTATAGTGTAGGTATTTATTAATTTAGAAGAAAATACCAATCATTTTTTCTATAGTGGTTGTACACTTTTGTACTCCCATCAGTAATATGAGACTTGATTGCTTTACATTTTGTCATCATTTAATACTGTCAGCATTTTAAAGTTTAGGTATTTTGGTGGGTGTTTAATGGTATTTCATTGCGATTTTAGTTTGTATTTCCTTGAGAACTAATATGTTGCATACAAGTCTTTTGTCAGATAATCTGTTTTACAAATAATTTCTCCCAGTCTTTAGCTCACTTTTTCATTTCCTTTTATTTTTATCTTTTTGGCCATGCGGGTTGTGGGATCTTAGTTCCCTGACCAGGGATTGAACACTTGGCAGTGAAAGCATTGAGTCCAAACCACTGGACCCCCAGGGAATTCCCTACTTTTTCATTTTCTTAATGGTATGTTTCGATGAGCCAACGTTTTAAAGTTTGATGAAATCTCATTTATGGATTTATTTTTTTCTTTTAAGGTTATTCCCCTTCTGTTTCCTGTATGCATAAATAATCTTTAAATTCCCTAAGGTCACAAAAATATTCTCCTATTTAAAAGCTATTTATACTTTTTGCTTTTACAGATAGATTCCTGATCCACCTTGGATTAATTTTTATGTATGATGTAAATTACATGTAGAGGTCCATTTTTTTGCACATGGACATCCAGTTGTTCTAATTCTATTTGTTGAAAAGACTTTCTTTGTCAGGTAGTGTATGTCTTCCAGTTTTGTCCTTTTTCAAGATTGCCTCCTGCATATTCTTCAAAATTTTAGAATTCGTTAATTTTTACAAAAAGGTTTCATGAGATAATATGGGTTCTGTTGGATCTATAGATGAATTTCTGGAGAATTGAGATCTTTCTTAACAATGTTGAGTCTTCTAATCCATGAACATGGTATACTTCTTTTATTCAGGGCCTCTTTAACTTACCTCAGCAATGTTTTGTGCTTTTTAGTAGTTGGTCTTGAATGTATTATCAAGTTTGTCCCTAAGCATTTTATGTGGCCTCTCCCGTTGCGGAGCACAGGCTCCGGACGTGCAGGCTCAGCAGCCATGGCTCACGGGCCCAGCTGCTCCACGGCATGTGGGATCTTCCCAGACCGGGGCATGAACCCGTGTCCCCTGCATTGGCAGGCAGACTCTCAACCACTGCGCCACCAGGGAAGCCTTTGGATACTTTTTAAAGGAAATAGTTATTTAAATTTCATTTTACTGTTGCTTACTCCTACTATATACTTTTTTTTTTTTTTTTTGCGGTACGTGGGCCTCTCACTGTTGTGGCCTCTCCCATTGTGGATCACAGGGTCCAGACGCGCAGGCTCAGTAGTCATGGCTCACGGGCCCAGCCACTCCGCGGCATATGGGATCTTCATGGACCGGGGCACGAACCTGTTTCCCCTGCATCAGCAGGTGGACTCTCAACCACTGTGCCACCAGGGAAGCCCCTACTATATACTTTTTATAGTGGTCTTGTATCTTGTGCACTGGCTTATTTTACTTTGTAGTTTTCATAGTTGCTTTTACATTTTTTTTTTTTAGATAATCATGTCATATGCATGTAGAGACAGTTTTACTTCTTCGTTTTTTTTCTTTTTCTTGCCATATTTCCCTACCTAAAGGGAAATTCATTTAGCCTTTCAACGTTGTATATCATATTAGCTATAGAATTTTCATGGATGTCTTCAATTAGACTGAGGAAAGTTCCTCTTATTTGTAGTGTACTGAAATTTTAAAAACTTCATGAGTGGCTGTTGAATTTTGTTAGATGCTTTTTTACTGCATCTGTTGAATAATGGTTTTTCTTCATTACTTTGTTAATGTGGTATGTTAAATTTTCAAATGTTAAATTAACTTTACATTACTGTGATAAACCCTACATGATTCTACCTGGTCATGATATATGTGTATTTAATTTGCTAATTTTTTTTTTTTTTTTTTGCGGTACGTGGGCGTCTCACTGCTGTGGCCTCTCCCACTGCAGAGCACAGGCTCCGGACACGCAGGCCCAGCGGCCACGGCACACGGGCCCAGCCGCTCTGCGGCACGCGGGATCCTCCCAGACCGGGGCATGAACCCACGCCCCCTGCATCAGCAGGCAGACCCCCAACCACTGTGCCACCAGGGAAGCCCAATTTGCTAATATTTTTATTAAGAATTTTTTATGTCTGCATTTATGAGGAATATTGGTTCACAGTTTTCTTTGCCTTTAGATGTCTTTGTCTGTGGTATCAGGGTAATACTGTTAACATTTTTACCGGTAATGCCTGGAATGGTTTTGTCAGAGTATTTGGTCACATTTGGAAGTGGGATCTACCCTGTATTTGAAAGAGTTTGTAAGAAATTGGTGTTATTTCTTCCCAAAATGTTTATAGAGTTTCACTAGTGAAACCATCTAGTACTCTAATTTTGTTTGCGTGTAGGTTGTTGGTCAACTAAATTTCAAAAATAGATATAAGCTATTAGATGTTCATTTTTTTTAAGTTGTATTTTTCAAGAAATATGAGCATTTCATCCAGGTTATCATATTTGTTGACATAAAGTTGTTTGTGATATTCCCTCAAAACTCTTTTAATGCCTGTAAGTGTTAGAGTAATATTTCTTTAAAAATTCCCAGTATTCTCTTTTATCTTGATCACTCTAGCTAGAGGTTGTTGATTTATTCAATGAGTCAGTTTTTTCTTAAACAGGATTATTGAAGTATAATTTCATATAATAAAATTCACCTGTATTAAGTGTATAATTTAATGATTTTTGATGGTATTACAGGTATGTGCAACCATAATACAGTTTTAGAATACAGTAAGTTCCCTACATATGAATGAGTTCCGTTCCGAGAGCATGTTCGTAAGTCTAATTTGTTCGTAAGTCCAACAGAGCTAGCCTTGGTACCCAACCAATACAATCAGCTACATAGTACCGTACTGTAATAGGTTTATAATACTTTTCACACAAATAATTCATAAAAAACAAATACACACAAAAAAGAAAGAAAACATTTTTAATCTTATAGTACATTACCTTGAAAAGTACAGTCATAGAGTACAACATCTGGCATACAGGGGCTGGCATCAAGTGAACAGGCAAGAAGTTACTGACTGGAGGAAGGAGAGGAGGTGGGAGATGGTAGAGCTGAAGGAGGTGGAGGGCAGAGTACAGTTTCACTCATGCCTGATGTTGGTGGAATGCATGTTCGCATCTTTGAAAGTTTGCAACTTGAAGGTTCATATGTAGGGGACTTACTGTATTTCATCACCCCAGAAATATTCCTGTGACAGTTTTCAGTTAGTTCCTACTCCCACTCTCAGACCCTAGCAACCACTTCTCTGCTTTCTGTCCCTGTAAAGTTGCCTCTTTTTTTTTGGTGCATTTCCTATATGTGAAAATTTTCAGTATGTAGTCTTTTGAGTCTAGCTTCCTTTTTTTTTTAAAAAAAATAATTTTTATTTTTGGCTGCCTTGGGTCTTTGTTGCTGCGCGCAGGCTCTTCTCTAGTTGCGGCGAGCGGGGGCTTCTCTTTGTTACGGTTCGCGGGCTTCTCATTGGGTGGTTTCTCTTGTTGCGGAGCGCGGGCTCTAGGCGTGTGGGCTTCAGTAGTTGTGGCTCGCGGGCTCTAGAGCGCAGGCTCAGTAGTTGTGGCACACGGACTTAGTTGCTCCATGGCATGTGGGATCTTCCCGGACCAGGGCTTGAACCCATGTCCCCTGCACTGGCAGACGAATTCTCAACCACTACGCCACCAGGGAAGTCCTGAGTCTAGCTTCCTTAATATAATGTTTTTAATGCTTCATCAGTGCCATAGCATGACTTTGTCTGGCTTTAGTGTCAGGGGAATATTGACCTCATAGAATGAGTTGGAAAATATTTCCTTCTTTTTTGTTTTCTGGAAGAGTTTGTGAAGAGTTGGTATTATTTCTTCTTTAAAAGTTTGATAGATTTCACCAGTGAAACATAGATTTCACCAGTGAAACCATCTGGCTTTGGCTTTTCTTAAATGGGAACATTTCCAAGTACCTTTAAATTTCTTTACTTGATGTAGGTCTATTTAGACCTTTTCATTTTTTTTTTTTTTTGCCATTTTCTTTTGTGTCTCCTTCCTCTCTCTCTTCCTCTCACTTCCTCTCTCACTACCTCCCTTCCTTTAGTAATTTGAATTTTCCTTGGAATTGATCAATTTCATCTAAGTTGAATTTCTGTAGGGTTAGGTAAGATGTCCCTTCTTTCATTTCCTATTTTGGTAGTTTGTATCTTTTCTTTTTTACTCTTGGTCAGTCAAGCTAACAGTGTGGCAGTTTTGTTGATCTTTTCAAAATCATCCTTGGCTTTATGGATTTCTTTTTCTGTTGTTTTCTAATTTCTGTTTTATTGGTTTTCATTCTAATATTTATTATATCCTTTCTTCTTATTTTGGGTTTACTTTGTTCTTTTTTCCTCAGTTTCTTAAGATAGAAACTTAAATTATTTGTTTGAGATCTTTCTTTCTAGAATGGGTATTTAAAACTATAAATTTTTCTCTGCACTGCTTTATCTGCACTAATAATTTTTGTTTTCATTTTTATACGGTTGAAAATATTTTCTCATTTCCCTTGTTATTTCTTCTTTGACCATAGGTTATTTAGAAATCTGTTGTTTAATTTTCAAATATTTGTGGATTTCCCAAATTTTCTTCTCTTGTTTATTTCCAATTTAAGTCTTTTGTGGTCAGAGAAATATGTTATATGAGGTCAACCCTATTAAACTTACTGATTCTTATTTTATGACCCAATATATTCTCTATTGGGGAAAATATTTGAAACTAATGTGTATTTTGCTGTTGTTGGGTACAGTGTTAGATGTTACATCATTTTGTTTGATTAATAATGTTGTTTAAATATTCTGTATCGTCACTGGTTTTTTGTCTAGTTTGTCAGTTATTGAGAGTGGAGTATTGAAATCTGTAACTATTTTCAAATTGTCTAGTTCTGTCTTCAGTTATGTAACCATTTTTGTCTTTAAGACTGTTTTGTGGCTCTCTCATGGTTATTGTTTTCATAGTTTATCTTGTTGCACACTTTTGTTTTCAGTCTATGTCTTTGATTCTAACATGTGTCTTTTATAGACAGTGTATAGTTGGATTTTGTTTTTCCAGTCTGACAGTCTTTGCCCTTTGATTGGTGTGTTTACCCATTTACAGTTAATGTAATTACAGATATGATTTGGCCATTTTGATATTTGTATTCTATATGTCACATGGTCCCTTTCTTTTCTCTCTTTTTTCTTGCTTTGTTTTGTGTTAGACATTAAAAATTTTTTTTACTATGCATATTTTTTGAGTTACTTTTTAAGGTTACAGTATGCATCTTAGCTTATTACAAACTCGTTCATGCTAATACTAATTCAATACCAGTAATCTTTGATCCAGATTAACTCCATTTCTTTTTCCTCTTATGTGCTATTAATGTCATATATATTCTATTATATGTTAAAAGCCAAATCATACAGTTTTACCATTCTTTGCAGTTATTTTAAAAACCAGTTAAGAGAAGAGGAAGAAACATTTTCATTGCATCTTTTGTATTTACCCATGAAATTACCTTTTTAGTGTTCTTTATTTCTTTGTGAGAATTTGAGTTACTGCCTGCTGTTATTTCCTTTTAGCCTGAAAGACTAGTACTATTATTATTTTTTGTGATTCATGTCTGCTTGCAACAGATTACTCAGTCTTTGTTTATCTTGGAATGTCTTTATTTTGCCTTTGGTTTGTTGCATAGTTTAGTTGGACAAATAATTCTTAGTTGATAGTATTTTTCTTTCAGCATTTTTAATATGTCATCCCACCACATTCTGACTTCTGTGGTTTCTGATGAGAAGTCAGTTGTTAATCTTATTGGGATTCCCTGATATGTGAATAGTCATTTTTCTTTTACTACTTTCAAGATTTCTCTTTGTCTTTGTCTTTCTGTAGTTTTAGAGCCCAATAGGGCTTTAGCTTCCCTGATTTTGTCACCTTTTTTGGGATTTAATATAAAGAGGTACGTTTTAAAGGAAAACACAGATTTTCACAGTGTTTGAAAAATACTTATAACCTAAACTTATTTCTTTATTTGTTTGCCTTTTTCCTCACATTTTCATAGCCATGCAATTCAATAATACCTGTTTGAGGAGGGGCTACTTAAGCATCTTTGCTAGTGAGAAATGGTAATAGTGTTTTAGTTTTTTGTTTTATTTCATGTTGTGCTTTCATATTTTTCTCCTGCCTCATCAGATTTTATGTACATGCACACATATATACCTATTTTCTATATATTTGTTAGATAAAAACACATGTATAAAAATAAGGCTTATAGTAATAAAAGGTATTAACTTTTCTTAAGAAACATATGATCTTAATATATTTTCCCTTTGGTGGATATTGAGTGATAATCTTGAAGACTAGGTGAAAGATACCATAGTATATTTAGTATTTGCATTGAGGTGTATATTAGCTTATTTAGGAGTTTATGTCCATAAATATTTAGCTCTGGACTGTGTCATTGTCAAGTGACAAGATGGTTTTCTTGTTAATAAGCACATGGAAATACTTTGCAAGTTTGAGAATTACTGACTTCCTACATTGCTGTTTTTGAGAAACAGCAAATCACTCATGTAATGTAAACACCATTTTGGATTATTTTGCTGGAAATTTATTTAGGGCTTACTTTTTCATAAGATAAATAACAGTGCCTTTTTTCAAGTTGTATTTTGGGAATACATTTGGAGGATCATACATTTAAATTGAAGAGTGCTAATTCAAATAATTGACAAATATTCATTCAAAACTTCCTGAATATTGTAGTCTTGTTGATTATATTCTGCTATAAAAATAAATGTTATTTAGTGTAAATGGGCTTTTTAGAATACATCTAAAATCAGTATATTGAGTTGTTTGAAATGCCTGTGGTGCTAGATTTCTGTATCTGTAATCATATTAATAAGATCTTTTAGTTGAAGAGTATTTTATACCATTGAATGTACTTACATGTAAATATTCTGTATCAATATTATTAATCCTCCCTACCCGCCCTTTTTTACTGATATGTCCTGTAAGCCCAGAAGGACAATGGAAATCAGAGTGAGAGTATAAGCCTTCAGATCCTTAAGATCATTTCTTTTTCCATTATACCAGAGTGTCTCTTGAGTTAAACATGTGAAGTAGGAGAGAGACAGGTAAAGATGGAAATGAAAGAAGGAAAAAGTATTTGATACAGGAAATAATGTTAGACCTTGAACCAACCATACTATCATTGGTAGGAACTCCTACATTGCCCTTGTGTATACAAAGAGGATTATTGATAATGATATGGCTCTGTAAGTCTTTTTATTTCTGTAGTAATGATTTTAGTTTTAGAAATTAGATCCATAAATGTAATCAACCATTCCTGGTACAAGACCTCTTATCCTTGAAATAGTAAATAATTTTGCATAGTTTTTCATAGCTGTCACTAGTTCTAGCAAAGTTCCACTGTGTTTTATCAAAGATTATCAAGCTATTTTCCTTGTGTTCTATATAGTAGCAACTTGTGCTTTTCCAATAGTAGCATTTGGGTTGAGAATGAGAAGTAATGAAAGGTAATGGTAGCCTCCTGACATTCTGTTTAATGGCACAAGCAAGAGACTTTTATAGGCAGGATAGCACTGTGGTTAGGGATAGAAAAGGGCTTTAATATCAGACTGGGTAGGTTCAAATTCTGGCTCTGTGAGTTAATGCTTATGGGACATGGGTAAATAACCTTATTCATTTGGAATAATATAAGCCTTATTGATTGGAATATATTTTGTAATGTGGTATTTGTGAGAATAAAATGAAATTAAAGTAGGCTCAAAGCAGATCCTTTGAATGATTTTTCTTAGATACCGTAAATTACAAAGCAAACTTATTTCCAGATTTAACTTATTAGTTCCTTTATAGGTAACATAGTAGATAATTTTTTCAAAAAGTAAAGAAGCTGAAAACAAGTAAAAGGAAGAGAGTGATTTAAGTGACTAACTCTAAATGTAAGTGTTAGAACTGGATGTAGAATTTCCTAAAATTTTAAGCAGTCTAAACACAAAGGAAGAAGAATTTGTTCTAAGTTATAAATAGGCTAATAGGAAATAATGATATAGTTCGTTAAAAAGTATTAATAACTTAAGTCATTAAAGAATGACTTAAAGTATAATTTCATTTTGCAGATAATAAAAGCTGTAAAAGTAACTCCATTCTTTATTGGTTTCACATTTATGGGAATTTCTATTGAGCAGATGTTGTGTGGTAAATATATGGAAAAACAAACATTAGTCTGACTATCACTTGGAATTATTAGAAACAGAAACCAAGAATGTAGAGTAAGTCAAAGCCTTAGATGAACTCATAGTTAAGAAATTAGCTGGTGCTTTATTGATTAAAATACTGTAATTAAGGAAGCTTCCTAAATATTTATGAATTTGTATGTGTATTACCATGGTGATTGATGTCAGTGCATTGTTCTCAAGCAAGAGCATATCTCTCTTCAGCAAGAATCATGTTTCCAGGACTTCCCTGGTGGTGCAGTGGTTAAGACGCTGTGCTTCCACTGCAGGGGGTGTGGGTTTGATCCCTGGGGGGAACTAAGATCTCGAATGCCGCACGGTGCGACCAAAAAAAAAAAGTAATAATAATGTTTCCTAGAAAGTCTTATGGGATAAAGAAAATGAAGAGAAGAAAAGTTGTAGTTAAACTTCTGTAAGACAGATATTGTGATTTGTGCACATAAATAGAGATATAAAATTTTGTTGTGTCATCCAGGTTTCATCTCTTCTTCATTCAGTTAGGTGTATACTTTTATAAATTTATTTGGGTACTGAGACATATCTCTATAGACTATTTTGGTGCTTTGGTTTTGGTTTTTTGAAGAAGAGATTCAAAATCCAGTGGCCAGTAAGACTTGAGATGATGTTTAATATCTTGCATACTTCTGAGATTCTTTGAATTTCATTATTTATGGTCGCTCAGATTTTACCCAGGGCTTCTGTACCCTTACCAGTTCTCATTGTGGAATTCCTGATGTTACTCTAATTGTCATTTTGATAAATGTTAATGCTTTTTGAGAATCTGTTTTTTATATAGGTAAATATGAAGATGAAAAATTTGCCTGAGATATCAGTGAATATTTCTTAGCCCATATATTTAAAAGGCAACTACTGCTTTGTATTTTGTTCCCGAAAAAAATGTTTTACAAATGTTCTTTTTAAAAACAATAATAATGTAATAAAAACCAGATGTCCAGTATGTAAAATCATGCAATGCAATTTCTTTCCTTCTAACACCTTAGTTATAGCAGGAAGTTTTGATTGTGGTGAGGTGCAGGTTGGTAACTTAAGATCAGGGAGCACATTAAGAGTCAGTAGGTTTGAGTGGAATGTTTCCAATTAGGAACTTAGTGTTACAGCGTTGTGGGGACATAAAATGCCTGGGAAAGACACTAGGTCTGCTGGATAGGAATGCAAAAGGCAAAATGGGAGAAGCTAAAATTTCAGAAATTTGAAGTTTTTGCCTAAGGCCAGGGTTGCACCCAGGAAACAGAAAGTAAACTTTTCTTTGTTTTCTCTCCTGTATTGCTTCCAGGGTTCTACACTCAATTTAAGATAATTAATGTTTTATATATTGTTAGCCTAGGATTGTGCCCTCTTTCAAAACTTTGTTTCTGCAGGAAGATGTTTTGAGCTCTTACAGGCAGACTTTTGAAAGGTTACCAGTTCCTATGTTGATAATTGCCTGTGGTGATTTTATCTGTTGGTAGTGACTAAGAGATGGTCTGCGGAGGTGGTGCAGAATATTCCTCTTCTTTCTGCTCCTGATGAAGGTGATAATATAGTAGCATTTTGTAGACAGTACACTCTTCTGTGTCCTTTAAATATATTTTATTTGATTCATTAATATAATTTTATAGGTGAAACTAAGGCTTGTTAAAAAAAGATACTCAAGGTAGAGCTGGGATTTGACTTTTTGGACTCCAAAGACTGTGTTTTAAACACTGTGTTATTCTGTGAGGACACATAACATGGGGAATTTAAAAGAGTCAGAAGTTATAGGCAGATAGAGTATTTGCTTGCATTCTTGATGGAAAGAAGAGAGACATAGATGGGAAAGCTGTTATAGTGTGAAGAACCAAAATAAATGGAGACTGGTATTGTTCTTACAGCTGCTTTAAGTTATTTGGAGGTTAACCTGGGTTAAACTGCTTGACATTGCAACTATGGGTTCTTTGGATGTTATTTTTAATTATAGTTATGACTTCATCAGGAGTGGTTTTGGAAATTATGGAAATCTTGAAGGGCATGCATTTCAAAATGAATTAGAGGGCTTAGGTATTTAAAAAATACCACCAGTGTTGACATAGCGTTAGAACATAGTGTAAGATCAAGTCTTGAGACATTTTTAACATATTTGATTCATGTTTTATAGTTATTCTCATCAATTTTTGTTTCCTCAAGTAGTATAAATATTATGAATAAAACTGGTTAGTGATTTTCTAGCATGCTAATTATATCTATTTAAAGATGTAATGCTTGCAAAATCACTTAAAATTTAATACAGGTTTTTTCCTGAAAGACTACATAAAGAAAAAAATGTGTTCTTTTTAGTGATGAATTTAGAAAATGTCCAAACTCATGAACTTCTACTTGTATTCCCTAGACAAAGGGAGAGAGTATTAGAGAGACAAATTGTTTAAAACATCTTCTCTTAGGTATGGAGCAATATAAATGTGTTGCTTAAAATGTTTAATTTTAATGAAAGAAATTTCTTATTTAACTCTTCAGTTATTTTGTCATTACAGAATGTATTTGGTATCATCTGTGAACATGTCTGTTTTGTTCACTATGAACCCGATTGCTAAAAATGTAACATTAGATTTTTTTCAACATTAAAAAAATCAATTCATTCATCAATCTTTAAAAAAATTATGATTTTATCTTTTAAATTAAAAAAATTTATATTGGTAAGACACACATACATAAGATTTACCATGTTAACTGTTTTTAAGTGTACATTTCAGTAGTATTAAATATATTCATATTGTTGTGCTACCACCACTACAATCAATCTCCATAATTTTTTTCATCTTGTAAAATTGAAATTCTGTGTCCATTAAACAATACACCCTGCTCCCCCGCCCCCATAAGTCTACAGGCATTTTTTCCCAATTGTTTGTACACTTAATAGTAATAAAATAAATTAGAAGAATTTAGAGCAAGGAAATATTCACCTGAATCAACATATTTTAGTTTCCTTTATGTTGAGCAGTTAGCTGATAAGCTAGTTTGAACCTGACTTTCAAGATAGAATACTTTTGAGGTTATAGTAGTTTCTTTGTTTTCAACAGGCAAGTCTTGATGATAGATCAATTAGCAAATCCTGAAGAATTAATGTAAATGGTGTGGTAATTCCTGTTATAAGAGATACTTCTTAGAACTCATGAAATTCCTCTTTCCCCCAGGGTATCAATCTGTTCTTGAAGTGAGAAAGTATACTAGTTGCAGTCATGTTTATCAGCTCAGTTCAAAATTCTTTAGAAACAGAAACTGTTTTTAAAATGCTATGGGAAAGCTAATTAAAATTGAACTTTGAAATTAAAAAGAAAACACAAAACAGTGTAAAAGTAAAGGTTAATATTTTATCTGAAATGTTTTTAAAAGACCCATAGGAGTGCTGTAGGAAGATTTTTTTAAACCTGTTTTCTTAAAGTATAGCTCCTTGAAGGCAGGTGTTTATTACTTTGCAGCATTGACCTTGCTAAAAACAGCAAGTTAGGTAATTATCCTTAGGTCTGAGTATTCAAAGTATTATTAGTTTTGAATAAATATTAAGAGACTAACTTTAACAACTTTTAGTATGTATGTTTTGTGTGCTAGCTTTTTCCTAATGTAAAATGGATCTCAATATGCCATATGATTGGTGACAAATAAGAAACTCCTTATGCAATTAAGGGAAGATCTATTTATTTAAGAGCTCTCAAAGGTTGTAAAAGATTATACTTGGCTGTATGTGAAGGATAAATGTTGTGCAATAATGCCCCTTAGTTCCCCTTTTATAATAAATCTCAGCTGTGTGTTCAGCGCAAGGGCTCAGTGCCAAAAAGAACAGGTTCAACTTGTCTGTGAGGATTTGCACCACAGTAAAGTGCACAACTGCTTTTGTAGAGGTCATTGTGGAGGTCACAGGCATGTACAGTTGAATGAAAGCAACTTTAAAAACATGTACAACAGATAGTGTTACTTAAGACTCAAGGATCAATGTTAACTTGAAACATTAAAAGGATGGAAAATCACAAGAAGAACCCTCACATACGTTTTTCACTTTATCTATATATGTTTATATGTTTTCAAATGGATTTAAAACAATTTCTTTGGCACCTTGTCCCAGCATATTTTAAAAGAACTGCAGAATCACTTTTATAATAATTGCCCAGACTTGGAAACATGAACTATTTTAATGTTTTGCTAAATTCTGAGCAGTGCTTTGAACAGAGTTCATAAGATAAAGGTAGGATATTATGGTGGTAGAACAGAGTATTCAGGTGTGTGTGTGTGTGTGTGTGTGTGTGTGTGTGTGTGTTGGGAGCTGGAAAAGGGGAGTGTGGGTAAGTTCTAATGAAAAGGCAGATTGGGTCTAAAGGAGAATGCCTCCATGAGTCAGATTCTCCTGAACTTAGGATCGAAAGGTTCAAAATTAACAACAAAGAAAGACTCTTCTCTCCAAGTATCTCACAAATGCTTTCATATTCTTTGTGGTAAGTAGAAATAACTCAGAAATAGCAAGTGGAGAGACTATAAGACCCATGAGTCCAACCTGTAGAAGTCTTGGGTTTAGAATAAAGAACACCAGAAAATAATGTAACTAAGTAATTAAGTAGATGCAGAACTTACTTAGAGTTGTGTTTTACCTAGAGTTGTGTTTGGTCATAGAGCGACTATTTCTTTTGCTTTTTTTTTTTTTAAATGGTGATCAAAATGGCAGGCAGCCATTGGTTTCAGTGTAGAGATTAATTAGTAATCTTTAGAATATGCTTCAGCAAATGCAGCTGACTGTCAGTAGCACCTGTCTCAGCAACTGGTAGAATGTTAGTGCTTTTATTCAGCCAGTAATTTCCAGAAGGGCTTTAAAGCTGTGTTCATTAAAGTCTCCCATACTAATTGCTTTCTTTGTCTTCTAGGGCACTGTTTTACTAAATGTACCTCTCATTTATTTATTTATGTGTATATTTATGTATTTATTTATGAAGGTTATAAAATAAAGTTAGTTTTTTTAATTTTTAAAAAAGAAAACAAATTATGTGATAGTCTGTGTACTCCTGTATTTGTGGAACCATTTTTATCCTCGGTGAACACATAATGTTCTCAGATGAAAAATTTACCAAGATAATGATTTTTTCTGCATTGCTTTTGTAATTCATATCATAAACATAAAACATGTCTGTCAATTATGAAAAATGATCTGTTAAAGTGTAGTAAAATGTGATTTAAAGATTTGGTTATTAAGTCAACTTTCTAGGAAGGTAGCTTACCTCTACATTGCTAGGAATTCTTTCTAGCTGAAATGGTCTTTCTGGTTCGTATTTCAAAATATATTCAATTTTCACAGATTCATAGACAAGCCACAATTTTGTACATTTTTTTGAGGAAGATAATATTTTTGCTTGTTATGAAAAGAAGACTGAACTTCTAAGAGAGTTTCTAAGAAGAATGAAGCACATACCTCAGTACAGGTGAAATTTGCATCAATCTAAATGTACTATGGTAAAGTTGAATGTGAATATTTTCAAAAAAGAAATTGAGTTGTATGTTTTAATGGACTAGGGTAACTGTCATTTAAAAAGCACTTATATACTAACATTTTTAAAACAAATGAGCATTTCCTAATTTACGTTTAATAAATATAAATATATGTTGCTGAATGCTTCAAAGTAGAATCAGTTCTGGTGGTGTCTCCTTTCTATCATCCCTTCACTAGTGCCTAACATCCACTAAATGTTCAGATAAATCAATTTTAATACCATAGTCCTGTAATAAGATAGTGCTTGGTGAATTCTGGCAGTATAGGGCTTAAAACCTGGGTAGGCTACTTGGCCTTGGAGAACATTAGTTTCTTTTCCTGTAACATAAACAAAATAATACTTACCTCAACTGTATGGATAGGGACTAACATAGTACATGGCATAAAGTAGATGTTCAGTAAATATTTCTGTGTCCTTTGTGTGGAATCCCACTGTTAAGTAATAACATTCTATATCAGCATGACTTTAGTAAAAGACAATTTATGTGAAATTGTAAGGGAATCAAAGAATCCTAAATATTCTATCCTATTCTACGTTTAGAGTCTAGATCTAATTACATGGTGGTTTTGTGAAGGTGGTAGTGGTGATATGTGTTTGGGGAAGGCAGATTGGGATGGTTAAGGTATTCCTAGTATTTGTTGTTTCCTTTTAGGACAGAAGGATAAAGTCAGTATAGTTTGGCTTAGCTGTTTATTTTCTACAGTGGGAATAGCACAATAACTACTCATTCTGTAGTTAAGTGACCTCAAATAGAATCATATTTGTTATGTAGTTTTTTGGGAGGATGGTTTGGATTAGAGGATTGGAGTGAGTGGGATACTGTGGATCATTATAAAACATTTGCTCATTCATGAAACAAACATTCCTAATATGTACCAAGCACTGTACTAGGCACAGAGGGTTTATATCTAAATAAAATATGATTTCTTGAATTATTCAGTTTCTATTACGGTGTAAAGAAGCTTTCTGCTACCTTTTCACTGAAAAATATTTCTGCTTCAAAATACTACTAATCTTATATGATATTTTTTGTTTTGCTTATATCATAATAGTAATATTTGTAGAAAACTTTATATAAAGCAATTTTCATATTTTATCATATTCAGAAATTTAGACTTATGTTTAAGTTGTTGTTATTGATGGTTAACTGAAAGTTTACTTAAAGTGCCAAGGTGAGAATTCTTTTTTGGAAACTTTTTGCAATTACTAAAAGTAAACGAGATAAAATGCTATATGCCTAAAAAGTGTGTAAAATTGCTGGTAAATGCTCTTTTTCTTAAAATTAGTGCAGACTCTTTTAACGAGGTAGATTTTGTCTCACCAGATAGTCTCCTTGATGTTTTTCTTTTCTGATCTTTTTATAGAAACAGTTATGATTTGCTGGACGCTCTGTCCTCTTGGCCACAAATGGTAGTTCAGTAGCAAGACAAGCATCAGAGAAAGAATGTAAAAATAATACTTTTCAACACTGCCTCATTTATCAGTGCTCAAGGAAAAATAAAACCTAGGACAACAAAACCATACAAGATAAACAGAATCTTTTCCTTGGATCCTACTTTTTCTTTAAGCTAATGCCATATCTCCCTATTTTTATTTTATCTTAGAATTTGATGAAAATAATAATCAAGTTTATTCAGTGTTTCTACTTCTCAACTCCCATTCTTTCTTCTATCATTTATATTCTGGCTCCTATTTTCACTACTGCACTGAAGCTGTTCTTGGTATTAAAATTCTTTTCACTAGAAATACTCTTCCTTTCCCTCCATTTTCAGCCCCATTCAGCCTTCATAGCCCATCTCAAATGTCATTTTTGTCCATGAATTCAATTGAATGAACATTCAAATACCTGTCATGTTCAGCAGAGTCATATCATATGTACATTTAACTTATTTGAATTCAACTAAAGTTGAAAACACCAAACGAGGGAGAAAAATAGCAAAGAATTCCTCTCTTCCCCCAGTAAAAAATGTTTTTGAAACAACAAAGTTGCTAAAAGCAAGACAAGTACTTTATCTGGTTTTCCACAGAACAAACAGTAATCTCTTCTAATGCTGGAGGAAAAACTAGCTGAGTTGGATTTATTCAAAGAGATTATAATATGTGCAGAACAATGTACAGTATACTTTATGGGCTATTTAAAGGATTTTTGAGGGGTTATTTTGACCAGTTTTTGCCTTACTCTGACTTTAGAACCGAGTGTAACTCCTGTGCAAGGTGTGACTTCATTGTTATAGCTGTGTTGAACTTAAATCAGTCACATCACTTAGGATCCTTCTAGATAACATTTGGATGTCTCTTGGATGTGTTAGGTATAGAACTATTTAAGGCAGTGATGACTAGCTTAGTTCCTTTTCTGTCTTTATTTTTGTATCATGGAGGAAAGAAGTTTGTGTACATAATTATAGTTAAAACACATTACATCAGAGGGAGAAAATGTTATTCCTTTTATATTTCATGTTCACCTATAGTTTGGAACCCTGGGCTTTCTGAAAACTAATTACACGTGTCCACAAATATATTGTTGCATTTAGTTTCTACATAAGCCATAGTAGTTCTACATCAATACAAAGGAATTCATAGAAATGCTTTTTAAAAAAAAACGTGCAGGGAATTCCCTGGTAGTCCAATGGTTAGGACTCGGCGCTTTCACTGCCGGGGCCCGGGCTCAATCCCTGGTTGGAGAACTAAGATCCTGCAAGCCACACAGCATGGCCAAAAAAATAAATTAATTAATTAACTTTAAAAATGTGCAGGATTTGGTTATTATATTCAACATACTTTAATGATATCAATCTTTTTCTAAAGATATTATTTCCTAATTTTTCCCCTACATTTAACATTTCTGTATATGTTACATTTTATTTTTGAAATTCTTTCCCAAGGAATAGTTTAGATTGGTGTGACAATATGAGTTCTAAAATAGAGTTGATGCATTATTAAAGAACATTTTTCTGTGTGGTAATTTGAACACTAAAGGTGTGTGTGGTGGGGAGGAGATTACAAATGAATTTAGTTAACAAAGGCTTAAAGTAATTCCCCTGTAGTGAACAGATTTTGATGATGTTTTCAGGGCCAATTTGATATAGAAACAGTTTCAGAGACTTGGCTTGGCCAAGTGAGGATATAACTTTTTTAGGACTATTTGATTTCTAATGAACAAGAAGTTTAAGCCCGGCTAGATAAAGAAATTCTTCTTTGATGTTTCAAAGCATCTTACATATTCAAATGGAACTGATCGTCAGTAAAGAGCCAGAAAAATATGGTGCTGTTCCTAGCGTATTCAAGATGAATCCTCTTTCATATTCTGGAAGAGTCTGTTTTTTTTTTTTTTTGAGAAGGAAAAATTGGGGGAAAAATAGGTAATCTAACTATTAGGCATAGTATTTCAAAAAACAGGAGTGCTCATAAAGGCTGATTTGTGGGAATAAGTCAATGTTAAAATGCTTAAAAAAACCAACCCATAATCATTTTTTTTTTTAAAGTTATATACTGCTCATTCCAAAACACGCATTCAGAAAGGGAATGGAGTCTGATGATTCTAGTAGAGACTTGGGTATCTGGGAATTAGTGATTGTTTTTTTCCACTGGCCGTTTCTTTAGTATATATAGAATCAAGCTATTTTACATTAAATTTGGGTAAAATTATTTTTATTTTCATCATACATTATCAGGTAGTGGTTTATTTCTACTATGGTCATGAAATCGTAGCAGATTGGACCTGTACGAACATGTAGTCCAACCCTCCAGTTTGGCCTTACCCCCTCACTGTTGTTGATGAATATGAAGCTTAGAGAAATAAAATCACCTCAGTTCATTTTAGTTTAGAGGCAGTGTTAGCATAAGTATATAGTTACTTCTTACCATGCAGGGTCTTGTCCCTCATTTGTCTTACGCTGTTTACTGTAAATTTTGAAAGAGATTAGAGAAAGCCATTTCTATGGGGGAAAATGAATTGTACTTACCATGAAATTATGTGCTACCAGGAAGTTGTTACCGTGCAGCTGTTGCAGTGATGACAGGCTGATGTCACCCTAGAATGACCAGAGCAGCATAGTATAAAAATTGCTCTGCTTGCTCCTAAAATAAATTGAAAACAACCGAATTACCAAAAGAAATTACCCAGAATCAGTAGCGTGACGGCAGTGCCATGTGTATTTTTTAAGTATTCTCTATTCCATAAAAAACTGTGTGAGTACACACACAAATACAATTTAAAAAATATGTCCATATCCACATACAGATGCATACATGTGCACAAATAGAAAACACATGGACATATGTGCACACACATATTTAAATTATTAGGACATTTACCGACATAGAAACAGTATTTCAAAAATCATTAATTGATTTTCTGAAAGGTCTCCTGTAGATGTTTTCCCTGGAAATAATCAGAATTGTACTGGTTTAGTGCTCTGAGACCAGTGAAATATTCTAGTTTCTAATTCCCTTTAGCAATGTGATACTTTCTATAGGATTTGATAATTTTAACATGTGAGAGGATCCAGTTTTTTAAGAACAGTCACCACTATCATTGTTTTGTTGTTTGTTTTTATTTTGCATTTAGATGATTCAACAAAATAAAAGTAAAAGGAACAATCTCATTGAAAAGTGATCTACTAGAATATAAGCTTGGTGGCAGGGGCTTGTATCTGTTTTGTTCACTGCTGTACTTTTTAGTTTTTGGCTATAGTTAGTGTTCAATATTTGTCTTTTGAATGGTTGTTGATTACAGCAGAATAACCACAATGTTTTGTTGTCTGAAATTTTGTTGAAGTTCTTAAGTGACTAGAAAGCACATTTCCAGGCTAGGGAAAAAAAACATCTACTGACTTTCTCTAATGAATAAGAAACAGTATTAAAGTGTGGAGAATCTGGAGATGTATTCCTTACTTACTCTCATAGTACATGTGATTACAAAATTCCAATTGTTTACATGTAGTAAGAGCATTGTGAAATTTATAGAATTTGGAAACCTGACTCTCCATCTTACTGTTTTTCTAATGTTTTTACTACTACACCAGATGACTGTTCACATGCCCCTTTGTATTATTCATTCATTCTACAAAATACCGAGCAGCTCTTTGGTGTCAGGTACTGTGCTGTGAGGCATGGCAGTGAACAACAGGGCCTTGCAGTCTAATGGGGGAGACAGATGTTAACAGATATTTATACACAGAGTTTACCAAGCTTACAGAGTTTATTAGCAAATATAAAAATTAAGAGAGTTCTGAATCTTAAAATTTTGTTAAAGGATTTTCAGAATCATTTAACCCATCACTCTGAATTGCTAGTACTTTATGAATTACAACCTGTTCTGTGGTACTTATCAAAATCATATACTGATTGATTTGGAAGGGTATTTTCATTATTGCTTATTTCAACAACCTGTATATTAATGATTACTAATTAACTTTTCTGTTGCTGTTAAAGTAAGAGTTGTTTTCAGAGTTAACTTTATCTCTTATCAAATGGCTTCCAGAAACCTAGATCATATAATTTTTAATTTGGAATTAAATCCTGCATTTTAGAGTTAGCACAAAAGATAATTTGTGCTTTTCCTTTACTTGAGGGACACGAATAACGATAATACTTGTGGTGTACTATAGATTATCTAACAGATAAATCTCAGTAAATTGTAAACTTTTTATAGTAGACTTGAAGCTTGCTGAGTAAGACAAGTTAAAGATATATTTCAAATTATTACTTAAAATTACAGCCATGGGCTTCCCTGGTGGTGCAGTGGTTAAGAATCTGCCTGCCAATGCAGGGGACACGGGTTCAAGCCCTGATCCAGGAAGATCCCACATGCCACGGAGCAACTAAGCCCGTGCGCCACAACTACTGAGCCTGTGCTCTAGAGCCGACAAGCCACAACTACTGAACCCATGTGCCACAGCTACTGAAGCCTGTGCGCCTAGAGCCCGTGCTCCACAACAAGAGAAGCCACTACAATGAGAAGCCTGTGCACCTCAACAAAGAGTAGCCCTGCTCGCTGCAACTAGAGAAAGCCCACGCACAGCAACGAAGACCCAACACAGCCAAAAATAAATGAGTTAAAAAAAAAATTACAGCCATGTATAATTACCTTTGTTAGCATTTTTCTTCAAATGTTTTTATGTTTTTCTATATGGAAATAAGCTGAATTTTGGAAACTCTTTCCACAAATGCTTATATTTTTGACAAGCAAATTATTGAAATATAACTTAGGGCTCTAAGATATACCTTAGAAGAGAAACAGGGGCTCCATTTTGTTACATTCTAGGGGAGTAAAACATTAATTATACTATTGAATGTAGAGTTTGCCTGCAATTTTCCCCCTGAGTGTAGGTATTATCTAAGGTTGCATGATTTGCTGTGGCTCTTCTTGCTACATTTATACCCTCAACGCCTCATTTATTTATTATTTATATGGCAACTACAACAGAAATTGAAAGGGCGTCAGTTTTGTGTTATGGTTTTGAAAGTCAGCAAAATGTAGTTGAATTACTTAATGTGGGTGTTATTCAGGACTCATTACTAGGATCTCACTCTTTATACATTTGTCTCCCCCAAATTTTATTTTTTCTTGTGACTTTGCCCATCATTTTGTTGATGATAATAGCAAAGTTTCTCTTGGGTTTATTTTTAGCTGCTTTTACTGAATATTTCTACTTGGATATTTCATATATAGTCAACAATGTTGATTTGATTTGAACCACCATCTTAAACTCTTTATTTTGTAAACAGCTTTATTGAGGTATAGTTTACTTACTATAAAAAATTACTCATTTTAAATGTATGATTTGGTGATTTTTTTACTTCTGTGTAGTCACTTTGCATTCACACTTCTAGCCCCTAGTGATTATTAATGTACTTTCTGTCTGTAGTTTTACCTTCTCTGGACATTACTTATAAATGGAATCAAGCAATATGTAGTCTTTTGCCTAAATTCTTTTTTTTAGCATAAAATTTTTGAAGTTAATATGTTGTAGCATGTATCAATATTTTATTCCTTTTTGTTGCTAAATAGTATTCAGCATATAAATATTAACTGAATGAATTCATATTCATATTGTATGAATATACTTCATTTTGCTTATCCATTCACCAGTTGATGGACATTTAGATTGTTTCCACTATTTGGCTACCATGAGTAATGCTGCTGTTTTTATAAAAGTTTTCGGTCATGTGTTTTCATTTCTTTTGGGTAGATACCTTTGAGTGGAATTACTAAGTCATATAGTAAATTTATTTGTAAATTTAAGAAAAACTGCCAAACTAATTTCAAAGTGGTCGCACCCTTGTACACTCTCACAGCAACGTTTAAGGGTTGTAATTTCCCTCTACATCCTCAGTGACACTTTGATTATGGCCGTTGTAGTGGGTGTGAAGTAGTACTTCATTGTAGTTTTAATTTGCATTTTTCTAAAGGTTAATGGTGTTGAGCATCATTTCATGTGCTTATTAGTCCTATGTGTATCTTCTTTGGTGAAATGTCTATTAAAATCTTTGCTCATTTTTAAATTGGGGTTTTTGTTTTTTTTAAAGAATTATTCAGCTATAAGAGTCCTTTGTATATATTCTGGATACAGATTCTCTATAAAGCATGTAATTTGCAAGTATTTTCTCCCAGTCTGTGTTCTATCTTTTTTTAAAAAAATCTTCTCTCCTCAATATTTCTCTCTCCCAATTACCCTGTTTCTGTTAGTCTTCAGCTCTGTCTGGTTTTCACATTTTAGTATTCAACTCAGCTATTCCAGATTGCTACCAAGTCTTGCAGTTTTAATTATAATCTTTTTTTTTTCCTCTTCCTCTCAGTCACTACTCAAATCTTCAAACCTAATTACTAAAATAGCAACAAACCTGACCTACTTGATTCTAGGCTCTTCTTTCTTTAGCACTATTGTATTTTCTCGGCTATAAATGCTTGGGTATTTTCTTTTCAGACTAACAAAAATTCCATGATATATTTTTAAACTATTTATAATGAAAAATTTCAAAAAGAGCAAAGTAGAAAAATCATACAATGAATATTCATATGCCTAATGTCTAGATTCAGTAATCTTTAATTTGCTTCATATATATGTATCTTTTTCTGAACCATTTTGAAGTAAATTTCAGTTACTGTGAAATTTTACCTTTAAATTCTTTAACCTGCATCTCCCTCTGACCTGCCCTGATGTAGGACATTCTTATATGTAACCATAATGCCATAATCACACAAAACAAAATTAATAAAAATTCTCTAATGTAATCTTATACCCAGTCCACATTCAGATTTCATCAGTTGTTCCCCAAATGTCTCATGACTGTTTTCTCCTTTCCTAAATTGTTACTGAGCTAATGACTCTTGTTATATTTATTAAACCTCTTAATTCTTTTAAAATATAGAACAGCTCATATCTCATGCTACATTTCTTGCTTTTCTTTCTCATGCTGCTGACTTATTGAAGAGACCAAGCCAGTTGTCATATAGTATGGTTTTTAATTTTTCCCCTATGGTGTTGTTCAGTATGGTCCCTAGTATATTTTTATTATCTTTTTTATGGTTATAAAAATTATACCCATTTTGGCCAATTAGAAAATACTGCATAAAGATAAAAATATAAATCATAATCTCATCACCTAGAGATTACTACAGTTAACATTTTGCTGCTTTTATTATAGCTTTTTTCTTATGCAGATTTAAAAAATAGTTTAGATCATCCTTATTATGTACTTACTAGTTTATTAATTTCTCTTTGAACATAATTTTAAATGGCATACATGCTGTTACAATCAAACTCATGTTTACTTAATTTTCCCAATATTGCTGAACATTTATGTTCCTTTTGGTTTTTCACAGTTATAAACTGTGATGGTCAGTCTTTTGAATGAAAATTTGATTAGTATATTTCTGTTTTTTCTTATAAATTCTTACAAGTAGAATTATTGGGTTAAGCTATATGAGTACTTTAAATGTTTACTAAATTGTTTTTCATGAAGAAAGCAATTCCATTATTTGCTCTCCTATCAGCAGTGTATGAGAACATCTTTCTCCACACTCTCTTGTCATATTGGGCATCATTCTTTCATTTTATCCTTTATTTAGTAATTTGATGGAGGTTTGTTTCGACATTGTTTTGAAGGGTCTGATCTTTTACCATATGAGTTCAAATTAGTCTTGGAATATTTTCTGGCTGTATTGTAAGCTGTGCCATACTGATTCAGTCTCTTTCGGCCCCCACTTCCCCATATATCCATTCTCTGCCCCTGTTATTTCATATAGTCTCAAGACACACATACTGCTCTAGTGATATTGTTGTCTTCTTTATTGCCTTGCTTTTGTAGACTTTGTCTGCCCTCTGAGGTCTTGCACAAGTTGCACTGTTTCAGTTTTCCACCTTTCATTGATTTTTCCTCTCTTTTGATTTTTCTATAGCCCTCTTCAATCTGTACTATATCATTTGGTGCCAAGTCAAATTTAGTTCAGGTGTTGAATATCACTATTGCATCATACAGTGTGACTTCTTTAATCTGAATCCTTCTTTTCCTGATAATTTAGAATAATATCACACTTACTGTTTTGTGTAGAAATATCACTTTCATTTTCATTTTGCATCCAGAAACTTTTAAACACCGTTTTGCCTCCAGTCACTTAAAAAACCCCTAACATTTTCCTCATAGGACTTCTTGTTGAGATAGCTGGTCTCTTGGTGATTTTTTTTAAAAATCTTAATTATGTCAGTGATTTGTACTGTAAGTTCTTCCTCAGCTTTAGATTTGAGAAACTTGGCATCTATCTCACACCAGTTTTGGGGGGAAAAGATTGGATATTAGAAGACTAGGTTGTGTATGATTTATGAACTTTATTTTCTCATTCTCATGATAAATAGAATTACCACTGAGTAATGTTTATTTCTCTCTAAATGCTATAATAAAAAAATTTGTCTTTTTGAACCTATGGCATTTTGACCATATCAAAATTATTAGAATTTGTATAGAAATCTAGGACTTACTTATTAATATCAGACTTTTAAATTGAGCAACTGTGATTATATTATCTAAAAATAGGATATTGATAGGCAGTGTGGTATGGTAGAGCCCACACTGGACAGGAATTAGGAGATAAGACTCTAACTATGTGACCTTAGGAGAAATTTATACTTTAGAGGTCTTAGTTTCTTTATCCATAAAATAAGGAAGTTAGGGGAAAAGAACACAGGCTTTAGAATCTGACACCCTTGGCTTTTAATCCTCAATCCGCCATTACCTACAGTGTGACCTTGCTAAGTCACATATCTAAGCCCCTGTTCGTCATTTGTAAAGTAGGGATGATAGTATTTATCTCATAAAACTATTGTGAATACTAAAGAAATAATGCATTAAAAGCCTTTAGACCAGTGCCTGGCACTGAGTAAATAATGTTAGCTATTATTATTGTATGATCTTTTATGTACCCACAAACTTGCAGACAATACTTTGGATTATATGACATCATAACTTTTTTTTTTTTTTTTGCTGTATGTGGACCTCTCACTGTTGTAGCCTCTCCTGTTGCGGAGCTCAGGCTCCGGACGTGCAGGCTCAACGGCCATGGCTCATGGGCCTGGCTGCTCAGAGGCATGTGGGATCTTCCTGGACCGGGGCACGAACCCGTGTCCCCTGCATCGGCAGGCGGACTCTCAACCACTGCGCCACTAGGGGAGCCCGACATCATAACTTTTAACTTGGGCATCATTGTTGCTATTTAGGGAATGATTACTTTTAATGTGTTCATTCCCACGTTAATGACTTAAGAGAGCCTGTCTTTTTTTTGAATGTTATCTTCCTTGGAAAATATTCCAGCTCTTGGAATTATCCATTTTGTATCATCTTTCCTGGGTCTTGCTTTCCAATTTGTAATGTGAAAATGGAGTAATCAAAGTAATCTGCATTACTGTGTTATGGGATAACTATAATATAATAGGTGTCCTTTTAAAATTCTTACAGTTTCCTTTATCTTCTTTTTTTTTTAACCTAAAAATGTGACAGTAATACTGGACTTTTTGTATAATGTGACAGGAGAATATAGTACCTTAGTAACTTATGAAGAAGACACTTTGAAACAGGGATGTCAAAATGCCACTCAGAATGTCCTGCTTAGGCAGGCCCCTTCTTAACCTGTGTAATACTCTGTATTCAGATTCATTGTTCAGAAATTGGATTACTGAGAGGTAGTACAAGATTTAGCTTGACAGTTTCAAGTTTATTTAGAAAGGCTCTGAAACATATGGAGGTTAAGGGTTAAAATAATGTTAATGGAGTTTTCCATATATCTCACTTTTATTTCATTTTTGATGTGTATTATTTCAGCCAGGTAAATGAGCAAATCAGAATATCTAAAACCATTTTAATTTTTTTAATTTTAATTTTTTTTAAAGACACATTTTAAATTTTCACCAAGAATTTTTATTATTTCAAAAAATTTTTATTTATTTTATTTTTGGCTGCGTTGGGTCTTTATTGCTGCACATGGCTTTCGCTAGTTGCGGCAAGTGGGGGCTACTCTTTGTTGAGGTGTGTGGGCTTCTCATTGTGGAGGCTTCTCTTGTTGTGGAGCACGGGCTCTAGACGGGTGGGCTTCATCTAGTTGTGGCGTGTGGGCTCAGTAGTTGTGGCTCGCAGGCTTTAAAGCACAGGTTCAGTAGTTGTGGTGCACGGGCTTAGTTGTTCTGTGGCATGTGGGATCTTCCCAGACCAGGGCTCGAACCCGTGTCCCCTGCACTGGCAGGCAGATTCCTAACCACTGTGCCACCAGGGAAGTCCTGAAACCCATTTTAAAAAATTGTGGTAAAATATATATTACATAAATGTTACCATTTTAACTATTTTGAAGTATGTTCACAGTGTACATCCATCACCACCATCCATCTCCAGGATTTTTTTTATCTTCTCCAATTAGAACTCTGTACTCATTTAAATAGTAATGCCTCATTCCCTGCCTCCCCACACCCTCTGGCAGTCATCATTCTGCTTTCTGTCTTTATGAATTTGACTAAGAACCTCATATAATTGGAATCATACAATATTTATCCTTTTGTGACTGGCTTATTTCATTCACTTAGCATAATGTCTCCAAGATTCATCCATGTTTTAGCATGTATCAGATTTCTTTCCTTTTTTAAGACTGAATAATAGTCCATTGTGTGAATACCCTATTCACTATCCATCGATGGACACAAGGTTACTTTTACCTTTTGGCTATTGTGAGTAATGCTGCTGTGAGTAGGGGTGTACAAATATCTGTTCAAGTTCCTCCTTTCACTACTTTTGGGTGTATACCCAGAAGTGGAGTTGTTGGCTTATATGGTAATTTTATATTTAATCTTTTAATCTTTTGAGGAATTGCTGTCTGTTTTCCATAGTAGCTGCACCATTTTACATTCCCATCAGCAATGGACATGAGTTCCAATTTCTCCACATCCTTGCCAACACTTGTTATTTTATGTGTTTTTTTTGTTTTGGATAATAGCCATCCTAAATAGCTGTGGGTGTTAAGTGCTACAGTTGGGCCCTCTGTATTTGTGGGTTCCACATCCATGGCTTCAAGCAGCCATGATATTCAGTCTGGGTTTGGTTGAATTCATGGATGCAGAACCCAGGCATGAGGAATCTGGGAATAGGGAGGTCTGACTGTGCTAGTATGCCATTTTATATAAAGGACTTCTGCATCCATGATTTTGGTATCCCTGGGGCAACTTGGAACCAGACCCCTCAGGGATACTGAGGGGCAATTTTATATCCTCATGGTTTTGATTTGCCTTTCCCTAATGACTAGTGATGTTAAACATCTTTTTTGGTGCTTGTTGGCCATTTGTACATCTCTGGAGAAATGTCTGTTCAAGTCCTTTGCCCAAGTTTGCTGAAGGAGTTTTGAGGTCACAGTGTCAGAGAAGCTATTAATATGATGGTAAACTAGCTAGGATAATGCTACATGGTATTAAACTTGTTGAAGAGAAGAACCATGAGTCATATGCAAACATCCTCAGTGGTCGTTCCTCACCACCTCAGTTGCACTGTATCACTTTTAATTCATGGTTTTTACCTTTTTTTTTCTTTAAATAAAAGAGAACAAATGTTTTATGTATCCAACTTAGTAATTTAAGTAATGGAAACTAAGGGAGGTAACAAGAGGAATAAATTATAAACCAGAAAACATTGGAATTAATAACTGTAAGAACTAGTTTTTATTAAAAAGTTAGGACATAGAGAAGCTGGTGAGAACTATACCAAGAAAAATAACAGAATTAGAGTTAGAATCAGAAAACATAGACTATATAAAAAAATACGGATTTTTAAAAATTAGAATTATGTGCTCAGATTACAATAAATATATAAATCTCAGTGTAATGGTGCTATGTGGCTGAGTGGTATTTTATTTTGTATATTTTTCATCAAGTATGATCTTTTTATTTTATTTATCCAGTAGCTTTTTTCAGAAAAATACATGGATATTCCATTCAACTTAATTTTTAGCATAATATTCCTCATTTTGTGTGTGTGTGTGTGTAAGTAGACATCAGATACACATATTTGTTAAGTAAGTTTAATTCCATTGTAAAGACTTAAGAGAATAGATATTTATGTGGCAAAACTTTGCAGAGAATAATTTCATTAGTGTCCTTCCTTAACTAAAGCTTTCAACAAAACACAGGTTACCAAAACTGTCAAAGTTGTATAATAAAAATAGAAAAATGTGAGAATAGACTATGCTTATATGTTTCCTGAATTCTATCATTGACATTTAACAGCTATACTCTTTAAGGCTAAATTTTAATTTAATTATGGATTTAGTTTTCTTCCTTTAAATCATGTGTCACTGACTATGTGTTAATTATATAATACGGGTTTCAGTAATGTAATGAATAATGGGTAATATTTTTAATGTGAGGAATTTAGCTCATCTTTAAAATGACTGCAAATAAGTATTAATATGAAAGTAATATTAAAAAGTATTATTTTCCTTCATTTTTCTAACAGGGCCAACATATTACATTACCACCCATTCAAAAGCTTGAAGAAGCTCTATATGAATATCAACCACTGCAAATAGAGACTTGTGGGCCACAAGTTCCTGAGCTTGAGATGCTAGGAAGACTTGGGTAAGTGTTCAGAAGAACTTCTCATTGAGGAACTGATGTTTAGGACTTGGTTGTTGCCATTTTTAACTGATACTTTAGCATTCTTAGATTTTGAGTTTACAGAACTTTACTCTTTTGTAAGAAATGAATGGTGCTTAATACTAAGTTAATCTGTTATTTTTCCTACGGTCCTATTAGGTCTTTTGAGACTGAGACTGGATTGTATTAGTTCCCTTTTAAGGATGTCATTGGCAGCCAGCCATACTGAAGTAGCTGTTCATTTTCGGCTCACTGTGTATTTTTTTTAGAAATAGGGGCTTAATTTAGTCAGCAGTAAGCCAGTGAAAATAGAGTTGAACTCATTGCCATGAAAAAGAGTAGATTTACTCAATGTCTGTTCTGTATAGTGAAATTATATTTATGAGAAATGAGCTACAAAATATATTTTGTCAAAGGGTATGATGTAGAGCTGGCCCAGTGGCTCAAAACCTGTAATATATGCATCCATTTTGGAAATGAACTTGGGATTATGGCTTTTGTGATTGATGGAGATGATCACATTCTGTCTTAGGGGAACAAATGGGTATTTGTGTACTTATGGAAAGTATAGATATAAACTTTGTTGGATGGAGTAAATCATATCTTGATCTGGTGTCTTAATCTAAACTACTGAATGAAAAGATAATTTAGAAACAGTTGTTTCTTAACAAAATAAAATAGCACGAAGAGTATAATGTGGATCAGGAAACTTACACAAGCCTATTAGATAGCCTCATCCACCAGAGGGCAGACAGCAGAAGCAAGAAGAACTACAATCCTGCAGCCTGTGGAACAAAAACCACATTCACAGAAAGATAGACAAGATGAAAAGGCAGAGGGCTATGTACCAGATGAAGGAACAAGATAAAACCCCAGAAAAACAACTAAATGAAGTGGAGATAGGCAACCTTCCGGAAAAAGAAGTCAGAATAATGATAGTGAAGATTATCAAGGACCTCGGAAAAAGAATGGAGGCAAAGATCGAGAAGATGCAAGAAATGTTTAACAAAGACCTAGAATAATTAAAGAACAAACAGAGATGAACAATACAATAACTGAAACGAAAACTACACTAGAAGGAATCAATAGCAGAATAAATGAGGCAGAAGAATGGATAAGTGACCTGGAAGACAGAATGGTAGAATTCACTGCTGCAGAACAGAATAGAGAAAAAAGAATGAAAAGAAATGAAGACAGCCTAAGAGACCTCTGGGACAACATTAAACGCACCAACACTCGCATTATAGGTGTCCCAAAAGGAGAAGAGGGAGAGAAAGGACCTGAGAAAATATTTGAAGAGATTATAGTTGAAAACTTCCCTAACACGGGAAAGGAAATAGCCACCCAAGTCCAGGAAGCGCAGTGAGTCCCATACAGGATAAATCCAAGGAGAAACACGCCGAGACACATAGTAATCAAATTGGCAGAAATTAAACACAAAGAAAAATTATCGAAAGCAGCAAGGGAAAAATGACAAATAATATACAAGGGAACTCCCATAAGGTTAACAGCTGATTTCTCAGCAGAAACTCCACAAGCCAGAAGGGAGTGGCATGATATACTTAAAGTGATGAAAGGGAAGAACCTACAACCAAGATCACTCAACCCGGCAAGGATCTCATTCAGATTCGATGGAGAAATCAAAAGCTTTACAGACAAGCAAAAGCTAAGAGAATTCAGCACCACCAAACCAACTCTACAACAAATTCTAAAGGAACTTCCCTAAGTGGGAAACACAAGAGAAAAAAAGGACCTACAAAAACAAACCCAAAACAATGAAGAAAATGGTCATAGGAGCATACATATCAATAATTACCTTAAACGTGAATGGATTAAATGCTCCAACCAAAAGACACAGCCTTGCTGAATGGATAGAAAAACAAGACCCATATATATATATGCTGTCTACAAGAGACCCACTTCAGACCTAGGGACACATACAGACTGAAAGTGAGGGGATGGAAAAAGATACTCCATGCAAATGGAAATCAAAAGAAAGCTGGAGTAGCAATACTCATATCAGATATAATAGACTTTAAAATAAAGAATGTTACAAGAGACAAGGAAGGACACTACATAATGATCAAGGGATCAATCCAAGAAGAAGATATAACAATTATAAATATATATGCACCCAACATAGGAGCACCTCAATACATAAGGCAACTGCTAACAGCTATAAAAGAGGAAATCGACAGTAACACAAT
This sequence comes from Monodon monoceros, assembly GCF_005190385.1. Taxonomy (NCBI): domain Eukaryota; kingdom Metazoa; phylum Chordata; class Mammalia; order Artiodactyla; family Monodontidae; genus Monodon; species Monodon monoceros. Next base: position 134,140,154 of record NW_021703778.1, read on the forward strand.
AATAGTGGGAGACTTTAACACCTCACTTACACCAATGGACAGATCATCCAAAATAAAAATAAATAAGAAAACAGAAGCTTTAAATGACACAATAGACCATATAGATTTAATTGATATTTATAGGACATTCCATCGAAAACCAGCAGATTACACTTTCTTCTCAAATGCACACAGAACATTCTCCAGGAGAGATCACATCTTGGGTCACAAATCAAGCCTCAGTAAATTTGAGGAAATTGAAATCATATCAAGCATCTTTTCTGACCACAACGCTATGAGATTAGAAATGAATTACAGGGAAAAAAATGTAAAAAACACAAACACATGGAGGCTGAACAATACATTACTAAATAAGCAACTGATCACTGAAGAAATCAAAGAGGAAATCAAAAAATACCTAGAGACAAATGACAATAAAAACATGATGATCCAAAACCTATGGGATGCAGCAAAAGCAGTTCTAAGAGGGAAGCTTATAGCTATACAAGCCTACCTCAAGAAACAAGAAAAATCTCAAATAAACAATCTAACCTTACACCTAAAGGAACTAGAGAAAGAAGAACAACAAAACCCAAAGTTAGCAGAAGGAAAGAAATCATAAAGATCAGAGCAGAAGTAAATGAAATAGAAACAAACAATAGCAATGATCAATAAAACTAAAAGCTTGTTCTTTGAGAAGATAAACAAAATTGATAAACCATTAGCCAGACTCATCAAGAAAAAGGGGGAGAGGACTCAATTCAATAAAATTAGAAATGAAAAAGGAGAAGTTACAACAGACACCGCAGAAATACAAAGCATCCTAAGAGACTACTACAAGGAGCTCTATGCCAACAAAATGGACAACCTGGAAGAAATGGACAAATTCTTAGAAAGGAATAACCTTCCAAGACTGAGCCAGGAGGAAATAGAAAATATGAACAGACCAATCACAAGTAATGAAATTGAAACTGATGAAAAATCTTCCAACAAACAAAAGTCCAGGACCAGATGGCTTCAAAGGTGAATTCTATCAAACATTTAGAGAAGAGCTAACACCTGTCCTTCTCAAACTCTTCCAAAAATTGCAGAGGAAGGAATACTCCCAAACTCATTCTATGAGGCCACCGTCACCGTGATACTGAAACCAGACAAAGATACTACAAAAAAAGAAAATTACAAACCAGTATCACTGATGAATATAGATGCAACAATCCTCAACAAAATACTAGCAAACAGAATCCAACAACACATTAAAAGGATCATACACCATGATCAAGTGGGAATTTTCCCAGGGATGCAAAGATTCTTCAATATACACAAATCAATCAATGTGATACGCCATATTAACAAATTGAAGAATAAAAACCATATGATCATCTCAATAGATGCAGAAAAAGCTTTTGACAAAATTCAACACCCATTTATGATAAAAACTCTTCAGAAAGTGGGCATATAGGGAACCTACCTCAACATAATAAAGACCATATACGACAAACCCACAGCCAGCATCATTCTCAATGGTGAAAAACTGAAAGCATTTCCTCTAAGATCAGGAACGAGACAAGGATGTCCACTCTCACCATTGTTATTCAACATAGTTTTGGAAGTCCTAGCCACAGCAATCAGAGAGGAAAAAGAAATAAAAGGAATACAAATTGGAAAAGAAGTAAAACTGTCACTGTTTGCAGATGACATGACACTATACATAGGGAATCCTAAAGATGCCACCAGAAAACTACTAGAGCTAATCAATGAATTTGGTAAAGTTGCAGGATACAAAATTAATGCACTCTCTTGCATTCCTCTACACTAATAATGAAAGTCTGAAAGAGAAATTAAGGAAACACTCCCATTTACCATTGCAACAAAAAGAATAGAATACCTAGTAATAAACCTACCTAGGGAGACAAAAGACCTGTATGCAGAAAACTATAAGACACTGCTGAAAGAAATTAAAGATGATACCAACAGATGGAGAGATATACCATGTTCTTGGATTGGAAGAATCAATATTGTGAAAATGACTATACTACCCAAAGCAATCTACAGATTCAATGCAATCCCTATCAAATTACCCATGACATTTTTTATGGAAATAGAACAAAAAAATCTTAACATTTGTATGGAGACACAAAAGACCCCGAATAGCTAAAGCAGTCTTTAGGGAAAAAAATGGAGCTGGAGGAATCAGACTCCCTGACTTCAGACTATACTACAAAGCTACAGTAATCAAGACAGTATGGTACTGGCACAAAAACAGAAATGTAGATCAGTGGAACAAGTTAGAAAGCCCAGAGATCAACCCACGCATCTATGATCAACTAATCTATGACAAAGGAGACAAGGATATATAATGGAGAAAAGACAGTCTCTTCAATAAGTGGTGCTGGGAAAACTGGACAGCTCCATATAAAAGAATGAAATTAGAACACTCCCTAACACCATACACAAAACTAAACTCAAAATGGATTAGAGACCTAAATATATGACCGGACACTATAAAACTCTTAGAGGAAAACATAGGAAGAACACTCTTTGACATAAATCACAGCAAGATCTTTTTTGATCCATCTCCTAGAGTAATGGAAATAAAAACAGAAATAAACAAATCAGACCTAATGAAACTTCAAAGCTTTTGCACAGCAAAGGAAACCATAAACAAGACGAAAAGACAACCCTCAGAATGGGAGAAAATATTTGCAAATGAATCAACAGAGAAAGGATTAATCTCCAAAATATATAAACAGCTCATGTAGCTCAATATTAAAGAAAGAAACAACCCAATCCAAAAATGGGCAGAAGACCTAAATAGACATTTCTCCAAAGAAGACATACAGATGGCCAAGAAGCACATGAATAGCTGCTCAACATCACTAATTGTTAGAGAAATGCAAATCAAAACTACAATGAGGTATCACCTCACACCAGTTAGAATGGGCGTCATCAGAAAATCTACAAACAACAAATGCTGGAGAGGGTGTGGAGAAAGGGAACTCTCTTGCACTGTTGGTGTGAATGTAAATTGTTCTCCACTATGGAGAGCAGTATGGAGGTTCCTTAAAAAACTAAAAATAGAATTACCTTATGATCCAGCAATCCCACTACTGGGCATATATCCAGAGAAAACCATAATTCAAGAAGACACGTGGACCCCAATGTTCATTGCAGCACTGTTTACAATAGCTAGGTCATGGAGGCAACATCGACAGACGAATGGATAAAGAAGTTGTGGTACATATATACTATGGAATATTACTCAGCCATAAAAAGGACGAAATTGAGTCATTTGTTGAGCCGTTGATGGATCTAGAGACTGTCATACGGAGTGAAGTAAGTCAGAAAGAGAAAAACAAATATCGTATATTAACACATGTATGTGGAACCTAGAAAAGTGGTACAGATGAACTGGTTTGCAGGGCAGAAGTTGAGACACAGACGTAGAAAACAAACGTATGCACAACAAGGGGGAAAGCCGCGGTGGGGTGGGATGATGGTGTGCTGAATTGGGCGATTGGGGTTGACATGTGTATGAAATTGATGACTAAGAAGAACCTGCTGTACAAAAAAATATATAAAATTAAATTTAAAAAATTTTTAAAAAAAACTAAAAAAAAATACAATGTGAAAAGAAAGCGATGGATATGGTGAGACCAAGTAATAAAAAAGTAATGAAAAAAAAGTCCCCAACAGCAAAAATAAGGTAGGTGAAACAGATAATAAACGCTACAGGCATCTTCAAAACCCAAACTGCAATCTTGAACATAAAGTATAGTATTTTACATATGAGTGTGGAGGCTCCAGGTTCAAATTACTGTGAAAATTATAGATAATTCACTTATCTGCTTTTTGGTAGATCTTAAGATTTTCTTTAGTTTTGTATTCTCTTAAAAGTCCTGCAGCCTCCAAGCATGAAGCCGTGGGGAAGTGAAAAAAAACCTAAAACCCCTTTTGAGTTTTAGATAACAAATTTATCAAATAATTGGCCTGAATGTTAAAATTGAAGCTTGAAAAGAGAGACAATATTGGGTTTTATGTAAAAAGGTATAAGTGATATAGACATTGATTTCTTATTTCTTACTGGGTTAGCAGGGGCCAGAATTCTGTATCTTTCAAATAAATTTTCTTATAATCTTTACTTTTAATATTAGTGAGGACAGAGTGTTGAAAGTACTCCTCTGTTACAGTTGGTTTTTCTAATAATTTTGTCATTAAAATTACATTTGAGGGCTTCCCTGGTGGCACAGTGGTTAAGAATCCACCTGCCAATGCAGGGAACACGGGTTCGAGCCCTGATCCGGGAAGATCCCACGGAGCAACTAAGTCTGTGCACCACAACTACTGAGTTTGTGCTCTAGAGCCTGCGAGCCACAACTACTGAAGCCCATGCGCCCAGAGCCCATGCTGCTCCACAGCAAGAGAAGCCACCGCAGCGAAAGCCCGTGCACTGCAATGAAGAGTAGCCCCCACTTGCCACAACTAGAGAAAGCCCATGCACAGCAACGAAGACCCAACACAGCCAAAAATAAAGAAATAAAATAAATAAATTTGTTTAAAAAATTACATTTGAAAGGTTATGGAAATGGCCATGAATAATAAGAACACAAAAATAAACTGTACAACTGTTAGTACAAAGGATAGGAAGAGGGAAAAACTTGGCTGTTGTACTGTTCCTACACTATGCATGAAGAGGTATAATAGTATTTGGAGATATTTAGTATAAATCCTAGAGCAACAACTAAAAATGTAAAACAAAGAGGGACAGACAGTAAGCAAGCAACAGAGTAAATAATGAGATCCTTAAAAATACTCCATTAGTGAAAAGGAGGGCAGGAAAACGGAGGCAAAAAATGAAGAAATGGTATAATTAGGAAAGAAATAGCATGGTGGTAGATTTAATGTTAACTATATCAGTGATTACATTGTTCTAAACAAGCACTATCCAATAAAGCTTTCTGAAATGGGAATTCTGTGTCTGTGCTGTTCAGTATAGTAGCCACTAGTTGCATGCTTCTCCTGAGCATTTGAATATGCCTAGTGTAACTGAAGAATTGTATATTAAATTTTATTCAGTTTAATTTAAATAACCACATATGGTTAGTGGCTACCATGTTTGATAGAACAGGTCTAAATACTCCAAATAGTAGGCAGAAATTGCCAGATTGGATTAAAAAAACAAGATTTTACTGTATATTTTCTCTAATAACGTGACATTATATATGAAGATATAGTTTCTCTGAGCTTTAAAAGTTTCTCTGAAATCTTGGGACTATAATTTGTTTTTATTTTGTAAATAACTCAGCCAGTATCTCTTCACAGATTTCTTCTGCCCCATTTTCTCTATGTTTTCATTCTGAGACTCTGATTTCACATAGGTAAGACCTTCTGATGTTGTTTTACAGTTCTTTGATGCTCTATTTTGTGTTTTTCAATCTTTTCTTGAGTTTTGTGTTTCATAAGTTTGGATAATTCTTCTTGTCCTTTCCTTACAGTTCACTTATTCTTCTTCTATGTCCCTTTTGCTGATAAGCTCATCAAAGGAACTCTTTCTGGTATTGCAGTTGTCATTTCTAGCATTTCCATTTCACTCCTTTTTGTAATTTCCATCTTTTTGTTGAAATTCCCTGTCAGTTTTCACATATTATCCACTTTTTCCACTAGATCCTTCAGCTTAGTAACCATGTTATTTTCAGGTGCCTCTTTGATTGTTCTAACATCTCTGGGTCTGATTCTATTGACTATTTTATACCTTAATAGTAGATTTGTTTTCCCTGCTTTCTTGTGTTTATTGTAATTTTCTTTGAATATTGTACAACAGAACAGTAGAGACTGAGATAAATAATATTTATGGCCAGCAATATTTATGTCCCTTTTTCTGTTAGGCCATTAGTGTAAGGAGTTGAGTATCAAGTCAGTAGTTTGATCTCAGTTTGGTTGTTGTTGCTCTATCACAGGCTTCAGATTCTTCCAGCCAGGACCTGTTGCCACTTTGTACCTAGTATGAGGCCTGGAGTGCTGGAGGGTTTTTCTTAGTCTTCTTGCTCCACCCTCAGCTTTCAGCAGACTCTGTAAGCTTGAGCCAGAAAGGGGTTCTCTCTCTCAGTGTCCCTCCTCAGCGATAGACTCCTCTTGCTTTTTACTTGGAATGAGTCTTGTGGTAGGAGCAAGGGGGTTTCTTAGTTCTCCTGTTCTGATTTTTGTTTCAGGAGGTCTGTGTGCCAGAGCGTCAGAGTGGTGCTTTCTCAGTGTACCTTTCTCTTCCCCAGAGGCAAACAACTTCTGTCTCCTATTTCAGGATGCAGTTGAGTTTGCTATCCTCTCCCAACCCCACAGGTGAGCTCTGCCTTGTGATGGTGGGGATGGGAAGTCTTGGGTATAAGACAGTTTCCTGCCCTTCTTTCAACCTCTGCTTCGCATCATTATGTTAGTTTAGGTAAGAGTGGGTTTCCTGCCTTTCCTCAGTGATTGAAGGCTTTATTCTGTGTCAGTACAGGGTTGGGGAGGGTGGCAGTAGGTTTTTTACTCCTCCTCTAGTGGCACCCAACCTTTGCCCTACCCCAGCAGCTGAGTCTTGGCTGTTTTTTTAATAGTTCATTTCCTCGTGCATGTTCAATTTTTGCTGATTTTTACTTGGTCTACTCAATGGAATACCCTCCTCATCTTCCTCTTTTAATCTGCTGTGGTGCTGCTGCTGTATATTTGTATGTTAATATTTAGCTAACCCTGTTAGAAGTCTCTGTAAAATAGAGTAGCTTGATTGACTGTTTTCTTTTTTTCTTGTTTTGAGTAAAATTTTAAAATTGAATAAGCTTTGGCAACACTTTTGATTGTTTGGAGCCCTTTTTGTTTTACTTCTGTCTTTACTATTGTGGTTTGAATTTTAAAATGTAGGGTAGGGCTTCCCTGGTGGCACAGTGGTTAAGAATCGGCCTGCCAGTGCAGGAGACATGGGTTTGAGCCCTGGTCCGGAAGATCCCACATGCCGCGGAATAACTAAGTCCGTGTGCCACAGCTCCTGAGCCTGTGCTCTAGAGCCCGCAAGCCACAACTACTGAGCCTGTGTGCCACAGCTGCTGAGCCCGCGAGCCACAACTACTGAAGCCCATGCACCTAGAGCCCGTGCTCTGCAACGAGAAGCCACTGCAATGAGAAGCCTGCGCACTGCAACGAAGAGTAGCCCCTGCTCGCCGCAACTAGAGAAGGCCCACACACAGCAATAAAGACCCAGTGCAGCCAAAAATAAATAAATAAGTAAATAAGTAAGTAAGTAAATTTATAAAAAAACAATGTAGGGTAAGCACAATTTACATAAGGTATAACTATAGTGTTTGTACTTTCCCCAAGTTTTTCATATCTAAAATCTTATTTGATCCTAAATAAAGGATGCTGGATCATGGTTTTATTTTGTTTTGTTTTAGTGGTTGGGGGGCTTTCATTAATTATTGACTATTTAAAATATAGTTAGTTCCAGAATTCTAGAAGTATACTTTTGTCTCTCTCAACAAAGACTGTACAATATATTCTGTATCCACAACATTTAAGAAGACAAATTGTTCTGATTATGAGTTTGTATGTATTTCAAGCAATGGACCTTGATTATAAGTTTCTTTTAGCTTCTGTGGCTAAGTAGGGGAAGAATTTCTAGGTCATCCATAGTGATGTCAGAATTGCTAAAGAAACATTGACTTCTTCTTGATGTAGAAGTATCTACCAAAATAGAATGTGTCTCACACCTTCCTTCTCATCAGCCTTGTATCTTAAGAAAGGGATTGAATTCTTTTTTTAAAATAATATTTTATTTATTTGTTTATTTTGTTGCCCGGGTCTTAGTTGCGGTAGGTGGGCTCCCCAGCTGTGGCATGTGAACTCCTAGTTGCGGTGTGCATGTGGGATCCAGTTCCCTGACCAGGGATTGAACCTGGGCCCCCTGCATTGGGAGTGCAGAGTCTTAACCACTGTGCCATAAGGGAAGTTCCGTAAGGGATTGAATTCTACACAGTTTCTTTTTGGGAGCCAGGATGAATTAGCTCAGGTGGTCTCTTTGGTGACATGTTATGACTTCATACTTAAACATTTGCCAAAATAAATCCTAAGTAGATTTCTTACTTTACTAGTTCATTTTCTTTTCTGGAATTATTATTTGAAGCTATATTGCTTTCTTCCTTTTTAGAAATTATTTTAGATTTAAAAATGTATTTTTACATAATCTAATTTTCAGAAACATTTAGAAAGAAACTGAAGAAGTTACTCTGTGAAGTGACTTTTCAAAGAATAATTTGGTATTTACAAAGGTGCTACTCTTAAGGTACAGGAATATAAACTTTAGTTGACTTAAGGTATAGTAGTTACACATCTGTTCTAAGGGTTGTCCAAATTTTTGTTAGAAGATTACATCTAATAAGCCCCAGTTAATCTTTTTAACGGGCTCTCCCCCTTCCATAAAACTCTAGCTTCTACTCCTCTCTCTTTTCTTTTCCTGTTACAACAAATTTTCCATTTTGTGTTATTTTATCCTACAGAGGAAACAAGTTCAGTTTCTCTAGAGGCAAATAGAGAATACATTACCTTATTTTCATTTTCTTATATTTGCTTTGAAATCTGTATGAAATGAAGAAGTTAAGAATACTACACTTTGTAGCTTCACTTTAGTTGGTGCAAAACTATGAATGCAGGCACTTTCAAAATAATTTTAATTATATATTTTTGGGAGTATGTGGCATAAGGTCTTAGGAGGCATTGTGTCTCCAAAGAACTACTTTTTTGTCCTCATGTATAACTTAGATAAAGGACAAAATCAGAAGTACATTGCCATGAGATTTTAGGTGATTTTTACTGGAATCTTTTCTAAAGTTAGTTAAACTTTAGAAGTAGATGAAGAATAAATGAGAATTTCTCATTCAGGAGGGTATTATGAATATATAATTATAGTTCAAATTGCACTGGCAGTACTTTTCTGGTTTGCTCAAGGAAATATGTAAACACGTTTTATTAACTCTGTGCCAGTGGGAGCAAGCATTGGGAAAACTTAACTGCTAATTGAAATTCCCCAGACTGCAGCTTTAGTGGTTAGTTTAGTAAAGTCTCATTGATTGGCACTGTGAGAGTGTCTTTTTAATAACCAACTGGCTTTCTAGTTAATATTTTACTACTTCCCACCCAAAGAAAAGTATTTCCCTTAACTAATAGAATTTACAAGGATTATCAGTTTTATTCATCAATTTCAAATTATTTAGTCAAATATCACTACTGTTTTAAAAATATGTGATTTATTTAATATGAACTTTTCATTCATGAACCTATTCCAGAAATAAGGAACAACTGTTATAAGCTATAATCTTTAAGATGTATATTTTTCACTTTTACTTATTTTTGAATTTAAATGAAACCATTTGCTACCAGATTTCTGTAGAATAAAATTTTAATCTTCATTTCTGTAGAACATTTTTGTATGTTTCTTTGTGGTAGAGTGTCGTAGCCAAGTGCACACATTCATTTCTGTCTCTCCTGTTAACATAACTGATGTAAGTCCTGTGCTATCAACTATGAGAGCTTTAAAAAATAGACTTAAACTGTGATAGTTTACTATCTAGAGTCCTTCCTAACCAGTTGATAAGATTATTTAGCTATTATTATGAAATCACTTGTGAAAAAAATTGTGGTTGTAATAATTGTAGAACCTGATGATAGTTAGAAGGTTTCTTATTTGATCTTCATCAGCACCTATCAGTTTTGTTTTCTTGTGTGGCTGTAGACTACACTGATAAAAATCAAATTGCTGAACAGAAGTAACTGACCTGTTACGAATCCATTACTGTTATTGGCAAAACAATTAAAATGTTCATTCTTGAGGGAATAGGATAAGATATAGTTCCCCTAAAATAGAAGATCCACCTTCACAGTAACCCTGGAGATTCTTTCCCTCCCTCCCTTCCTTCCTTCCATTAGTTTTAGGTGTACAGCAAAGTGATTCAGTTATATATAAGTATTTTTCAGATTATTTTCCGTTATAGGTTATTATAAGATATCAAATATAATTCCCTGTGCTGTAGAGTAAATCCTTGTTGCTTATCCATTTTATGTATAGTAGTTTGTGCCTGTTAATCCCATATTCCTAATTTATCCTTCCCCCCCTCTTTCCCCTTTGGTAACCATAAGTATGTTTTCTATGTCTGTGAGTCTGTTTCTGTTTTGTCTGTAGATTCATTTGTATTATTTTTTAGATTACATGTATAAGTAATATCATATAATATTTGTCTTTGTCTGACTTATTTCACCTTAGCATGATATTCTCTAGGTCCATCCATGTTGCTGCAAATGGCAATATTTCATTCTTCTTTATGGCTGAGTAATATTCCATTGTGTGTGTGGATAGATCCTTAGGAGTGGGATTGCTGGATCATATGGTAGCTCTATTTTTAGCTTTTTAAGGAACCTCCGTATTATTTTCCATGGTGGCTGCACCAACTTACATTCCAACCAACAGTGTAGGAGGGTTCCCTTTTCTCCACACCCTCTCCAGCAGTTATTATTTGTAGACTTTTCTGATGATAGTCATTCTGGCCTGTGTGAGGTGATACCTCATTGTGGTTTTGATTTGCATTTCTCTAATAATTAGCAATGTTGAGCATCTTTTCATGTGACTGTTGGCCATCCGTATGTCTTTGGAGAAATGTCTCTTTAGGTCTTCTGTCTGTTTTTTGATTAGGTTGTTTGTTTTTTTGATAATGAGTTATGTGAGCTGTTTGTATATTTTGGATATTAACCCCTTGTTAGTTGCATCATTTGCAAATATTTTCTCCCATTCTGTAGGTTGTCTTTTGTTTTGTTTATGGTTTCCTTTACTGTGCAAAAGCTTTTAAGTTTGATTACATCCCATTTGTTTATTTTTGCTTATTTCTTTTGCTTTGGGAGACTGATCTAAGAAAATACTGCTATGATTTGTGTCAATAATGTTTTGTCTATGTTCTCTTCTAGGATTTTTATGGTGTCATGTCTTACATTTAGGTCTTTAAACCATTTTGAGTTTATTTTTGTATATAGTTTGAGGGAGTGTTATAATCTCATTGATTTACATTTAGCTGTCTAGGTTTCCCAACACCACTGACTTAAGAGACTGTCTTTTCTCCATTGTATATTCTTGACATTTTTGTTGCAGATTAATTGGCCATAGGTGTGTGGGTTTATTTCTGGGCCCTCTATTCTGTTCCATTGATCTATATGTCTGGTTTTGTGTCAATACCATGCTGTTTTGATTACTGTAGCTTTGTAGTATTTTCTGAAGTCTGGAAGGTTTATACCAACCCTGGAGATACTTTTCGTGATCATTCTTTTGCTCTTAAAAATTGATAAATTGGAACTTTTTATGTCAAGAATTTGAGATGAGGTATGAAACATATTTTAAAAAATTTTTTGTTATAACACTTTCTTAGTCTCCCTCCTTAAGTCTTCCTCATTTTTGCCAGAGAAAACTTTCTAATATATCAATCTGGGCATGTCTCTCTATTATTAATATTCTTGAGTAGCTCATCATTATCTACATAATCTGTCCCCTATCTACCTTTGTAGCCATATGTCCTGGTCCTCTCATACTTGGTGTTTCTTAAGAACCTCATGGTGTCTCACAAATTTTTGTGCCATTGCATGTGCTGTTCCATTTCCTTAGGAGGCACCTTTACAATTGTGGCACAGTCCCCTCAGTAATTTCTTTCCCTCTTTTCCTCCCTATGCATGAATTGTCTGTTTATGCCCCTTATTCCCTTTCTATTGGAGTAGCATTTTTCCTTATTTATATGTCAGCCATATAGTAAGACTATTAACATTTGATACCTTATGTTTTTCTTTTTTGACTTTTTATGGCCCTGATTGACTTTGTGCCTATTTTTGTTTTAATTGAAATGTAGTTGATTTACAATATTATATTAGTTTCAGGTTACAGCATAGTGATTCAGTATTTTTATAGACTATATTCCCTTTAAGGTTATTACAAAATAATGGCTATGTTTCCCTTTGCTGTACAGTATATCCTTGTTCCTTTTCTATTTTATACATAGTAGCTTGCATCTCTTAATCCCATACCCCTATCTTGCCCCTCGCTCTTCCCTCTCCCTGTTCGTAACCACTAGTTTGTTTTCTATATCTGTGAGTCTGTTTCTGTTTTGTTATGTACATTCATTTGTTTTATTTTTTAGATTCCAAAGCTCTGTTAATAACAGCTTTTGTCTTTCTCTGTCTGACTTATTTCACTAAGCATAATACTCTCTAGGTTCATCCACATTGTTGCAAATGGCAGGATTTCATTCTTTTTTATGGTTGAGTAACATTCCAGTGTGTGTGTGTGTGTGTGTGTGTGTGTGTGTATAAACACACCACATCTTTATCCATCTGTTGATGGACACTTGGGCTGCTTTATGTGAAGTAGGTTTAATCTTTGAGCAGTAAAATATATTAATGATGTCCAGCTAATTTTCCATTGCTCTTCTACTTAAGAAGTCCTAAACCAGCACAAAACTTTATATATATTTATTTATATTCTAATTTTTAGGTAGCTTTGATATTTACATGTAATCACTTAATCCATCTGGAATTTATTTATTTGTAAGGAGCTATAAAAGAATCTTTACTCTGTTTTTTTCAACTAGTAAATCAGTTGGCCCAGAATAATTTATTCAGTAGTCCTTCTTTTTTCCATTCATGTTTTAGATTAACATACTAGGGCTTTGGTCCGCTGACCTTTCTTTTCCAATAATCTATGTTTCCGTTTTTTAGCCATATCACATTATTATTCATTTAAATTCATGATATGTTTTAGTATTAAGTTGTATATTTATTTTCTATTGCTGTGTATCAAATTACCACAGATTTAAGTGGCTTAAAACAACATCCATTTTATCTCATTTATTATCAGTGTCTGTGGATTATGAGTCTGGGCATGGGTTACTTGGATCGTATACTCAGATTGCATGTGGCTGTGATCAAAGTGTCAGCAGGTGCTGTGGGTCCATGTAAGCAAGGTCTGGGGGGCTGTCTTTCAAGCTCATTCATATTATTGGTAGAATTAGGTTTCTTGCCAGTGTAGAACTCACAGTGGCTTCCATCTTCTTCAGTGCTAACAGGAGAAAATCTCTTCCTTTTTTAAGGGGTCCTACTTGTTTAAGTTTGGCCCACTTAGATAATTTCCCTTTTTATTAACTTATAATCAACCAATTCGAGATCTTAATTACGTTTGCAAAATCCCTCTTGTGATACAATTTAATCTAAGGATTGAAATCCATCATATCCATGGGGACAAAATCATGCAGGGCTGCACACAAGGGGGTGGGAATCTTGGGGGCCATCCCAGAATTCTGCCTACCAGAGTGGGGCAAGTCTTCCTTTGCTACTTACCTTTTTCAAAGTGTTCTTAGCATTTTTATACATATGTTCTTCCAAGTAAACTTTGTTGGCCAAAGCAACAAAGCACCCTACAGTTCTTTCAAGTTTTCTGTACGTTTGAAAATTTTCATTATAGAATATTATGAAACAAGTAATCAAACAAAGCAAACCAAAACACCTTAACAACTAAGACACGGCCATCCCTATTACCCGCTAGATACAACCAAGCACCCCTTTTTTGGGTATTTTATTTGGAATTGCTTTAAACTTATAAACCGATACGGAAAGAGTGGACTTTTAAAATTTATTAAGTTTTCATATATCTGACACATTTCTTGGAAATTAATTTTTGTTACATCGTACTTATGATGCTGTTATAAAATTGTTTTCATTATACTTTCTTACTGGTTCTTGGTTAAATATATTTTCATTTTGTATATGGCTGTTTTACTGATAATTTTGTTTTTTAAGGTGACTATCTGGGGTTTTATCTGGAAGCCAGTCACCTGAAAAAACAATTTTTTTCTTTTAAATGCTCTGTCTCTGATTTCAGTTTCATATTTTATTGCATTTGGCTAGAACTTCTTAACTTGGTGTTATACAGTTTTGATAATTGCAGTTTCTTGTGTCTCATTTTTTTGTTGTTGTTGAATCCTTCAAGTGTTTCATCATTAAGTATCATGTTGGTTGATTAAGTGATTTTTCTTTTATGTTGAAGTATTTTTTTAAAATCGTGTTGTAAAATTTCTATTTTTTGGTCAAAGTCTTTACCTATTGACTTATACATGGATTGTCTAAGAATGGAGAAAAGGTGTTTGTTTTGTTTTATGTTTGTTTTGAATCCTGTACACTTAAGTTTATACATTAGTTTTGGAAAAATTCTCAGGGGCACCAGAAAATCAAAGAATACGGAGAAGTACAAAACTCACAAAAATTGCAATATGTATGTGTATATAATATATGATATATACTTTGTTGTAATTATGAAAGTATTACTAAATTAACTTTTTTTATAGCTATGACAGCAAAATGTCTTTAGTATCTGTTTTTACTGGCATTTGAATTAGAAAGAAATGAACTCACATCTATTATGAATCTTTTGCTTAATCTTCTAGTCTGGCACTAGTCTGGTAAGTTTTAAATCTTTTTTTACAGTCATGGAAAAAAATATGTTTCTGCTTGAAGCAGTTGTCAAACAAGCTTCTTTCATCGACCGTCAGACACAGGGCAGCTGAATGAGGCTGTTTAGTCTAGAGTAAATGCTCACGAGATTACAGGGTCACTGAGGAAATGTAATTATGCAGTTGATTCCAGAATAGTCGTTTGTAGTAAGGACTTTAAAAGTATTCAATCATAGTATTAATTAAAAAATATGTATACTCCAAAATTAATCTCAGAAAATCAGCACTAAATAAACTAAATTATTTAGTTTAGTAATAAAATTATAACTATAAATTATGACAATGAAATATAGTTTTAATTCAGATTTCTGCAGGACCCTAAAAAAGGAAGTTCCGTTTATTATTGGAATTTGCTCAGTTCCTCCCAAATCGCTATAAAATTCAATTGACTCTGTATATCTATATGTAATTGTTTCTGTTGGGAAACAAAACCTCATAGTATTTAGCTCATGTTAATTGAGAAAATGATTATTCAGCAGTTTTGTTTTTACTTTTGTTATTCATTTGATTAGCACTCATTCGATTATGAAGCACCTCCTGTGTGTCAGTTACTCTTCTAGGTACTAAAAAAACAACAGTGAACAAAACAGAAAGCACCCACTGTCATGAAGCTTACATTATATTGCGGTGAAATGAACAATATAAATACACTGATGAATGTGTTAGATGGCAGTATCAAAATACTTTATCCTGCGGTATTTGTCTTCAAAAGACAAATACTTCAGGATAAAGGGATATGTAGTGATTGGTGTAGAGCGCTATTTTTACATAGGTCGGGGTGGAATCTTTTGTAGGATGATATTTGAACAGACATGAATTAAGCAGAGAAGCTAATCACGTGATAATAATGGGGATAGGCAGAGGAACTCTTAAGTACAGTGGCCCTGAGATGGGCATGTGTATGAGGATGAGAAAGGAGTCCAGTGCCTGGAGCAGTGTGAATTGGGGAATAGCAGGAGATGAGGTCAGAGTGGTAGCAGGTTTTTATATAAGAAGGCAGGCTGGGCCCAGTTAGACCATGTAAGGTTCTTTTTTTAGATGATGGTCAAGACTTAGGATTTTACTGTGAAGAAGATGTCATAGAATTTTGAACAAAGGTGTGTCATGTGACTTACATTTAGAAAGGTCTGTTATAGGAGAATGGATGGTGGAGAGAAAACAAGAAAACCTGCAACTGTCTTAGTTAAGATGGTAGTGGCTTATACTAAGATGGTAACAGTGTAGTTGCTGAGAAAGTGGTCAAATTATGAATATAATTTTGATAGCATAAAATAGAGAATATTTGATGGATTGGATGTCGTGTGCAGGGTTACTAAAAAGTTGCTCCCAGGGTTATATCTGAGGTACAAAATTGCCATTTAAATGTTATAAGGGAGACTAGGGGGAAGCGTTCTCTGGGGCAAGACAGTTGTGTGCGTTGCTTTAAGTTCAGTTATTTATCAAATATTAAAAAAAATATATGTTTCTAAAGAGGCTGCAAGAACTGGGAAAAATCCTTAGCAGCTCTCCTCTTTTATGGGAGAGTGAACTGTCATGAGTTCACTACAGTAGAGGCCAAAGAAGGAAATGCTTCTGTACTCAGAGTCACATCTCTGGGTAGTGCAAAGCTAAGACTAGATTTTTAGTCTCTTAGGATACTTTTTCTCTGCGGTACCTAATGGCCAAGGCCATTCCATTTACAGAGCTTTCAAAATCTGAATGAGCTTTATTTTTATTACGCTTTTAGATTGTTTTAATTTCGGATAGTATATTTAAAGGCAATGAGTTTATATAGCAACTTTGCTTATTTTATTCTCAAAAAAATGAAAACAAAATTATTCTGCTATAAGAAATAGAGACACAGACATAGAGAATGGACATATGGATACCGTGGGAGGGGGAAGAGGGGTTGGGATGAATTGGGAGATTGGGATTGACATATATACACTACTATATATAAAATAGACAACTAATGAGAACCTACTTTATAGCACAGGGAACTCTACTCAGTGCTCTGTGGTGACCTAAATGGGAAGGAAATCCAAAAAAGTGGGGATATATGTATACATATAGCTGATTCACTTTGCTGTACAGCAGAAACTAACACAACATTGTAAAACAACTATACTCCAATAAAAATTAATTTAAAAAAAAGATCATTGGTAAATCCTATAGAAATAAGCCCATTTCACTGTTTCAAGGGGCAGTTGGTTGAAAAGCTTTTGTTTACCTAATTTTGAGTTCATGTGTGCATTTTAAAATTTGTATATTTTTAAAATCCTGTAACTTGAAAAAATTATTCTGCTCTAAGTATGAGCCAAGTTTTCAGCCTCCATTTTTTTCCCCCATGAGGAAAATAGGACTGAGTTGGGCATTGTGACTCACAAGCTTTTGGGTTGGAGCTTATGTAAGTTTTGGGTTGGTGCCCTGATAGCAGAGGTGTAGCAAGGGTGGGGTGGTAGGAATGGTCCGTCCCAGCCAGATGCAGGCAATAAGGGTTGCATTTTCTGTAGAGAATTAAAAATTAATAATAAAACCAATAAAAAGTCAGTCTGTTTTTTTTGTTTGTTTTTTTTAATCAGCATGTACTAGCAGTTCTAAACAATGTTGGTTTTCAAATACTCCTTCCTGAAAACATCTTCTTTTGGTCCAAGTTCTAAACAATTGCTGTTATTACTTTTGATTTCATAGTACATAAGTAAGCTTCCAATGAGCACATCTTTATTCTTTGTTCCTGAATAATATTGTGTTGTATACAGAGGTGTAATCAGAGAACTCCCAGTTTTATGGTCAGCCCCAGAACATCACCCCCCCCCGCCACTGATGACGAACCCACCTACCTTTAGCCTCACTCAAGAGTAAGTTTGTCAGATTTTAGAATCCTTCTGACTCCTTTCTGGCAAAATTTCTCTTTCCAGTTCCCCCGTGGTATTAGATATTTCTGAGTTTAAGTGGTAGATTTGGAGTGAACTGATAGTCTAGCGATTGTAGAGATGAAGAAATAGAACTTAAGTTCTTGAGTATTTATTTTTGTTTAAAGCTTTTCGACTATGGGACACCTGAAAGTTGCTAGAAAAAATCCTAAAGAAGCAAAGACATGAACATTATTGCAATTTCTGGAATTTATTGTGAAATAGCTATTTTATAAGACTATCAAACTTATTAAGATATTTTCTAGCTATTTGGATACCTGTTGCTTAAAGAAAAAAACTCGAAATTAAAATTAACAAAAAATATTCTTCAATTTATTATGAGCAAAGATAAATGGAAATATCTGGCTTTATTCCCTATTGAACATGAATATACGAGGAAGATCAACTTTAATGAATTCACTGACAAATTTGCATAAGTAAAACTCAAAACAGAAACTATGATGTGACAATCTTTTATGTACTTACAAATATTTTCCTGTTTTCAAAAATTAAATTAGTATAATTAATGGGTTTATTTTTTTTTTTTTTGCGGTACGCGGGCCTCTCACTGTTACGGCCTCTCCCGTTGCGGAGCACAGGCTCCAGACGTGCAGGCTCAGCGGCCATGGCTCACGGGCCTAGCCGCTCCGCGGCATGTGGGATCTTCCCAGACTGGGGCACTAACCCGGGTGCCCTGCATCGGCAGGTGGACTCTCAACCACTGCGCCACCAGGGAAGCCCAATGAATGGGTATTTTTGTCTGTTACTTTTTCCTCTTTTGTTGTGTGAATTTTATTTTTATTTAAAAAATTTTAGTGGCATAATGTGTACAAAATCCAATAGAAGAAAAAATTTGTGTCTTTTCTGCATTGTTATTATTTTTCATTTCATGATTATTACAGAAAATAATTTTGTTGTATAAATGAGCAGGTGTGATGAAAAATGATCTGCTCTGGCTGTCCAATATGCTAGGTGTACAGTTGCCTGATAAGAGTTGGCCCTGAGGATGGGATCCTGTGTCATGTTTCTGTAATACCAAGTCTTGTCAATTTAGTCATAAAAATAAGTTCTCCATCATATTTGGTCATACTGATTTCAGAAGAATGTGCAGACTTAGATTTGAAAAAAATAAGAGCAATAGAAATAAGCACGGGTCAGGAATTAGATCCTGCTTTGGTTAAAAGAATTGTGATTGTTGGGTCTGGAAAACAACTGGCTATGCTTTGGGAAAGCAGAATGAACATGGTTGGTTAATCTTTTCTTTTTTTGCCTTAAATAATAAGTGAACTTTATTGGCCAATAGGGAGAGGGAAGGAATAGCTTCAAGTGAGACTTGATGCAGGGCTCCAGTGATCTGACCAGGATTCAGTTTCTTTCACCATTTCTCACTCTTCTTCTTTGGTGCTTACTCCAATTTCTAATAGTCTCTCCCCTCTGGTTCCAAGACAGTACCAGTAACTTTTTAGACTAAATATGTCCTACTTATGTTCAGAAGGGATAGTTAATCATTTTTTAGTTTATGAAAAATATTTGAAGGGAGTAATGTTTCTGAAAGGAAAATTCTCAATAAGATGGTAAAATGTGGATCAGATGACCAGTTTTGACTCTGCCCAGCTTCTACATCTTAATTTTTGTTGTCCTATTTATCTGTATATTTCTAAATCATACAGTTATACTGTAGTCTCTTGATTTCCAGTTTTAGACCTGCCTCTTGACATCCTAATTGAGAGATGAAGATTTAGCCCTCTAAAACTCCTTCTCTATTCTTATTTCACTTCTCCTATTATTTCCCAATACAGTTATATTACAGTTTTAAAATTAAATCAGTATTCACATTTCCATGGTAAATACGTAAATATTATTTTCAGTTGGGCCATGATTGTACAATGATTATGTTTCTTTAGATTTCTTATTATGATTGCTTTGCCCTTTTTGGGTGGGGGTCTTCAAAAATTTTATATTTTCATTTAAGTCAGCATCTTATCTATTCCATCAAGCCCCCAAATTATCTTACCCTTTCTGGGCCTAATGAATATGAAAACAAAATAGAATCCCACCATTCATCACCTTCTACTTTCTTTTAACCTCCTTACCCAGTGTAGATGGCACTTTATATTTTTGTTACTAGCTTAGTCTCTCCTGTCCTCTCGTTTGCCTTGTGTTATAAGCATGCAGTGTATCTGCTTTGATAGTTTATGATGAGTAACATCAGGATTTGAGGGATTGCCACTTTCTAAATCTTGTAAAAATATTCTTCCAAGGAGTGATTAACTGTTTTTAGATTTAGAGAAAATTCATTCAACCTTTAGGTCTCTTGCTTTGAGTTTTACTTCAAACTTAATTTAGAAAGAATTGAAAGTAAGGGAAGCAGAAACAATAATGTTTACTTCATTCTACTGTTTTCACCTCTTCATCCCAGAGAAGAAGAGGAAGAAAGATTCAATAGCTTGAACTTGCTAGTGAGACAGTAGTCGTTCCAGTTGTAAGACATTTGGACAGCTCTGGTTTCCCAGAAAAAGAGTCAGCAGCAGGAGGGTATTTCTTGGAACTCTGTGGTAACTTTCCCATGAAGCTGCCGTTCTTTCTGAGTTAGTTGTTTCCTTTATCCTTTCATTTGCTTGAAGTTAATGTGTGTAACCTCATGGTGGCTCTACTACTTCATCTGTTTGTTGAGCTTGCCTACTGGTCTTGGTGGGTTTTATTTACTTGTTACAGATAATTTATCCAGTACCATCTTAACTCAATTTAAAGTTTAAAAATGATATATTGAAAGGCTATATTATTAGTGTTTTCAGATTGTGGATTTTGTCCAATATCTTACAAAATGGAGTAAAACAAAATAAACTAGACAAGG
This sequence comes from Monodon monoceros, assembly GCF_005190385.1. Taxonomy (NCBI): domain Eukaryota; kingdom Metazoa; phylum Chordata; class Mammalia; order Artiodactyla; family Monodontidae; genus Monodon; species Monodon monoceros. Next base: position 134,160,430 of record NW_021703778.1, read on the forward strand.
GCACTGTACATAGTAAATGTAAGTATTGTTTTGTGAAACAAAAAGAAATGTAAGTATTCAGTTATATGTGCATATGTATACACATTTGTAGTGGTTTTTCATGTAAAGAATATTTACTAATTATGGTAAGAAAAGTTTGAGAAATGTTGCTTTAAACACAAAGTACATAGTAGTAGAAGTCACTACTCAAATAATTTCTAAAATCTAGGAAACAGTACTTTTGAGGCTAAGGGAAATTATGTATGGGCATAGGTGGGCATGGCCTCTGATTTTCTTCTAGCATAATGCTTTGTGGAATTTCATTTGCTTCTAACCCTTTTTTTATCAGGAAAAATAGTCATCCCCTTTTATCATCCAGGTCTAATGGACCCTTTTTAGTTTTTTTGTAATTTTAAGTTATTTTATGAATAATTTTGCAGATATAAGAATAAATGAATAGTGGAAAAAAACTTTATTAGAAAATTTAGTAGAGATTTAGACATAGCACAATCAAATTTTTATTCCATATGTTCTTGGTTTAGAAGATATATATACCCAAAATTGATGACATCCTTTGAGTGCAGCTAACCACTGATCAATGGTCATGCATGAACATGGAACGTATCCATCTTGTAAATACTGAGTTCAGATTTCAAATACATCTTTAGTAGGGTTCTACCTTATCACTGCTTCTGGTTCTGCTTGCATTTGTATCATCAAAATGCAAATGCAGGGGCTTCCCTGGTGGCGCAGTGGTTGAGAGTCCGCCTGCTGATGCAGGGGACGCGGATTCGTGCCCCGGTCTGGGAAGATCCCACATGCCGCGGAGCGGCTAGGCCCGTGAGCCACGGCCACTGAGCCTGCACGTCTGGAGCCTGTGCTCCGCAACGGGAGAGGCCACAACAGTGAGAGGCCTGCGTACCGCAGAAAAAAAAAAAAAAAAAAAAAAAAGCAAATGCATCAGTAATAAGTCCAAGCTTATTATCTTATTTTTTTGCATTTGCTTTGTCAAAATTAAATACTTTTGAAAACTTTGATGCCTTGTAATTTGATTGAAGAGAGGACCACTATCTCTTTTACCCTATAATTATAAAAGGTTCTCATTTTTAGATTTATAAACACCAGTTAGAATGACCAATCCAGTTAATTAATCATTTCTACGTCATCTCCTTTCTTCACAATACCTTTGTATATGTACCCACCTATAGTATTTATTTACTTAAAAACTGTAGCAAGTTGTGTAAAAGTGATGGTACACAAACATCATAAAAAGTAAGAAAAAATTAACACACATTCTTTTAGCAAAATGGATAGTCAAAGTTCTTGTCCCATATTATTGTGGAATGAAATCCATTCTCTTTGATGACTGACTGGATGAGAAGGTAATATTTCCTTTTAGTCCTTAAAAATATACACTTGAGTGACTGTAATTGGGAATCAGGGATCTGTTTTGGGTTGATGAAAATGTGCTAAAATTGGATTGTTTTGATGGTTGCTTTGTAAATTTACTAAAAATCATTAAATTGTATACTTAAGAATATACCAGTAACTCACTGATTTTTTGAGTTTGAGAAAATTTATCTAGGATATTGTCATATCCTCTTAAGAGATGATATAAAAAAAGGTGTAGTAATTTGGGCACTGCAGTGAGAAAACTGAAGGTTGATATAGTAGTTGTTATTTATTTAACTATTGCATCATTCTTCAGGTGATTCCATCATTCTTTTGTTTCTTATTACTTTAGCTTTTTTTTAGCATTATGGGGAATAATTGAAATAATTTCTAGGATGCTAAAACAGTAGTATGTTTCAAGCTTTAGTAAAAATAAGGTCACTAAGATTCCATTATCTTACATTAAAAAAAGGGTCTAATGGATCTGTATGGCATTTTATTATGGCAATTTAGAATTTATTTATTCTATTTTTAATCAGCATTACTGAGGTATAATTGACATGCACTAAACAGTATATATTTAAAATGCATGGTTTGATGAGCTTTGACATATGTATATAGTTATGAAATCCTTTCCATAATCAAGATAATGAACATACCCCTCATATCCAAAAGTTTGCTAGCGTCACTTTGTAGTTTCACCTTCACACTTGTCATCTCCCAACCAAGAAACCACTCATGTGCTTTATGTAACTGTAGATCATTTTGCATTTTTCAGAGTTTTATATAAATTGAATCGAACAAGTTGTGTTCTTTTTTTGTCTGGCTTCTTTCACACAGAATAATTGTTTTGAGATTCATCTTTGTTGTAGTGTGTATCAATGGTTCATTCCTTTTTATTGCTGAGTACTTACTTTTCCATTGTATGTATATCCCACAATTTCCTTTCCATTTATTTTCTTGTTGGATATTTGGGTTGTTTCCAGTTTTTTTTTTCTGGTTTTGGGCTAATAAAACAAAGCTGATATGAAGATTCATGCACAGCCTTTTATTCTTGGGTAAATACCTAGGAGTGGAATGGTTGTATCATATGTAGATGTATGCATAAGTTTTGAGGAAACGGACAAATTGTCTTCCGAAAAGCTTATACCATTTTACATTTCTACCACCAGTGTGTAAGAGTTCGAGTTGCCTTTCATCCTCACCAGTAACTGGTATCGTCAGTCTTTAAAATTTTAGTCATTCTAGTAGATGTGTAGTAGGATATCATTGTTTTAATTTTCATTTCCCCCTAATGATTAGTGATGCTGAGAATCTTTTTTTTAAAAATAAATTTATTTATTTATTTATTTATGTCTGTGACAGGTCTTTGTTGCTGCGCTTGGGCTTTCTCTAGTTGGTGGCGAGCGGGGGCTACTCTTCATTGCAGTGCACGGGTTTCTCATTGCGGTGGCTTCTCTCGTTGTGGAGCACGTGCTCTAGGCATGCGGGCTTCAGTAGTTGTGGCACGCAGGCTCAGTAGTTGTGGCACTTGGGCTTAGTTGCTCTGTGGCATGTGGGATCTTCCTGGACCAGGGATTGAACTCGTGTCCCCTGCATGGGCAGGCGGATTCTTAACCACTGCACCACCAGGGAAGTCCCGAGAATCTTTTCATGTGTTTACTTGCCATCCATATATCTTCTTTGTGAAGTGTCTGTCGAAATCTTTTGCCCATTTCTTTATTAGGTCTGTTTTCTTACTGGGTTTTGAGAGCTTTTTGTATATTTTGATATCCAGTTTTTATATATTCTGTTTATCAGATATGTAGTTTGCAAATATATTCTCTCAGTCTGTGGTTTGTCTTTCCATCTCTTTACAGTGTCTTTAGGAGAGTAGATGTTTTAATTTTGATAAGTCCAATTTATGTATTTTTTCTTTTATGGATCATGCTTTTTAAAAATTAATTTAAAAAGTTGAACTATAGTTGATTTACATTATTGTGTTAGTTTCAGGTGTACAGCAAGGTGATTCACTTTATATAAATATTTTCAGATTCTTTTTCATTATAGGTTATTACAAGATATTGAATATAGTTCCTTGTGCTGTACAGTAAATCCTTGTTGTTTATCTATTTTGTATATAGTGGTGTGTATATGTTAATCCCATACCTCTAATTTGTCCCTCCCTTTCCCCTTTTTCCTTTGGTAACCATAGGTTTGCTCTCTGTGTCTGTGAGTCTGTTTCTGTTTTGTAAATAAGTTCATTTGTATTATTTTTTAGATTCTTTGTATAAGTGATATCATAGAGTATTTGTCTTTCTCTGTCTGACTTACTTCACTTAGTATGATAATCTCTAGGTCCATCCATGTTGCTGCAAATGGCAATATTTCATTTTTATTTTAGTAGATAGGTAATATTCCATTGCATATATACCACATCTTCTTTATCCATCCCTCTGTTGATGGCCATTTAGGTTGCTTCCATGTCTTGGCTATTGTGAATAGTGCTGCTGTGAACATTGGGGTGCATGTATCTTTTCGAATTAGAGTTTTTGTCTTTTTATGGATCATGCTTTTGGTGTTATATCTAGGAAATTTTTGCCTAATTCAAGGTCAAAATAATTTCTTCTGTGTTTTCTTCTAGAAATTTTGTATTTTGGGGGTTAGCATCACTTAGGCCTCTGATTTATAGTTCATTTCTGTGTATGATAAGAGGTATGATTTGAAGTAGTGGTTTTTTTTTTGGCATATGCATATTGAGTTGTTTCCACACTATATGTTGAAAGGCTATTATTTCTCCAGTAAATTGCCTTTTCACCTTTGTCAAAAGTTAGTTGTCCATATATGTGTGGATCTCTTTCTCACCTCTTTTCTCTTTCAATAATTTGTTTGTTGATCTTGATACCAAAACTATATTGTCTTGATTACCATAGCTTTATAAAAAAGTCTGAATATCAGCCCTCTGATTTATTCTTTTTTTTTTAGAAAGCTGTTTGGCTGTTCTAGGTTCTTTGCATTTCCATGTAAGTTTTAGGATCAATTTGTCCATTTCTGTAAAAACTCCTGCTGGAATTAGAAAAAAAACTTAATTTTAGAACATCTTTGGATTTATAGAAAAATTGCAAAGATAGTATAGAGAGTTTATATATACCCCCACGTGATTTCTCCTACTATTACCTACCACCTAACATTAGTATAATATATTTGTTATAATTAATGAACTGATATTGATATGTTTTAATTAACTAAAGTCCATACTTCATTCCAGTTTCCTTAGTTTTTATCTAATGTCCCGTCTATGTTCTGGGATCTCATCCAGGGTACCACATTACATTAAGTAGGCATGTCTCCTTAGGCTCCTCTTGGCTTTGACAATTTCCCAGACTTTCCTTGATTTTGATGACCTTGACAGTTTTGAGCGGTGGCCATATATTTTGTAGAATGTCCTTCTATTGTAATTTGTCCAGTGTTTTTCTCATGATCAGACTCGGGTTTTATATTCTTTTGAGGAAGACCACAGAGATAAGGTACCATTTTCATCACTTCATATCAAGGGTACATGCTATCAACATGTCTTATCACTGTTGATGTTAACCTTGATCACCTGGCTAAGGTATTGTTTGTCAGATTTCTCCACTGTAAAGTACTCTTATTCCCCCTATCTTTATTACACTCTTTGGAAGAAAGTCACTATGCACAGACTACACTTAAGGAGTGGGGATTTATGCTCACTTTCCTTGAGGATGTAGTGTCTACATAAATTATTTGGAATTCTTCTGCACTGGGGATTTTTCTCTTCTGCCCCATCTATTTACTTATTCAATCATGTTTTTCCTATCACTAAGGACTCATGAATATTTATTTTACACTTTGGGTTATAATCCAGTTTTGGCCATTTGAGATGTTTTTAGTTGGCTCTGGTGCCTATGTGCCTTTTCCCCATCATTGCATCTTTTTTAAAGTACGTCTTTACTTTCAGCATTGCAAGATGCTCCAGGCTCATGGTATATGTATTTCTTGACCCAGTTCTAGAAGCAGCCATTTTTCTAAGAAGCCCTGGTTTCTTTTATTGGAGAATAGTATTAGAAACCAATATCTGTGCTGTAAGTGTCCTTGTGCTACATGGGTATCATTACTCATAAGATCTGCCAAAATTTTGATTGGGATTGTACTAAATCAATAGATGATTTTGGAGTGAATTGTCTCTGTCTTAAAAATAGAGTCTTTTGATTCACGAACAAGGTTTATTTTTCCATTTATTTTGGTCTTTAATTTCTCTCAATAATGTACAGTTTTGGTGTACACGTCCTGCATATATTTTGTCAGATTTATTCCTAAGTATTTTATACTTTGTTATTGTAAATGGTATTTAAAATTTTTTTCAATTTATGATTGCTTATTTCTGGAATGAGGACATATTTGTAGCCTGCAACCTTGCAAAACTCATTTATTAGTTTTAGTAGTTTTTTTGTAGTCCATTGGATTTTTAAAAATGTAAATAATGTCTTCTGCAAATGCTGTTATATTAGGAACTAAACATTTATGGTTGTTGTTATAACCTGTTAATTTATTGACCTCTTTATCATTATGAAGTGATCCTCTTTATTCCTGATAATATTCTTTGCTATGAAATCTAATTAGTTTGATACTAAAATAGTCATTCTATCTTCCTTTTGACTAGTGTCAACATGGTATGTTACTTATGTTAACATGTAATGGGCTTTAATTATTATTTTTAAATGAATAAATATTTTCCAATTTCTTAGTTTTAATTTTTAATATAGAAAATACAGGTAAATATAACCCATCTAAACGAAATCTCTTTGGGAGTCCTCAGTAATTTTTAAGAGTGTAAAGAGGTCTTAAGGCCAAAAAGTTTGAGAATTGCTAATCTGTTACATATTTTTTTCATTGGATATGTAGCTTTTGTACAGTAGTATCATCTGTTTATCATCCGTTTATTCATCAGATTGCTCATTAAGCCAAATTTATTTTTAGGAATTAAAAGTATATAAGCCATCATTTTGGGCATCATATGTAAATAAATAGGATACAAAGCAATGTAAGATACATACGGCCGGGCTTCCCTGGTGGCGCAGTGGTTGAGAGTCCGCCTGCCGTTGCAGGGGACACGGGTTTGTGCCCCGGTCTGGGAAGATCCCACATGCCGTGGAGCAGCTGCTCCCGTGAGCCATGGCCGCTGAGCCTGCACGTCCGGAGCCTGTGCTCCGCAACGGGAGAGGCCACACAGTGAGAGGCCCGCATACCGCAAAAAAAAAAAAAGAAAAAAGATATATACTGCCGTAGTGTCACTGTGCCTGGCTTAAGCAACATAGATTTTAGTGTTAAACATACCTGGCTTCAAACCCAAGCTCTGTTCCTTAGCTATGAGAACTTGACCTCTCTCAACCTTACTTTTCTTATTTGTAAAAGGCTGATGGTAATAGAATCTATCTCTCAGGATTGTTTTGATTATATAACTTAGTTTATAGTATTGATATTTAAGCTTTTAATACTTAGGAAACATTCAATAAATATTAACTGTTATTGTTGTTTAGTAGTGAAGAAGGTTTTATGTACCAAGGGAGAGGGAGAGGTCATATCTAGATTTAGGGGCAAAGGAAGAATTAATGGAGGTGGACACTTGTTGAATGAGTCTCATTTTGATTGGTCAGCACTGGGGGCTAGTTAACGTAGACAAAAGGAATGCCATGTAGTAGTTGAAATTACATACTGCCCCCACCTGATGAAAAATCAGTGTGATTAATGAATAGAACCAAGATGATAAATTACCAGTAGGAATAATGTCACCTATTCCTCTCTTAATTTATCAAACATAAGATGCAATAAAACCAAAGTATTTAAGCTTTATTATCAAATTACCTTTTAGTGTAAGAAGAGAACATACTCTGGAGCTAGACTGCCTGGGTTTGAATACTGGGCTTTTCACTGACTAATTTTAATTCCCTGGACACTTTACTAATCTCTGTGTGTCTTGATTTCCTCATTTTCAAGATGTGCCTGTTTCATAGAGTTGTGAGGATTAAGTGAGTTAATGATAAACCCTTGGAATAATATCTGACACATGATAAGTGCTATATAAACATTAGCTATCTGAGTGACAAATGCTACCATTGGAGTTAACATTTGTTACTGGGAATATTGCTGATATGTAGTGAACTCTGTAAATATTGAACTTAAACTCATTTTGAAGTTTAAGTTCAGCCTTAACTTTGTTGATTGATTTTGTTTGTTTTTTCATTATGATGATCAAATTGCATTTTTGTCCAAAGTACTTTAATATAAAAACAATGTCAAATTATGTAGTCTGGGTCATTTAATTGTCTTGCATGTTCTATATGAATTTAATTTTTTTCAAAATTAAGTTTTTAAGTAATGTTTATCTTTCTATAATCTCTATGTTTTATTAAGTGTAATGATTTTTAAAGGCCTATTAAGAATAGTCATACCCTGTAGTTTGTTTTCTGTCCAAATTTATAGACAAATATAAAAATATGTAACATATACATCATACCATTGAGAATCATTCAATAGTCAATGTTGCATAACAGAAGTAGTAATCAAGGAGTGCTTGTTAAAGGCTTAAATAGAGGAGGAAGAAGTGAGATGAGTATACTAGTAGTGATTTGTCATGTATCTGTTTTTTTTGGGGGGGCTGTGCTGCATGGCTTGCGGGATCTTAGTTCCTCGACCAGGGATTGAAGCCGGGCCCTTGGCAGTGAGAGCACAGAGTTCTAACCACTGGACTGCCAGGGAATTAATTCCCTTGTCATTTATCTTTTGCTTGTAGTTGTTCTAAAGAAGACTTAATGGGTATTGTTAAGTGTTTTTAGAAGCAGTTTTGAGTTTTGTAAATAATAATTTTAGCAATAAGACATAGAACAACAATTAATCACCTCAAGATTTATATTCACACTTGGGATAATATGTATGAACTGAGAGTCTGTAAAAACACCAGCAAAAGCCTCTCTTTTATTTATTTATTTTTTATAAATTTATTTATTTTTGGCTGCGTTGGGTCTTCGTTTCTGCGCGAGGTCTTTCTTTAGTGTGGCGAGCGGGGGCTACTCTTCGTTGCAGTGCATGGGCTTCTCGTTGCAGTGGCTTCTCTTGTTGCCAAGCATGGGCTCTAGGCGGGCGGGCTTCAGTAGCTGTGGTACACGGGCTTCAGTAGTTTTGACGCACGGGCCTAGTTGCTCTGTGGCATGTGAAATCTTCCTGGTCCAGGGCTTGAATCCGTGTCCCCTGCATTGGTAGGTGGATTCTGAACCACTGTGCCACCAGGGAAGCCCTCTCTTGTAATTGTATGTTGACTGGCCCTTTAATTGAGGGTACTGTAGAGTGTACAATCACTCATTAATTCTTCATTTCCTTGGCAAGAACTCAGGATCACATGCTAGAATTCAGGTAACTATTTTGAGGTGTGACCTGAAAGAGTCATATTCTCTTAAAAACCACTTTCAAGCAGAGGTAACTTGATTTTCTTTGGTTATGTAGAAATTGTATTTCCATTTGAAGAGACTAAAGTTAAAAAAAAAAGAAGGAAAAGTAATCTGGAGATTGAGTTGTTAGGAAATTATTAGACATGTGTAGCTTGGTGACTCTCTTAACCTTTCAAATGTAAAACAAGTTGGCTCTTAGGTTAAAGAACCCTGCTAATTTAAAGTTATAATGTTCTATGATTGTAACCTAGGTCTGTTTTCTTTTTCTGTCCCCTTATTAACTAAGATATAATTCATGCTTTTAATTTCTCTAAATCCCTCTACCATGAATTTTCTAACTAAATTAAGCATCATGCTTAAGAAACATTAGATTTTATACAAGCTACTAGAAATTGTCATTCACTCCTATTTTTAGAAATAGAGATTATAAACATCTAAATTTGAAAAAAAAATACATACAGTATAATGCATTAAGACAAGTAAGATTTTTCTCCCCCAGTTGTCACATGCGGCTGTCTTAAGGCCTTCTATTAAAATAGATAAATTCTTTTTTTCCCCATTATAAAGATGATATGTTCATTATAGGAAAACTTTGAAAACACAGTAAATAGAAGAAAAAAATTGCCTGTTTCTACTATGTAGTTATTTTTTGTCAATATTCAGAATCACAATAAGCTGTAAATGGTCTCTATTCTCAGGAAATAATTACCGATATTCTCTATGCTTTTTTCTTAGTACTTTATTCCTAAATGTCAACCACCTTTCTCCTGCTTTGGAAGAATCTAGTGTCACCACTCTTCGAAAAAATGTCCAGCAAGTGAAGACTAGATAGTTGGTTCTGCCGGTACAGAATCAAAATATATCTAAGCTTTGCTTCTAATGATATTCAATTATTTTAACATTATAAGAATGCCCATAGTAGTCATTATTCTGGTTTGAAAGTATTGTTGCCATGTTTTTTTGTTTCTCTGTATAACTGGTTTTAAATGTAAAGACATAAATCCTAAAGAGTGGGAGTGGAAAAACGGGGATGGTTTTCATTTGCTACAATTTCCTGTGAGACATGGCTCTAAACAAGGCCTATATTTACACAAGACAGTATAGTTTTACATACAGTGGTGTATTCACATTTTGAAATTCTTTAAACAGTCGTCTGTATTTAAGAATTTCATAGTAAATGTGTTTAATAATGCTAGGTGAAATTTGAAATAATTTTAAAATAATTTTACAGTAGAAACACCAATTAAATCAACCTTTTCATAATAAATGTCAGAAAAAAATTATTTTTGCTGCCATTGCAAAATCAATTGTGTAACTGTTCTTTTTAAACTGACTATTACATTACTAAATTCTGAATGCTACACTCCTGTAACTTGTCAGAAGCAGGTTTTGGTTAATAGATATTTTCAGTGATGTAATGGGAACTTTTGGCAGTGAGTCAGAGTATAATGGACTGTGATTAATGTTTTATTTTAATAAGTACTTTTCTATTGCTCATGATGTAGAGGAAAAATTGTTTCCTGTTAGAATTGATAGGAGAATAGCAGGTGTACATATAGCATTTTTAAAAGAGTTGAAATATTTTTCTTAGAATGACATTTATGTTTATATATGGCTAAAATTCATTATCATATGAGATGCATATGTTACCACAGAAACCTGCAGTTGATTTGGAAAAATAAAATTAGGGGATGATTACCGATTGGCTAATTAAATCTTTTAATTTTTAGCCTTTGTTTTCTTATGAAACTATAACTTGAAGTCTTTGTAGCTTGATATTTGTTCTTACTATAAGCTAAGGGATATGCTTAAATTATAGGACATATGAGTTCTATGCTCCATGTTTCTAAAACATTCACATTGTTCAAAAATTTTTAAAAATTAAAAATAAACTTATCCAAAAAGTTTTTTTTCTTAAGACCATGAAGTACAGATTGATAGTTAAATGGAATAGCGATCATGTGAGAATTCTCCATTGCAAAGGCCACATGTTCAGCCTATGAACTCAATAAAGTTCAGAAGTTTGGAAAGTTAAACCCAGGAGATTTTGTGTCAGCGTTGGAATCTGAGTAAGTGAAGACAAACCAGAAGAAATACTGGTGTGCCAGACTTGAGGGATTGGTTTACAGTTTTCTGGTTCTTTCATTTTTCTCAATTTAATTTTGGCAACTTACGTGCAATAAGTATGCGTTATTTGTTGTAGGTAAAGAGTCCTAGGGCTCAATAGATATATCCCATTTGGGAATAGTATATTATGGCTGCAGGCACTCTCTGCCCTATGTTTGTCTTTGAAATATATGTAAAATTGAGCATTTGTCCAAATGGGTACTTTCCTGGGAGAAAGTTCATAATTTTCATCAGAGCCTTAAAGGGATCTTGATCCCAATAAAGAATCTAGAGTAATGGTTCTTAAATTTTGGCACACATCAGAATCACTTGGAGGGTTTATTAAAACACAGATTGTTGGGCCCTACCTCCAAGGTTTCCGGTTCAGTAGGAATGGAGAACAACCCTAGAATTTTCATTTCTAATAAATTCCTAAGTGATGCTGATGCTGTTGATTGGGGATCACACTTTGAGAACTCTGGTTTAGCCTTGGTAAATAACCTTCTAGACCTCTTCCTATTTTCATGTATAATACATATTTTACAAAAACACTTACGCTGTATTATTTTGTTACCTCTTTTAACTTTATTTTGACTGTCTTTTCATATTTATCTATAGTATCATTTAATGTTTTCCATATCATAATTTATTTAACCAATTCTCTAATAAGCATTTAGGTCATTTTTCATTTGTTGTTTTTATAAATAGATTGTTGCTAAATTTTGGTGCTATCTTCCGATTATTTCATTAGCAAAATCCCTGGATTGAAGAATAGACGTGATTCTAAGGCTCATTTAAGGCTAAATGACTTTTGATATCTGGGACTTGAACACTATAAATATAACAATCACCACTTTAAAAGAGACAGAAGAAATTTTAAAAGTAAAACAGAAAGCTTACTTAAGGAAACAGTGTTTACTTTTCATTGATTCTATAGTTCGCATCTTTTTAATGATGAAAACTTGTTTGACCAATAGATTTTTCTAAATTAAAACACATATTTCAATCTTTGTAACATTTCTAGAGAGTAATAATAGCTTTAAAAAAATTAGGGGAGATATTTGCCATGTTATTTTATTGGTATGTCACATACACATAGTTACAATTTGCACAAAAATTTATATTACTAAGTTTGTGCCAGTATTAAAGAGCTATTCAAATTCAGTGCCTTTAAAAAAAAATTGTACTGCTTGCCTTGAATATAGCAAAACTGTGGTATAGATTAATGTGGGGAAGTATTTTTATCTAGAGCTATAGTAAGAAAAATAAAATTGAGACATTTTTTTTGATTTGAGAAAATAATGAAGTATTGCCTTTTAAATTTAAGAAATAGGAATATGTACTTAGTTTCTCTGTTGTATTTTAAAACCATCCTGATAAACACCCACCCCTGTGCCTTCCTGATTCTCAAGATAAAATAATAAACTCATACAGAGAAAAATAATCTGAAGGAGAGTTCCACAAATATGAATACTTGTAGGTGTCCAGCATTGGGAATCTTGGGTAAAGCAAGCCAGAGAAAGGGTGAGGGAAAGAGTTGACAACTTGGACACAAATTGAAGCAGGAAGTAAATCAAATATGTTCTGTCCTGTTACATTGTCTGTTTCTAGAACATGTATCTGTAACATGAATTAGTTCACATTTGACTGGTAAATAGGGGAATGATATCTCTATAATGTGGAAGTCATTTGGTTGGCACATGATTTTTCCCAGCAGGTAAATGTGTTACATAACTGGGTAGTAGCAGCTGAACTCAGATATACAGATACATCAACACAGCTTAATGCAGTAAGCCACAGGAGAATGAATAGAGTACCATACAGGATGTCCATTCTCGCCATGTTCTTCCTTTTGGCTTAGTTCTGCCTTGCACTCTCTCTCGGAAGTGCTGTTTTTGGAATTCTTCCTAATTTTCGTGCATTCTGCCCTTGTTTTCATAACTTGGCAACCTTACTCCTTCTTTACAACTCCTTCCCATCAAATTACATTTACTTTTTTCTTCCTTTATCATAAAATTTATATTTACTGTATAATCTATTTATTTGCAATGTAATAACCTTTTAAAATAAACTATGCTAATACTTTTGGGAGGATTGTTAATGTTTTTGTTAGTGCTCTGATTATGAAGTTTGTATAGGTTTTGTGCGGATTGCCTCAATGCTATTTTATGCATAATTTTTTTTCTGGTAACCAAAGATAATTATTATCCTGGCAAACAATCAGAAATATAACACACATTAGCAGGGGGAAGAAATCCCCAAATCAATAGAAACATACAAGACTTGGTGGGCAAGGATGCTAAAATAGCTTTTACAAATATCTTGTTCCTGGAAGTGTAGAAAATAAGGGTCTTCATAAAGGTAATCATGTACTTCAATCTGAATGGTCAATATTTTAAAATGTCAGTTCTCCCCTGTTTTTCTATATGAACACACTAAACCATTAAAAATCCTAACAGTCTCTTTTTGTAGAAATTGACAAACTGATTCTAAAATTATGTAATGCCAAGAAGCTAGAATAGAAAAAACATTTTTTTTTGAAAACAACAAATTTGAAAGTCTTTTTTCCCCTCTTTCTTTCTGTATTTAACTATAATTTTTAAGTATGCATTTTGGCAGAACGTGAGGTCTTTCAAGAATGCTTATCACAAACAAGCCAGCATAGAGATATAGGCCTCTGGTTCATTGAGTCACAGTAGGCTCAGTTGGAAACAATTTAGCACTAGGAATTGCTCAGTGTAAGAGGAGATCTTTTGATGGAAATTCAGTCTTGATTGTGGTCACAGTACTGTGCATTTGGCCATACTCTCTGGTTAGAAACTCCTAGCATTTAAAAGGTCTTATCCAGTTGTGAGTTGAACTCATTACCTCAGGAATCACCCTTATTTTATCTACAAAGAGTTGTCCACTTACACATTCAAAAGAAGAACCATATCTTCTGACCTGATGTGGGGCTTTTTGAGATACAGTTCCTTTATCCTTTGTTTATCTGGCTCTGGGAAAGACCCTCGGGCTGGGACACTCACTTAGGCCTAGACATAAAGTACAGACACATGCACTGTCTGTGATACTTTACTCATTTGGTAAATTTTAACATGCTGCCACCAAAGACTTAAAGCCATTAAAAAACCCACAACACTTTATCGAGGTATAATTTTATATACCATAGAGTTGACCCATTTTCAGTGTATGATTCAGTGAATTTTGCTAAATTCACCAAGTTGTGCAGTCATCACCATATTGATTCCTGCTTCATGTGTCTATGACCAGTGCAGTCTCACAGGGCCCTGTGCCCTGCATTTTGATATTCTTAATTATTTTATATTTGAATTTGTGTTTGGTAAGTAAAGTCTGATGGGACAGCAGGGCATACTTTAGGGGCTTGGAGCCACATAGACCTGTCTCTCTGCAACAAGTTTTCAGTCATGTATTCTCTGCCCCTGCTCAGTTACTGCTGTCACCACCAACCCCAGCAGGGTTGTGAACCCAGGGAAGGTCAGGATTGGATATATGTGCCCTTGCATGCCCGTGAAGGTCTATACTCACCCAGCAAGTATCCTCATGACTAAGGAAGCACAGTGTTAAATAGCAAATAAAAAGTATCATGACAGATCTAGAAGAAAGGGGGAAAAAATCCTGCTTTTTGAACATTTTTATTTTGTACTGAGCCTGACCACAATCCAGCTTTAGAACATTTCCGTCACCTCCAAAAGATCTGTCATTCCAGTTTACATTTAATTCCCATTTTCCTTCCCCAGACCTGGGCAACAGTTTTTATCTCCTTTTTGTCTCTGTAGATTTGCCTATCTAGACGTTTCATATAAGTGTAATCATACAATATGTGGTCTTTTGTGTCTGGCTTCTTCCATGTTTTTGAGGTTCGTATTGTAGCATATTTTCATTTCTTTTTGTTTCTAAATAATATTCCATTCTATGGATATACTATATTTTATCTAACTATTATCTATCTTATCCATACATTAATTGATGATTTTTGATTGTTTTCACATTTTGGGCATTGTGAATAATGCTGCTCTGAAACAAACATTCACATGTAAGTCCTTGTGTGGATATATGTTTTCATTTCTTTGGGCTGTATGTCTAGGAATAGGTATAGGAACTGATTTACAAAGAGGCTATACCATTTAGCATTTTCAGTAGCATGAGGGTTCCCATTTTTTTTTATCCTTGGCATCATTTATTAATATCTGTCTTTATTTATTTTTATTGGAGTATAGTTGATTTATAATGTTGTGTCCAGCAAAGTGAATCAGTTATACATAAACATATATCCACTCTTTTTTAGATTCTGTCCCCATATAGGTCATTACCTATAGGTCAGAATACTGACTAGAGTTTCCTGAGCTATACAGTAGTAATATCTGTCTCAAAAAAGTTTTTTTTAATGTGTGTGGAGGGTAGGGGTAGGAGTTAGGAGGAAGTGGGTGGGCTTCTGTTTAGCTTTTGAAAAGATGCAGAGGATTTCCAATCCCCAAAATAGAATAAATTTTGGAGAAACTATTGCCCTTTTACCCAGGTGTGTGCATGGTCCAGAGATAGTATTACCTGTCATTTTGATTGTAACCTTTCTAGTGGGTGAAAACGGTATCCCATTGTGGATTTAATTTGCATTTCCCTAATAAATAATGATGTTGAGCATCTTTTTATATCCTTATTAACCATTCAAGTACCTTCTTTGTTGAAATATTCACATATTTTGCCTATTTAAAAAATTAGTCATTTATCTTATTAAGTTATGAGTTCCTTATATATTCTGGATACCAGTTCTTTTTTATTTTTATTTTATTAAAATTTTTGGCCGCGCTGCACGGCTTGCTGGATCTTAGTTCCCCAACCAGGGATCAAACCTGCACCCTTTGCAGTGAAAGCGATGAGTCCTAACCACTAGACCGCCAGGGAATTCCCAACCAGTTCTTTTGTAGATATTTAACTAGTCAATATTTTCGACCATAGTATGGTTTATATTTTCATTTTCTTTTGTAGCATAAACATATTGAATTTTGATAAAGTTGAGTTTACCAGTTTTTTTCTTTTGTGAATTATTCTTTTGGTATCATATCTAAGACACCTTTGCCTAACTGAAAGCCATGAAGATTTCCTCCTATGTTTCTCTGAAAGTTTTATAATTTTACCTTTTACATTTAGACCTCGGATCTATGTTGGGTTAATTTTTGTGTATGGTGTTTGATATGCATCCAGGTTCATCTTTTTGGACATAGATACCCAATTGTCCCAGTATCATTTGTTGAAAAGAATATCCTTTCCCTGTTGAATTCCATTAAAGCCACATGTTTTGCCTGTCATCCTCAGTAATTCTTACTATAAGCAAAGCTGTGTGATTATTGAGTCTTGAACTTTTCCTTGACCTGAGAATATATCTTTTCCTGAAGTACATTTTGAGCTTTTGAGCCTTTCTAGAGTAGTAATACTGAGTGTAGAGGTGTGTGTTAAGTTAGAGGTATGTTTAATTTTAAATATGAACACTATAAGGAAACCTTTCACATCTTTCCTGTCAATTTATAATTAAATCTTGAAATAAATATTTATTATGTTTAGGATCCAAGAGGGTCCCTGATTCCTAAGCTAGGAAACATTTTGACAGGAACCTCTTTCAACCCCAAACAAACACCTAACCTTCTAACACCAAAAGGTCTAAATTTTGTTTCAGTCTTCAAACCCAAAATGTTTTCATTCAGAGGTCAGAAAAATATAGCATGCCTTGGTAAAGCAAAACTGGCTCCCTTAATTACTTTTCCAGGTCAAAAATTAGAGATAATTGAGGCAGTGTTTAGTTTTGGCTGTGTTACAAACACTGTCATCAGTTAATCCCAGGTTATTTGCTAAAGAAGACATCCTCCTTCAAAATTCTTATTACTAAAGATTTATTTTCCCTCTTTATCTTTTTGAGTCTGTTTTCCGCTCTAAATTTTAAGTTCTTCTAAGTCTGAGAATACCTGTTACTCGTTTTTGTTTCCCTACATCACTGCATTCGACCCTACCTTATCTCACAGTGCCTTGAGGGCACAGATGTTTCTGAAATGAGTTTTTAAACTGAAGGGAATTTAAAAGGTATAGTCAGGAGAGTCATGACAGTGCCAAGTGCCAAGATTCTTCTTCCTTCTGAGGTGTACTAAGTGTAATTGTGCTAGTTGCTAAAATTATGAACACCAGTCATCTATGGTTCCTCTCTCAGGAGCTGACCTCCAGAGAGGGAGATTGTCAGATAAGCAAGCATACCATTATATGGGAGAAGGTCAAAAAAGTCTTCAGAGAGATGGTAGAATTTAAAGGATAAATTGAAGTCTGCTAGTAGCATGCAAGACCATTCTGTTAGAGGAGGAGAGTTGAAAGAGCATGGTATCTTTGATAGAAATACAAGTGGTTCAGTCTTACTAGAGCACAGTTTGTAACAGAGATTGACAAGAGACTAGTTGGGATCCAGATCACGAAGAGTCTTATTTGCCATATTAAGTATTTTGAATGATACACGGTTTCCCCTTTTTATTTCTATGTGTCTTACAGCAAGGTTGAAAAACCACTGTTTTCTCTGTAGCTGGGCTCTGGACCATATAATTTTAGTAATAGGGAGTTGTTGAAGAACTTCTAACAGGCGACATATTAAGATTTATATTTTAGAAAAACACTTCTGAAGGCAGCAGTGTAGAGGATTATCGATTTTGAGTAGATTAAAATAAAAAAATAGAGAGCCCAAAATAGAGGTCTGAACAGCGAGGATGGAGTTAAGAGAAGGAATTCAAGAGATTTAAGGGATAGAATTGGTAGGACTTCGCAACTGATTTCATGTGGAGAATAAGGAATAGTCTAGGAAAATGACAAGGTTTTTGGCTCAAGTGTCTAGATGACTCTTTGGTTACTTCCATCTTTGGTTACTTCCATAGAGAGAGGGCCTCCTTCAGAGCTTTGCATGGCCTATGGAATATGATACTCAGACACAAGTCTGTGTGTGAGAGCTACAACCAGCATCTGAATGATCAAGGCAGCTGCTTCAGGCTTTCTTTCTCATTGCTCACTCTTTTTGCTTTCTGTGTCGAGGGAGGCCCTGAGAGAGAAGTCAAGGGGGCACAGAGACTGCATTTATTGTGCTGCCGGAGAGTATGTGCAGCTGCCACTTCCTTCTGATTCACCACCACCACTTGCCACAGCTGCTGGGCTGGACCAAAGTAGGTAGATTGTAAAAACTTCTGTCATAACAAAGCCCATTGCAGCACTGGATGTACCTTAAAATTTTGTATTCATGATATTTCTCCAACTTTTGCCTTAGTGTTCTTTATTTAAAAAATCTGTTTTTAGTTTTTTAAGGAACCTCCATACTGTTCTCCATAGTGGCTGTATCAATTTACATTCCCACCCACAGTGCAGGAGGGTTCCCTTTTCTCCACACCCTCTCCAGCATGTATTGTTTGTAGATTTTTTGATGATGGCCATTCTGACCTGTGTGAGGTGATACCTCATTGTAGTTCTGATTTGAATTTCTCTAATGATTAGTGATGTTGAGCATCTTTTCTTGTGTTTGTTGGCCATTTGTATGTCTTCTTTGATGTGAAAGATAAATAAATAAAAATAAAAACAATATAAAAAGCTGTCTGTAGAGATATATATCTATGTATCTATCTATCTTGGACTTAAATTGTTCATTTACTACGCTGAAACCCTTAATATTCATGATTTAGTGTGGTGAATAACTATTGCCTACTTTAAAGTCCCAATATATATAAAAATATATTTATATACAAATATACAGCTATTACATATATATAATTAAAAATATATTAGAGCTGTGGAGTTGCTGTTAGAGTCTGAGAAGAATTGCTTAGTTGTCATGGTAAAAGATTTTAAACACTCCCAAAGTCAGTTTTCTAAAGTAATGGTGAATTAATTAATGTACTACTCCCTGAGATACACAGTCACCTATTTAAGTTTTTTATTCAGTGATTTTGGGAATTAAGCATGCTATTTGTCCACAGCATAGTGTGTACTTAAATATTTGCCTTTTCTAGCATGTTCAAACTTCTTAGTTTTACTAATTTTTCTTTAGTCCAAACTTCATATTATAAGGATATTAGTTTTCATCCATTTTATATTTAATTATCAAGCTTTTTTTCCCCTTGTAGTATATGTCTTTATTTTTGCTTTGTATAAGTCCCTTGGCCTTCCTGTCTGGAAAGGTAAAGTCTTTTTTATTTTTTTAATCTTATTTTTGGCTTTTTTTCTGTATCTTGTCCATTATTCTGCAGCCAGTGATCAATCTGAGGAGGGCAAGGGCTCTTTCAAAGACTGCCTTTGGATTTATCATTCTATTTGGTTATGCTTATTGGTAATCTAGGATACAAATGTGTCATTTTTATAACATATACAGTCAGTGGCACAAAATATTTTAATAAGGTTGACATTCCCCACCAGCCCTCTACCTTTCTGCTTCTGTTTTTTAATTTGTGGAGAACAGTATTATCTTCACTGAGTGACTAGGCCCAGTCCCCATCATATTTATATATGGAATAATCTCTTTCAATCATTTGATGTATTTCTACCTGTATAAGCTTGCTTTAGTGTTTAAAAATCACAGCTTCACTTTTTAAAAACAAGTGGAACCTCTCAGTATTATCATTATGTTAATATTACTTTCCTGATGATCAGTAGATTAATTTCCATTCACTTTTTATTTTATTTTCCATAGCTTATTTGTTAGAGAATACCAAATAGAGAAAAATGATAGGGAGTCTTTTTTTTTTTTTTATGGACTCAACTGCATATTTCATTTCTGCATCCTGCTTTGTAGCTTTATAAAAGACAGATACTTTCAAATTGGCATGATATTGGTTCCAGTTGCACATGGGAAATATGAGGTTTTCTTACCAAAAGTGTGCAGGTACTTTCTTTGTATGAATACTTTGCCACCCAATGACATCAGGAATTTATTATTACTTAACTTTGAGGAAATGATTCCTCTCAAACAAGTTTTATTAAAGTCTTACTATTTTTCTTTTTTTTTTTTAGGTTAAGTACAGTCTAAAATTAAACTGGCAAATTAGTTTCCTATTCATTAATATTTCTTAAAATAGGTGGGGTTTTTTTTGGTTAAAAACACCTTTTAAGAGTATAATATTTAGTTCATCTTTTTCCTTGTAAAACTATATCAACCTTAAATTATGCCATAGGTGTTCATCATAAATTGGCTTGCATCCCAGAACTGTAATTCCATTTAAAAATGAAATGTAATTCCATTTCATTTTTAAGAAGCTACCAAGTTTAGAAAAATTGGAGGTTTTTTCCCCTCCCCTTAGAGATATGGTTAAGTAATTATTAATATGGTTCAAGGAAATATCACAGGTGGAGTGTGCAAGTATTTCAGCTATTTACTTTCATTTGTTAAATGTCAGATAAACTTTAGTTTACCCTTTAGATCATTACTTTTAAGGGTTTAACTATTATATGTATATATAACACCCATATTTAATGTCACTTACTTAAAAATCTTAGTCTGCACTATTGACATTAATTCCCAAGGCAGTTAAGCATACTATACAGCTGTTGTTTAACTATTTCCTATCCTGTGCTCTAGCATTTATCATTTTTAAAGCCATGTGTCTGAATAGCTAAATATTAGTGACTTTGTACCATAATTTCATAACTGTGTTATAATATATTTTCAGAAAATGATAGATATAATAGTGATCTTAAATCTTTGAAGACATATAAATCACTTTGTAAATGCTAATAAAATGCAGCATAGTATAGAAGTTGTGAGAAGGGTTTTTGGAGTTATATTGCCTGGGTTTATATCTGTGTCCTTGCTTGGTTTATAACCCTAGGCAAGCTACTTGATCATTGAGTGTCTTTGTTTCCTCCCTTATAAAATAGAGATAATAAGATAGGTAGCTCCTATCTTATGCTTGAGTACGAAATGAGATAATATATGTTAGGCCCTAGAATACTGACTGGTAGAAGATGAATGTACAATATGGAAAGCCTAGTTCCTTAGAATCTATTTGTAGTATACTGTTTTTAGGTCTATTGAGTTTTCCTAGCTTTTTTTTCTTTCCTTTTTATCCTCCCCCCAATTTGAGCAATTATGGGTATCAACTCAATGAAAAATGGTTGTACTGCCATTCTTCCTTATAGTTTTGGCATTTAGTTAATGTAAGTGTTTGTTTTCTAATTGTTGAAATAAAGATTTAGTTTATCTTTGAGGAAAACTGCTATGGTTTTCTAATGTTTTGAAACAAAGTAGCAGGTAAGAAGTTTTGTCCCAATGATTTCATCTTTTTTCTCTTAAAACCTTGGGAAAATCACAGGTAAGAATTTAAGGAAGAAAAAAAGAGGAGGGGGGCATGATTGACTAATTCCCCACTTACTTATTTAATGACAGCTTTGGTTCTCAAAGGAGAAAATGATATGCTCTTCCTTTGCTATTTAAATAAAGAGCATAATCACATCTAAAACATGGATCTCAACTATTCAATAGCTATTAACAGCCTGAAGCCCTCTCCATCAGTTTGTTGCTTTCCCTTGCTTATCTCCTCCCTCTAGTTCTGTGCTCTGGTATTCATTTAAGAGGCTCTATCCCACCCAGTGGCACCTTGGATATGGAACTTACATTTTCTTGAAGATTTAAGGGCTACAAAAGGTGGGATTATATTCCATCTACCTGTAACTGTAATCTTGTGTCACTCTGTTGTGTTCAACTTCTTCTTTCTTCCCTTTTCTTTCCTTTTTATGTAACAGAAGGAAATTTCTTCCATTACCTCATGGAGGGCAATTTCTCCCACATTTACAAGCTCTTAGGAGGGGTCAGGGATTTCACCTTCTTCCCTAGTTTATCAAGGGTTTTCTTCCAAACAATTAAAGAGTACAAATAAATACAAATGGTGCTTTCCCCAAAAGGAATTCTGGTTAAAGTAGAATTTTCTCTACTTTAGTATATTTGTATTTGTTTATTAGTTGTTTTTTTTTTCTTTTTTGTATGTTAGGTGGTAAGAAAATTAAGACACAGATTTAAGGGAGGCAGTAAAGTTGCCATGCTTAGTAGGTTCTAAACCTTACTTTATCACATATTAGTTGTATAACATTTCACAAATGGCTTAACCTCTCTAAGTCTTAGTTTCCTCACATTTAAAACGAAAAATACAATACCTATTTTGTAAGGCTGTTGTGTGGAACAAATGAGATAAAGTGTTAAGGGGCTTAAAACAATACTGGGCACATAATAAGGCCTTAGTAAATGGTGATTTCTCTTACTCTATCACCACCTCCAAGTGCTGCTGCCACACCCAATGCAATTAGACAGTCATCTTGTATAAAGGGAAAAGTGTCTGGTAAATGCTTTAATCATCTACTCACTGATACCAGCAAAAAATATATGTGCCAATCTTAGATTATGATATAATGAGAACGTATAGTACTCATTTGGAAAAACCAAGTTGTATACTCTTTCTGGCTTGTCACTTGGTTGTTTATTAAAGTCTTACAGTTCATCATGTATATTGCAGAAAATTTAATTGAGCATTAAAGGAACCTCAGAAATCATGCAGGTAAAATGTTGGTTTTCTTTTTCTTTCCTTCCTTCTTCTTCTTCTTCTTCCTTTTTAATCTAGTAACAATTATTTTCCTGAAAAGGAAGGATTATTTGTGTTATGTAGATAGTGGCCACTTTCTAGGCAGTTACTTTTAAAAAATATTGTAATTGATATGGCAATAATTTATGTAAAGTACAAGAATGTACGTATAAATTTTGCATTGATGAAAACTTGGCATTCCAATTCTTATTGATATTCACTTTCCATTAGTTGAAGGAGATGGATGATATTCTGTATTAACTTTCAGATGCATTGCTGTTATCCCTTTTAATCATGAAGTAGTATCTTTTATTTTCCAGTATTTTTAATTCATTTAACAAATATTGTGAGTGCATTATGGGTACATGATGTGTTTGACATGAAAAATTCTAAGATATGTTAGACATGGCTTCTGCTCTCAGAGTTTATAGACTACTTGTATAAATAAGTAACTATTAGACAAAGTAGGAAATGAGTAATGTTGGGGTTCAGAGGAGGTAATGAAGAAGGGGAATTAATTTTGAGCATATACAGTCCTAATTCCCAACATGGACTATGTACGGAAAATGTCTGCTGTTTGCCAGACACTAAATTAAGTATTTTTATTGTATTAATTCATTTTGTTACTGAAAGCTTGACCTCTCTGTGCACTGGTGCCGAATCAAATTGTGGAGACAGAGTTTTGGGTGAAGTAGAAAAGAATAGCTTTACTGCATTGCCAGGCAAAGGGAGACACACTGGGTTTCTGCCTTGAAAAACTGTCTCTCAACCCCAGAGGATTTGATGAAGGGTTTTATAATTGGTTCAAGGGTGGGGTCTCTGACAAGATTAGGGTGTGAACAGGGCTTGGACTCCCTTAATCTTGTCTCAGGTGGTTAGTCTCCTAATCTTGATGAGCTTCTCTGGTCCCTTTAATCTTACCTCAGGTGGTTTCTTGGCTGCTTCTCCCTTGATTAGCAACTGTTTGAATCCATCCTTTGGAACTCAGGGAAGGTCATGGAGGCTGCAGTCTTGCCTACAAGAAACAGGGGACAAAAGGGCCTCCTTGCTCAGGCACCCCACAGGGCCCCACTCGGTTTCAATTTCACAACAACCCTATGATGTATAGGTAAATTATCACCATTTTATAGATGAGACAGGGCTTAAAGAGGCTAAATAACTTTCCAAATGATATTTGAAAATAGTACTTAAACCTAGAACTGTCTGAATCCAAACTGTATATTCTTTCTACTCTCTAAAAGAGATCCAGGTAAGCTTAGAAGTTTTTCAGGAACTGCAGCTGGGGATAGGTAGGATTTTGTCTTGTAAAACTGAAGAACAACTTTCCTATTATGGAACATGAGCAGACGAGGAATTAGGGCAAAGCAGTAGAGCATATATGGCTAATAGTATTGAAGCTTGGGTGCGGAATCAGTTGTAGAAAAGGGAATAGTGGAAATGGCATTATTTTGTTCTTTTTAATGGCTGAGTAATATTCTATTGTATATATGGTATGTACCACATCTTCTTTATCCATTCCTCTGTTGATGGACATTTAGGTTGCTTCCACGTCTTGGCTATTTTAAGTAGTGCTGCAGTGAACATACTGAGTGAAGTAAGTCAGACACTGAAAGAAAAATATTATCGTATGATATTGCTTATATGTGGAATCTAAAAGGTACAAATGAACTTATTTACAAAACAGAAGTAGAGGCACAGATGTAGAAAACAAACTTATGGTTATCAGGGGATAAGGGAGGGAGGCATAAATTGGGAATGACATATACGTACTACTATATATAAAATAGATAACTAATAAGAACCTACTGTGTAGCACAGGGAACTCTACTCAGTACTCTGTAATGGCCTATATGGGAAAAAGAATCTAAAGAAAAAAAAGAGTGGAGATATATATATATATGTATAACTGATTCACTTTGCTGTACATCTGAAACTAACACAACATTGTAAATCAACTCTACTCCAATTTAAAAAGAAGGAATAGTGGAAGGTAAGGTAGAAAAAGGTTGGAATTAGATTGTATCAGGTTGAGGAATTTGAACTTTCTTCAGTTGTCATTGGAATATTCACACTCTTATGAATTCCTTTCATTTTTGATTAGCACTGTTTTATAATTTGGAGGTAAGACATTTTTGTATTTATTTCATACTGCTTAGTAGAACATTTAGCAAGTACAGTGAAGGAATGAATCATAGAATTGTATAGAAAAAAATGACGTTAGATATCATCTCCAGCAACATCCTTATTTTTAGAGACAAAGAAATGGAGGCCCCAAAGGATTATGATGTATTGAAGTCATATAATGTAATGAATTAGACTTGTATCTAAAGGTAGGAACAAAAAGATATGAAGAATAATTTAAAATTCTTTGATAAGGATAAAAAAGAATTTTAAAAACAAGTGTGAAAGGTCAAGAAAATGGTATTATTTCCACAAAAAAAGTTAATTAAATTAAAATGGGCATGCTGTAATCTGCTTTACTTGCTAATCTGGAAAGTTAATTTACATACAGTTTGATAGCCATTTTCATTTTTTGATTAGTTTCAGGAAGGAATCTAGGAAGAATATGTAAATTTGTTTAATTCAGTCATATTATCACCACCTCTTTTTTTATTTTAAAATATTTATTTATTTGGCTGTGCCCAGTCTTAGTTGCTGCACGTGGGATCTTTTCGTTGTGGCATGTGCGGTCTTTAGTTGCGGTATGTGGGATCTAGTTCCCTGACCAGGGATTGAACCTGGGCCCCCTTGGGAGCACAGAGTCTTAACCCCTAGACCACCAGGGAAGTAAGTCCCCATCACCACCTCTTTGATAATTCACAACTTCCTTCTCTGTACACGTGCTGTAGCATGGAGGAGGAGAAGCAGAACATAAACAAAACAAACAACCAAAAAAAAACGCTATTTTTATGTTGTTTGCAACTCTGTTTATTTTGATTACTATTTAAATTTATGTTTGTTGTTTTTTTAAAAATCCAACATATGTAGTAGGTGGTCAGAAATAGATATCAAAATAGCAAAGGATGAAAAGAGAAAATGTCAAATGATGAAGAAATGCCAGGGATAAGAGTACAAAGCAGCATAGGAGGAGAAATGAGAACGCAATATATTCTATATTCATAGATTTTTGGCCCTTATAGCTGCTGCTTTTTTCAAACTGTGTAGGATGCAGTATTAGATTTCAAAGTCACTTTAAAGGAGGAAGTCTACCATCAAGCCTTCTTAGTTATTTATCTGAATTCATTGACTAGGTAGACTTATGATGAGATATCTTAAAGGATGCCCATTAAATTCAGTTCTTCTCTATTCTTTCTTATGAGGCTTTTCAACATTATAAAATCTTAAAAAGGTTAAAATTAAAATAGATGGTCTGAGAAGCTCAATTTTTCAAAAATTTTTGACTGTAAGCTTCAGGCTTGTAATTTATTGTTTCTATTGAAAAATTTAAACTGTGTATTAAGAACATAATATAACCTTCTGCCACCTAGTGTTAATATTTGAATTACTTCTTTAAAAGTTTCCAGGAAGTGCCTTTGTTAAGTACTGATAATTTTATAGCATTCTAGTTAGCTTCATTTATATAGAAACTTTGTTTTATCTCTAGTTTTTTATAATATGTAGTTCTTGTTGTGATTATTTTATGTGATGTTTAGATAATAAACAATAGTGAATTTAACAAATTAGTAATTTCTTCAGTTGTACAGCTGCTTTATGTCTCATCTGAAAATATTTCTCTAAGTTCCCTTTCCCCTGTAATTTAGGAAATTTAGGAAATTGTATTGATGAATGGACAAGGTGATACAACTGACTAGGTAGGGAGTGGTTGTTCAAATCCTCTTTCCAGATGCCCCTAAAAAGTTTTTAAGCTGATAAAAACACTTTTAGGGGAACAGACTCATAAATGGAGTGGTTTCTGTAATTGAAATGATTATCATTAAGTCGTCTTTTTTTTTCTTTCTTTTTCACATCTTTATTAGAGTATAATTGCTTTACAATGTTGTGTTAGTTTCTCCTGTACAACAAAGTGAATCAGCTATATGTAGACATATATCCCCATAGCCCCTCCCTCTTGAGCCTCCCTCCCACCCTCCCTATCACATCCCTCTAGGTCTTCAAAAAACATACAACTGATCTCCCTGTGCTATGAAGCAGCTTCCCAGTAGCCATCCATTTTACATTTGGTAGTGTATATGTGTCAATGCCACTCTCTAACTTCATCCTGGCTTCCCTTCCCCCACTGTGTCCTCAAGTCCGTTCTCTACATCTTCATCTTTATTCATGCCCTGTCACTAGGTTCATCAGTACTGCTTTTTAAGATTCCATATATGTGTTAGCATACGGTATTTGTTTTTCTTTTTTTTTTGGTATTTGTTTTTCTTTTTCTGACTTACTTCACTCTGTATGACAGACTCTAGGTCCATCCATCCCACTATAAATAACTCAATTTCATTCCTTTTTATGGCTGAGTAATATTCCATTGTATATATGTGCCACATCTTCTTTATCCATTCAAACGTTGATAGACATTTAGGTTGCTTCCACGTCCTGACTATTTTAAGTAGTCCTGCAGTGAACATTGTGGTGCATGTGTCTTTTTGAATTATTGTTTTCTCTGTGTATATGCCCAGTAGTGGCATTGTTGGGTCATATGATACTTCTATTTTTCATTTTTTAAGGAACCTCCATACTGTTCTCCATAGTGGCTGTATCAATTTACATTCCCACCAACAGTTCAAGAGGGTTCCCTTTTCTCCACACCCTCTCCAGAATTTGTTGTTTGTACATTTTTTGCTGATGGCCATTCTGACCAATGTGAGGTGATACCTCATTGTGGTTTTGATTTGTATTTCTCTAATGATTAGTGATGTTGAGGATCTTTTCATGTATTTGTTGGCTATCTGTATTTCTTCTTTGCAGAAATGTCTATCTAGGTCTTCTGCCCATTTTTTAAAAAATAAAATAAATTAATTAATTAATTAATTTAATTTTTGGCTGCATTGGGTCTTCGTTGCTGTGTGCGGGCTTTCTCTAGTTGTGGCAAGTGGGGTCTACTCCTTGTTGCAGTGTGCAGCTTCTCATTGTGGTGGCTTCTCTTCGTTTTGGAGCATGGGCTTTAGATGTGCGGGCTTCAGTAGTTGTGGCACTCGGGCTCCATAGCTGTGGCTTACAGGCTCTAGAGCACAGGCTCAGTAGTGGTGGTGCACGGGCTTAGTTGCTCTGTGGCATGTGGCATCCTCCTGGACCAGGGCTCAAACCCATGTCCCCTGCATTGGCAGGCAGCTTCTTAACCACTGCACCACCAGGGAAGTCCCTTCTGCCCATTTTTGGACTGGGTTGTTTGGTTTTTTGTTATTGAGCTGAATGAGCTGCTTGTAAATTTTGGAGATTAATCCTTTGTCAATTGCTTCGTTTGCAAATATTTTCTCCCATTCCGAGGGTTGTCTTTCTGTCTTGTTTATGGTTTCCTTTGCTGTGCAAAAGCTTTTAAGTTTCATTAGGTCTCATTTGTTTATTATTGTTTCCATTACTCTAAGGGGTGGGTCAAAAAAGGTCTTGCTGTGATTTATGTCGAAGAGTGTTCTTCTTGTGTTTTCCTCTAAGAGTTTTATAGTGTTCGGTCTTCCATTTAGGTCTTTAATCCATTTTGAGTTTATTTTTGTGTATGGTGTTAGGGAGTGTTCTAATTTCATTCGTTTACATGTAGCTGTCCAGTTTTCCCAGCACCACTTATTGAAGAGATTGTCTTTTCTCCATTGTATATTCTTACCTCCTTTGTTATAGATTAGTTGACCATAGGTGCATGGGTGTACCTCTGGGCTTTCTATCCTGTTCCATTGATCTCTTTTTCTCTTTTTGTGCCAGTACCATATTGTCTTGATTACTGTAGCTTTGTAGTATAGTCTTAATCAAGGGTGCTTGATTCCTCCATCCCTGTTTTTCTTTCTCAAGATTGCTTTGGCTATTTGGGGTCTTTTTTGTTTCCATACAAATTGTAAAATTTCTTGTTCTAGTTCTGTGAAAAATGCCATTGGTAATTTGATAGGGATTGCATTGAACCTGTATATTGCTTTGGGTAGTATAGTCATTTTCACAATATTGATTCTTCTAATCCAGGAGCATGGTATAGCTCTCCATCTGTTTATGTCATCTTTGATTTCTTTCATCAGTGTTTCATAATTTTCTGAGTACAGGTCTTTTGCCTCCTTAGGTAGGTTTATTCCTCGGTATTTTATTCTTTGTGTTGCTATGGTAAATGGGATTGCTTCCTTAATTTCTTTTTCTGAACTTCTGTTGTTAGTGTACAGGAATGCAGCAGATTTTTGTACATTAATTTTGTATCCTGCAACCTTACCAAATTCATTGATTAGTTCTAGTAGTGTTCTGGTGGCATCTTTAGGATTTTCTATGTATAGTGACATATCATCAGCAAACAATGACAGTTTTACTTCTTCTTTTCCAATTTATATTCCTTTTTTTTCTTTTTCTTCTCTGATTGCCGTAGTTAGAACTTGCAATACTATGTTGAATAATAGTGGCGAGAGTGGACATCCTTGTCTTTTCCTGATCTTAGAGGAAATGCTTTCAGTGTTTCATCATTGAGAATGATGTTAGCTGTGGGTTTGTTGTAGATGGCTTTTTTTATGTTGAGGTATGTTCCCTCTGTGCACACTTTCTGGAGAGTTTTTTCATAAATGGGTGTTGAATTTTCTCTAGAAGGTTTTTCTGTATCAATTGAGATGATCATATGGTTTTTATTCTTTAATTTGTTAATACAGTGTATCACATTGATTGTTTCACATATATTGAAGAATCCTTGCAACCCTGGGATAAATCCCACTTGATCCTGGTATATGATCTTTTTAACGTGTTGTTGGATTCTGTTTGCTAGTATTTTGTTGAGGATTTTTGCATCTATGTTCATCAGTGACATTGGTAGGTAATTTTCATTTTTTGTGATATCTTTGTTTGGTTTTGTTATCAGGGTGATCATGGCCTCGTAGAATGAGTTTGGGAGTGTTCCTCCCTCCACAATTTTTTGGAAGAGTTTAAGAAGAACAGGTGTTAACTCTTCTCTAAATGTTTGATAGAGTTCGCCTGTGAAGCCATCTGGTCCTGGACTTTTTTTTGTTGGAAGATTTTTAATTACAGTTTCAATTTCGTTTCCTGTGATTGGTCTTTTTATATTTTCTAAGTCTTCCTGGTTCAATATTGGAAAGTTGTACCTTTCCAAGAATTTGTCCATTTCTACCAGGTTGTGCATTTTATTGGTATATAGTTGCTTGTAGTAGTCTCTTATGATCCTTTATGTTTCTGTGGTTTCAGTTGTAATCTCCATTTTTATTTTATTGATTTGAATCCTCTCCCTTTTTTTCTTGATGAGTCTGCCTAAAGGTTTATCCGTTTTGTTTATCTTCTCAAAGAACCAATTTAGTTTTATTGATCTTTGCAATTGTTTTCTTCGTTTCTATTTTATTTATATCTGCTTTGATCTTTATGATTTCTTTCCTTTGGGCTTTCTTTGTTCTTCTTTTTCTAGTTGCATTAGTTGTAAGGTTAGATTGTTTATTTGAGATTTTTCTTATTTCTTGAGGGGAGCTTGAATTGTTATAAACTTCACTCTTAGAACTGCTTTTCCTGTGTCCTGCAGGTTTTGTATCGTAGTGTTTTCATTGTCATTTGTTTCTAGGTATTTGTTAATTTCTCCTGTGATTTCTTCAGTGATCTCTTGGTTATTTAGCAGTGCACTTTTATCCTCCATGTATTTGTGTTTTTTACAGTTTTTTTTCCTGTAATTGATTTCTAATCTCATAGCGTTGTGGCTGGAAAAGATGCTTGATATGATTTCAATTTTCTGAAATTTTCCAAGGCTTCATTTGTGACCCAAGATGTGATGTTCTCTGGAGAACGTTCCATGTGCACTTGAGAAGAAGGGGTATTCTTCTGCTTTTGGGTGGAATGTCCTAAAAATATCAATTAAGTCTATCTGGTCTATTGTGTCATGTAGAGCTTGTGTTTATTTATCTTCTGTCTGGATGATCTGTCTATTGGTGTAAGTGGGGTGTTAAAGTCCCCACTATTTTTGTGTTACTGTCGATTTCTCCTTTTATGGCTGTTAGCATTTGCCTTATGTATTGAGGTGCTCCTATGTTGTGTGCAGAAATATTTATAATTGTTAGGTTTTTTTCTTGGATTGATCCATTGATCATTATGTAGTGTCCTTCCTTATCTCTTGTAACGGTCTTTATAGTCCATTTTATCTGATGTGAGTATTGCTACTCCAGCTTTCTTGTGATTTCCATTTGCATGGAATATCTTTTTCCATCCCCTCCCTTTCAGTCTGTATGTGTCCCTAGGTCTGAAGTGGGTTTCTTGTATACAGTGTATATAAGGGTCTTGTTTTAGTATTCATTCAGCCAGTCTGTGTCTTTTGGTTGGAGCATTTAATGCATTTACATTCAAGGTGATTATCAATATGTATGTTCCTGTTACCATTTTCTTAATTGATTTGAGTTTGTTTTTGTGGGTCTTTTTCTTCTGTTGTGTTTCCCGCTTAGAGAAGTTCCTTTAGCATTTGTTGTAGAGCTGGTTTGGTGGTGCTGAATTCTCTTAGCTTTTGCTTGTTTGTAAAGCTTTTGATTTCTCCGCTGAATCTGAATGAGATCCTTGCAGGGTAGAGTAATCTTGGTTGTAGGTGTTTCCCTTTCATCACTTCAAATATATCCTGCGACTCCCTTCTGGCCTGTAGAGTTTCTGCTGAGAAATCAGTTGATAACCTTATGAGGATTCCCTTGTATGTTACTTTTTGCTTTCCTGTTGCTGCTTTTAATATTTTTTCTTCGAATTTAATGGTCGTTAGTTTGATTAATATGTGTCTTGGTGTGTTTCTCCTAGGGTTTATCTTGTATGGGACTCTCTGTGTTTCCTGGGCTTGCGTGGCTATTTCCTTTCCCATGTTAGTGAAGTTTTCAAGTATAATCTTTTCAAATATTTTCTCATTTGACTTCTGATTCTTATTTTGTCATTTGACTTTCCATGAATTTATGTAAATTAAATTAGAACCATGTAAATCATCACATGTGATTCTTCTAATGCATGTTGAATATATTATTCACCTTTGAAGTTTAGCTCCTATAGATCTGTGAGCCACTGTATGAATTGCTACTGGAAAAAATAACTGTGAATTAACTGAGTAAATATGCCTTCACTAATACTATTATATAATTTCAGAGTGCTTTGCAATTTCAAAGCACATCATCTCATTTGATTCTTGACCACAGTCCTGGGAGATAAGCAGGGCAAGTTTTATTGTTTACTGTATTATTTTGTTTTATGTTATTATCACATCCATTTTACAGGTGGGGAAACTGCAGCAAAGTCACTTGCTTCAGGCTATATGTCTCATAGGCAGCAGAATTAGGATGTCACCTTCTGGCTGATCTCTCAACTGTTTGTTTTTCCTATTTTCTCTTAAGGATCAATTACATGTCCAGCCATTGGGCAGTAGGGGGTGGGGATGGGAGGAAGGAGTTGTTTTTCATTTATTTTATCTTTTTATTCCAAAGCATTTCTACCAAGATAAAAATTTATCCAAAACAGATAAATGTGTTACATTCTACCTTCCAAGTTGCTGGTTGCTAGGGCACCTATGCCTAATTTAGTAGCTTTTAAAATTTCCAAATATATGCTGGGTGGGAAAGGAAGAAAGACTGTTACATCCTTTATTTATTTATTTTCTTGGCGGCCTCATGCAGCACGTGAGATCTTAGTTCCCCAACCAGGGATCGAACCTGCACCCCCTGCATTGGAAGCGCAGAGTCTTAACCACTGGACCACCAGGGAAGTCCCTAACTGTTACATCTTGTAGAACAAAGGTAAATCCAAGTGGAGCTGTGTCTTTTCAAACAGTGAATTTTCCAGGGTTAGTTATAAACTAAGCACGATTTAATCGTGTACTACTGCAGCTGCAGTATCATAGAATTGAAAAGTGTTATCCATACAGGTTATGCACATAGAATAAGCTCTTGCTGATCTCTAGCTAGGACTGCAGTGTCCTGCAAAGGTGTTAAAATGCTTACTTAGGTTGTTCCTGGCATTTCTGTGATTAGCTTATGATTCAGTACATCTGGTGGTTTGGACCTAGAAATTTGAGTGAAGCAAAATTTATTATGGAAGGAGGCAGAATATTTTCTGTATTGTAGTACTGAGAAGGTAGATAGTTAGCTGCTTCTTATCCTGAAGAAAATGACAAATGGTCAGCCAGGTGGGTGTCCTTGCTCATCAAAGACTTTTAGTTTATATAGTCCTATAGTGTAGAAGTGATTTGTATATAAAAGAAGGATTTACTGTGACAAAGATTTCTCAGAAATAAGAATTTTAGAAATTTTTAAGAATTTATTTTATGTTACTAATTATACTGTATGAAAAATCTTATTGCTATATAGATTATGAAAAGCTCCTTATGCTTCTGATGTATAAAAGTAACATTGAAGGCTATTTTCTTAGAGCATATTACAAAAAGATTTTATTTTTATGTTTAAGCTTTGACATACTTTAAAAATAAGTTGCATAAAATGGTTTAGAGATCTGAATATAAGACTTGACACCATAAAACTCCTAGAAGAGAACATAGGCAAAACATTTTTGGATATAAATTGTAGCAATATTTTCTTAGATCGGTCTCCCAAAGCAAAGAAATAAAAGCAAAAATAAACAGGGACTACCCTGGTGGTGCGGTGTTTAAGAATCTGCCTGCCAATGCAGGGACACAGGTTTGAGCCCTGGTCCGGGAAGATCCCACATGCCACGGAGCACCTAAACCCGTGCACCACAACTGCTGAGTCCGCATGCCACAACTACTGAGCCTGCACTCCAGAGCCCGCGAGCCACAGCTACTGAGCCAGCGTGCCAAAACTACTGAAGCCCACGTGCCTAGAGCCCGTGCTCTGCAACAAGGGAAGCCACCGCAATGAGAAGCCCGCTCACTGCAACGAAGAGTAGCCCCTGCTCACTGCAACTAGAGAAAGCCCGCGTGCAGCAACAAAGACACAATGCAACCAAAGATAAAATAATAAATAAATAATTTATTTTTTAAAAAAGCAAAAATAAACAAATGGGACCTAATCAAACTTAAAAGATTTTGCACAGGAAAGAAAACTGTCAACAAAACAAAAAGACAACTTATGGAATGGTAGAAAAAATTTGCAAATGGTGCAACTGACAAGGGGTTGATTTCCAAAATATACAAATAGCTCATATAACTCAATATCAGAAAAAAAAACACAATCAAAAAATGGGCAGAAGACCTAAATAGACATTTCTCCAAAGAAGACATACAGATGGCCAATAGGCACATTAAATGATGCTCAATGTGGCTAATCATTAGAGAAGAGCAAGTCAAAAATACAATGAAGTGTCATCTCACACAGGTCAGAATGGCTATCATCAAAAAGTCTACAAATAGTAGATGCTGGAGAGGTTGTGGAGAAAAGGGAACCCTCCTACACTGTTGGGAATGTAAGTTGCAGCCACTGTGGAAAATAATATGGGGGTTCCTTAAAAAACTAAAAATAGAGCTACCATACGATCCAGCAATCCCACTCCTAGGCATATATCCAGAAAATATGAAAACGGTAATTTGAAAAAGATACATATACCCCAGTGTTCATAGCAGCATTATTTTCATTAGCCAAGACATGGAAACAACCCAAATGCCCGTCAAGAGACGATTGGTTTAAGATGTGTGTATACACACACACACACACACACGCACGCACGCACAACAATATTACTCAGCCATAAAAAAAGAATGAAAATGCCATTTTCAGCAACATGGATGGACCTAGAGAATGTCATACTAAGTGAAGTAAGCCAGACAGGGAAAGGCAGATATTATATGATATCACTTATACATGGAATTAAAAAAAATACAAACGAATCTATAGACAAAACAGAAACAGAGTCACAGACATAGAAAACCATACTTATGGTTACCAAAGGGGAAAGGGAGGGGGGAAGGGATAAATTAGTAGTATGGGATTAACAGATACAAACTACATAAAATAGATAAGCAACAAGGATTTACTGTATAACACAGGAAACAGTATTCAATATCTTATAATAATTTATAATGGAAAATAATCTGAAAAAAATATATAACTGACTCACTTTAGTGAACACCTGAAATTAACAGAATATTGTAAATCAACTATACTTCAATAAAAAAATAAGTTGCTTAGAAAAAGATAATGAATTTAATGAAGAGTTATCTTCTAATCAAGCTTGATTCCACTTGAAATTAGTAAAAGTGTTCCTGTTTATCAGAAAGGGTATGTTTTAAAATGTTTATTTGTAAAATGGATAGAAATATAAAAAGTAGAATGTATTAGAAAACATGTTTAGTCATTAAGGTGTCATAAATCGTTCATGTAAGAAGTATTCAGCTTCATTTTTTTTGTCACTTAGTATATAAAGCTTTCCTTTCTATTATTTATGACATTATTTAATAAGTATGCCATGTTGGGATTGTTTTCATTGTGTTCATCTTAAAACTATTTGTTTTGGTGAGTCCTTTATTTTTTTCCTTTTTTTCTTGTCCATTTGTTTCATAGCTAAAGGAAGTCTTAACTATTATATTAGAGTAGAAATGGAAAATATGAGCTGATAGAACGGTTTTCAGATCAAAAACTTATTTTACAACCTCTTTAAGATATGACAAATGCAGAAATAGAATTATGTTAAAGTGGAATAAAATTCAGAAACAGCATGTAAGAGGTAGTCATTATGTTTGTTTTGGAAGGAGAGTGAAAGTAGATCTGGGAAAACTTTTGCAAGAACTGATACCTAAGTAGGGTGTAAAGAATGACTAGATATTTGCCAAACTGTTAGGAGGAGAAAGACATTCTAGTAGAAAGAAAAGCATATGTGAAGGCTCAGAAGCCTGACCCAGAAGATTGTGTTTCAGGAATTACAAGTTCTTAGTTATTGTTATAATAGAAAATATTGGGGGTGGGGTAGGGCAGGGAGGAGAGACATTAGGAAATGAGATTGGAGAAATAATCAAGCCAGATTAAGGGTCTTCTGTGTCCTGCTGCTGTGTCCTGCTGAAGAGTTGGAATTTTATTATATAGCTGATGGGAAACTAATTAAAGGATGTTAAGCAGAGAAGTGACATGATGAAATACTCCTACAGAAAGATTACTGTTACAGTACTGTGCAGATGTCAGGGATCTGGGTGGTGTAGGTAGAGCAGCTGAAGGACAGGGAGTAGTTTATTGATCATGAATATTTATGGGAAGTTTAACTTCAAACATATTTAGGTAATATCATGAGGTATAAGAAAATGAGGTTGTCTATCTTTTTCTACTTTAAAAGTAAATTAAAAAATTTTAAACCTCACTATTTTAGAGTTTTCATAAAAAGCCACAATTTATAAGTTGACTGGTTATCTACAAGTAGTCTAACTTACTGTAAGAGAATTTGTATAAACACATATTACAGATATTTTTCTTTATATACTTTGGGGCTACTTTTCAGGTGTATGCAAGTTTATTAAATCTTCTTAGAGGATTGCCCCTCTTATTAGTGTGTAGATTCCCTCTCTATTCCTATTCATAATGGCTTGTTTATTTATTTATTTATTTATTCGGCTGTGCTGGGTCTTACTTGCGGCACACAGGATCTAGTTCCCCGACCAGGGATTGAACCCAGGCCCCCTGTATTAGGAGCGCGGAGTCTTAACCGCTGGACCACCAGGGAAGTCTATAAATAGTGGGTATGTTTTATTTATTTATTAATTTATTATTTTTAATACATTTATTTGTTTTTGGCTGC
This sequence comes from Monodon monoceros, assembly GCF_005190385.1. Taxonomy (NCBI): domain Eukaryota; kingdom Metazoa; phylum Chordata; class Mammalia; order Artiodactyla; family Monodontidae; genus Monodon; species Monodon monoceros. The sequence continues at coordinate 134,196,773 of NW_021703778.1, forward strand.
ACTGGGTCTTTGTTGGTATGTGTGGGCTTTCTCTAGTTGCGGCAAGCTGGGGCTACTCTTCGTTGTGGTGCGCAGGATTCTTATTGTGGTGGCTTCTCTTGTTGTGGAGCATGGGCTCTAGGCATGTGGGCTTAAGTAGTTGTGGCACGTGGGCTTCAGTAGTTGTGGCTTGCGGGCTCTAGAGCGCAGGCTCAGTAGTTGTGGCATGAGGACTCAGCAGTTGTGCACGGGTTTAGTTGCTACGCGGCATGTGGGATCTTCCTGGCCCAGGGCTTGAACCCATGTTCCCTGCATTGGCAGGCAGATTCTTAACCACTGCGTCACCAGGGAAGCCCCAATGGGTGTGTTTTAAATTTATAAATACATTATTAGCAGTGCATTAAATCAGCTTTCTTTCTTGTCAGTAGTTGCATTTTATGTGAGATTTTTAAAAGTTCCTTTATTTTCATGTTTCCTGTGTGGTTTTAATTTATATCATTTGTAAATAGAATATTTATTACCTTTGTTGAGGTTTGGAAGAAATTTACACAATTACTTATGTGTAAATTACTATACAATTTATTACTATACATGTAAACCTAACTATTCTTAAGCTGTTACTCTTTACTTACAGATTTTACTTATGAATACAGTAATTTTTATGTAAAATAAGAATCATTTTCTCTTAATGTTCAGTTAACTCAGAAGTTTAATTAAAATTCTAACTACAAATTTAAAACTCTGATTCTTTAAAGCGCATCAGACTCCTAGAAAGCTGATTTACACATCTAACAAAATCTGCCTAGAAGTCCAACAAGTGTAAATGGAATAAATCTGACAAAAATTAAGTAAATCAAGTGTTCTTAAGTGGTTTGAACATTTAAAAAAGGAAATTATTATATACAACACAGCTCATTAGTTACAGAACCTATGTATATATCCGTATAATCACAGTTTATACAAAAGTATCACTACTGTAGTTTCAGTTTACAGTTGACTCTTGAACAACGCAGGGGTTAGGGGTGCCGACCCTCCAGGAGTTGAAAATCCTTGTGTAACTTTACAGTCAACCCTCTGTATCAAAGTTTTCTAATCTGTGGATTCAAGAAACTGCAGATGGTGTAGTACTATAACATACACTCATGGAAAAAAAATCCATGTATAAACGGACCTGTGCATTCAAACCCATGTTGTTCAAAGGTCAGGTGTACTTCTTGTAAGGTTAAACTCACTCGCTTTCCGGGGTAGACAGAATTACAGTCTTAGCCTATCTGGAACTGAGTTAATAGCTTGGGGTTCTTGACTGGATATCTGGGAAGGGGACATGAGACTTGGGAATACTTTTCCTGTTGGATATGTTTGTTAGCTCTTTCAATTCCATTCTTTTCCCTTCTCTACTCTGTTCTATACCCTGGGAAACTGACTTGTGTGGACTATATCAGTGGCTCCTGCACCTTTTGGTTTCTGGGTTGTAGTGGGGTGGGCAGTGGCCAGCCTCAGCAGGAAATTAGAGAGTGGGAGGGGAATGAGACAAAGGTATTTATTTCCATACTGGGTTGGCATATGCTGGCTCTGCCCTTCAACAAAAAGTCACCGCTCTTCAAGACAGTCCTTTCTTAAACCATTCTCTGTTTTTTGGGTTCTTAGAGCCACACTTGTTTCTCTTGCCTAGAGTGGCAATGCCTCTGCTGGTACTCTGGGTTATTGAGCTATCCCCTATATTTCTCTACTTCTTCACTTCTGGAAATAGCCCTTTTGTAAATAAACCTTCCTCAGGTTATCCTAAGAAGAGTATGCCATCTGTTTTTAGTTGGAATCCTGTTATGTGATCCAAAACCTAAGCCAGTGTAGTCATATCTTTCTTGCTACATTAGTAGGGCTTTCTGAACTCATGCTTTTCACATGGGACTTAACTAATTGTAACATCCCCCTTTTCTTGGTCCTGCCATTCATTGTCTCTCTCTGAGATGATGAATCTCTTAAGCTTTACCTAAAGGTTTTACTTCATGTCAGTGGAAGCGATACTTTTTAAAAAATGTGTAATTTCCAGTCTATTTCATATAAATAAAATCAAGCAATATGTGGCATGTGGCCTTTTGTGTTTGGTTTCTTTCACTTAGCATAATATTTTCAAGGTTCATCACATTGTAGTATATATCGTTTCTTTTTATGGCCAGTAATATTCCATTGTATGGATATTCCACGATTTGTATATATATTCATTTATTGAGGGACATTGGGTTGTTCCTGCCTTTTGGATATTGTGAATTGTATTAAGCATGCCTGTACATGTACTTATTTTGGTACTTTTCAGTTCTTTTGGGTACATACTGAGAATTGGAATTGTGGGGTCTTATAATTCTATATTTAACTTTTTGAGGAACTACCAAACTGTTTTCCACAGCAGCTGAACCATTTTTCATTCTCATCAGTGGTGTACAAGGGTTCTAATCACTAATTATCTGAACATCTTTTGTGTTGGCAGCCATTTGTATATTTTTTTGGGAGAAATGTCTATTCAAATCCTTGGCCCATTATTTTAGTTGGGTTTTTTGCCTTTTTGTTATTGAGTTCTAAGAGTTCCTTATATTCTGGATACTAGGCTTTTATCAGATAGATGATTTGCAGATATTTCTCCCATTCTCTATGTTATCTTTCCACTTTTTTGATAATGTCCTTTGATGCACAAAGTTTTAAAATTTTGATGAAGTCCAATTTATCTACTATTTTTTCTTTTGTTGCTCGTGCTTTTGGTGTCATGTATTGATATAAGAATCCATTGCCAAGTCCAAGATTGTGAAGATTTACCCTTATCTTTTCTTCTAAAAGTTTTATGGTTTTAGTGCATATATTTAGTGCATATTTTTTTAGTTTATTGATCCATTTTGAGTTAATTTTTATATATGGTGTGAGTCAAACTTCATTCTTTTCCATGTGGATATGAAGTTGTCTCAGCACCATTTGTTGAAGAGACTATTCTTTCCCTATTGAATGGTGGTGTCACTGTTGTTGTGAATTAGTCAGTCATAGATGTATGGCTTTATTTCTGAACTCTTAATTCTGTTGCATTGAGTTATATCTCCATCCTTATGCTAGTACCACACTATTTTGATTACTGTGGCTTTTATAGTAAGTTTTCAAATTGGGAACTGTCAGTCTTCCAACTTTGTTCTTCTTTTTCAAGGTTGTCTTGGCTGATTGAGGCCTCTTTGCAATTCCATATGAATTTGAGGATCACTTTTTCCATTTCTACAAAAAATGCTGTTGTAATTTTAAAAATGAGTTGAATTTGTAGATTGCTTTGGGTAGTATTGTTGTCTTAATAATATTAAATCTTTTAATCCATTAACATGGGATATTTTTCTATTTACAGTATTTAGGCCTTTAATTTATCTCAGCAATGTTTGTAGTTTTCAAAGTACAAGTCTTTCACCTCCTTGGTCAAATTTATTTTCAGGTATTTTATGCTTTTTGATGCTATTGTAAATGGAATTATTTTCTTAATTTCTTTCTTGGAACATTTTTTGCTAGTGTATAGAAATACAGTTGATTTTTGTGTGTTGATCTTGTATCCTGCAGCTTTGCTGAATTTATTTGTTACCTCCAGTGACCTTTTTGTGACTTCTTTGGAATTTTCTAAATATAGGATCATGTATTCTGTGAATAGAGTTAGTTTTACCTCTTTTCCAATTTTGATGCCTTTTATTTCGTTTCCTTGCCCAATTGCTTTTGTTAGAACTTCCAGTACAGTGTTCAACAGCAATGGCGAAGGCAGGCATCCTTGTCTTTGTTCTTGATATTAGCAGAAAAGCTTTCAGTCTTTCACCATTGAGTATGATGTCAGCTGTTGTTTTTTCATAAATGCCCTTAATCATGTTAAGGAAGATTCCCTTCTATTTCTAGTTCTCTGAGTGTTTTTTTTTAACAGTTTTAATATTTATTTATTTATTTAGGCTGTGCTGGGTCTTATTTGCAGCACGCAGTATCTTTTTTTTTTTAGTTGTGGCATGCAGGCTTCTTAGTTGCAGCATGCGAACTCTTAGTTGTGGCATGCATGTGGGATCGAGTTACCCGACCAGGTATCGAACCTGGGTTCCCTGCATTGGGAGTGCAGAGTCTTACCCACTGGACCACCAGAAAGTCCCATCTCTGAGTGTTTTTATTATGAAAAGGTGTTGGAGTTTCTCAAATGCTTTTTCTGTGTCATTTGAGACAGTCACTTTTTTTTTTCCTTTGTATTACATCATATTGATTTTCCTATGATGAACCACCCTTGTATTCATGGGATAATTCCCACTTGGTCATGGTATATAATTCTTTTAATATGCTGTTGAACTTGTTTTGCTAATATTTTGTTGGAGGTTTTTACATCTATATTGATAAGAGATATTGCTCAGTAATTTCCTTGTGATATCATTGTTTGGCTTTGATATTGGTAATATTGGCCTTATAGAATGAGTTAGAAAGTGTTTCTCCCTCTTCTATTTTTGGAAGATTTTGGAAAGGATTGGTTTTAATTCTCCTTTAAATATTTGGTGGAATTCACCAATGATGCTATCTGGTTCTGGACTTTTACTTGTTGGGAGTTTTTGATTACTGGTACAATTCTTACTTGTTACAGGTCTGTTGAGATTTTCTATTTTTTATTGAATCAGTTTAGATAATTTGTGTTTCCAGGAATTGTCCATATATCTAGGTTATCTAATTTGTTGGCATACAGTTGTTCATAGTTATTTTTTAGTTATTTGCATCTTTTGTCTTTTTTCTTGGTCAGTCTAGCTAAAGGTTTGCCAATTTTGCTAATCTTTTCAAAGTACTAACTTTGGCTTTTGTTGACTCTGTTGTTTTTTTGTTCTTTGGTTCATTTATGTTCATGCTAATCATTATTATTTCTTTCCTTTTACTAGCTTTGGATTTAGTTTATTCTTCTTTTTCTAATTTCTTAAGGTGTAACATTAGGTTATTGATTTGAGGTTTTTTTAATATAAGCATTAACTGCTATAAATCTCCCTCTAAGCACTGCTGCCTTTGTATCTCATGAATTTTGTGTGTTCTGTTTCACTCATCACTAAGTATTTCCTAATTTCCCTTTTCATATCTTCTTTGACCCAATGCTTCTTAGTGTATGTTGTTTAATTTCCACATATTCATGAATTTTCCAGTTTCCTTCTTCAGTTGATTTCTAGCTTCATTCCATTGTGGTTAGAGAGGTTTCTTTGCATGATTTCAGTCTTTTAAGATTTATGGAGACTTGTTTTGTGACCTAACATATGCTCTATCCTATCATTTTAAAAAATGTATTTTCTTTCCCTAGCTTTTCCTTCCAGGTTTTAGTTGGTCTATTGTATTTCTCAACTGTAATCTTTTCCTCCAGATAAAGATGAGTGCCCCGTGTCAGTCCTTCAGTCAGTCCAGTCAGGCCCCTAGACAGAATAGAACAGACAAACACAATAATTTGTTTATAATATCTACCCTTCTTCCTCTGAAAACCGGGACCACGGCCCCACACAGGGAAGGTAGGCTGCTGAGCTGGGGAAGGTGTGGGGCAAGGGCAAGTAAAAATTCCACAAAGCTTTCCTACCATTTGAAAGTTGCCGTTTTCCTGATTCAGCCGTCTCTTGGTTGCTGTAAACCTTTAGCTACTTTCCAGAGTTCTGACAAAGTTGGTTCTGACAGTTTTACTTGTTTTCAGTGTTTCTGTGGAGGGATGGGAGCTTGGAGCTGCCTCCATCATTTTCTAATATCCTGGACCCTCATTTACTTTTATAATTTGTTTATGTCTCCTTGACCACCATTATGTAATAATAGTTTTGTTCATGTTTCTCTTATCCTCGCCTGGTAGGCAGAGGTGACAGTGTCTGTTACCTGAGGCAAATTTGACTTCCCTGATTCTTGAGTTGCTCTTTATAAACTGAAGATACTCTGCTTTCCTCCCCTCTTTTCTCCCCCCTTGGTTATTATGAAGAGCAAAGAAGAAAATGAACATGAAAGTATTTTTGTAAAATTAATCTAATTATATAATCTGTTGATGTGGAACCTTATCAATGCTTATTTTCTTTTTGTAATTGAAATGTGAGTCATCAAGAACCATTAAGTAGAAGTAAGTTAAACTGGGAGTTCTGTGAATCTGTTCTCTGTTCCACATATTTTGTCAGCAGATTATAGTTACAGCAGAACATGCATATTTTTTGGATCACTGCAGGCTAAAATGCCCTTGAGCAAAGAAAGAAAAGGAAGCAAACTAGGGAAAAACTTACATTATTAAATGTTTTTCAATCTTTTGTAATCAAATTTGAGTTTAATGAACATTTCCAGTTACCTAGAATATTAAAGCATAGACTGATTAAAAATCTGTACTCTGTGTCTTAGAGAGCATTCTTAATCTTCTGTTTTCTTTATATTTATATAAATTTCCATTTTTCTGACACAAGACTCAAAGACCCTCTGTCAACCATTTGAAAATATTATCTTCTTAAAGGAAAACACAGTAGGAATGAGGAGATGGGCTATAGACATATTTGTATAAAATCAACTTTGCTCTCTGATTATAGTATATTACTTCTTTTGTTATTTAAAAGATTCCTTGTATACAGGTGAAAGGTATGATGTACTTTATGGAAAAAATATATCCTTATGTTTCTTTTAAGTTCTACTTAATGTACTGTTTGTTATCATTAGGCAATGTTAAAACATCCTTATCATATAATTACTGCAGTACTTTAATGTTTGATACTTTATGGTCTTGATTGTTTTATAAAATGTTATTTTATGTAGAAATACAGAATTATTTCATAGATATTCTTTACCATAGTCAGCCTCTGAATATTTATAATGTATGTTAGGTGATTTGTCATCCTTTTGCAGGACTTCCCTCAGCTATGCTATATAGTTAATTAAATATTTGAGTTTCATATATATTCACTTGTAACACATTGACAGACATTTCAGTGTACTCCATTACATGGGAAACATTGACTTGAGCATGCTATGCTATTTTAAAAATATTAAATGTGAGAGCTTTAGTTTTCTGTTTAGGTAATATCTAAAATGTTTGCCCAAATTAGCCAACATGTGACCATTTTTTTAAGTTTGCAGGATATATTAATTTATACCAGCATAAAAGCTGGTTTCCTCCCGACTCCTTAAGAATTGCAAAATCCCCTAAGAATTACAAAACTACAAATTGTCTAAATTCTGGTAAGCCAGGAACTTCAGTTTTGATTTCTAGAACTAATAATTTTCTATGAGAAATTACCTCTGGTTTTCTGGCTTGTACTGAGAACCATTTTATTGTCCTGACTATTCATAGAAAAATAAGTAATGAGAACTCAAGGAGTTTTCATGCAAACATAGCTATTAAGGAGTGTTAAGTCTTTGTTCACTGTGAGGAAATAAATGTTTAGAAAATTCTTACTGTAAATATGATTATAACAGTTTCCCAAAGCCAATAAAATAAATATTTGGTCACCTAATGGAAAACTCAGTCATTTCAATTAAGCAGCTAATGTGAAGATAAGAATCAGAGTTTCAAAGCGACTAAGTAACACTTAATAGCATCCTGTCAGCAGGATGTTCAAGTCTCAGCAGTGTACTTTCTTTTTCAAGGTAACGTTCTTTAGGAGTAAGGATATTTCCTAAACTATAGCCTCCTACTATGTTTAGAAATGTTTTCTGAGATATAGGCAGCATTTCCATTTTTTAAAAAAAAAATCCATTTTCTGAGTCTATAATATATCCTGAAAAACTTATTATGTAAGAGAAGAGTCAGATACTTTGACAATGTTTAGAGATGTTTCCCAGGGAAAAGATAGAGGATCTTTTTTTCTTTTTTACTTGACATATAATTGACTTGTAATATTATATTTGTTTCAACTGTACAACATAGCGATTTGATATATTTATAGATTATACTGCATATAAAGTTATTATAAAATATTGACTATATTCCCTGTGCTGTACATTACATCCTTGTAACTTATTTATTTTATACCTAGTACTTTGTACCTCTTAATTTCCTTCACCTATCTTGCCCCTCCCACTCCCCATCTCCCCTTTGGTAACTACTGACTTGTTCTCTGTATCTGTGAGTCTGCTTCTGTTTTGTTATATTCATTCATTTTTTTATTTTTTAGATTCCACATATGGGTGAAAACATAGTATTTGTCTTTCTCTTTCTGACTTATCTCACTAAGCATAATACCCTCCAGGTCCATCCATGTTGTAAATGTCAAAATTTCATTCTTTTTTATGGCTAATATTCCATTGTGTGTGTGTATATACACACACCACATTTTCTTTATCCATTCATCTGTTGATGGACATTAGGTTGCTTCTGTATCTTAGTTACTGTAAATAATGTTGCTATGAATATTGGGCTGCGTATATCTTTTCAAATTAGTGTTTTCGTTTCTTCAGATATATACCCAGGATCAAAATTGCTGAATCATATGGTGGTTCTATTTTTAATTTTTTGAGGAACCTCCATACTGTTTTCCACAGTGGCTGTACCAATTAGAGGATCTTCATTCAGAATTCTAATAATATGTATATTTCTCATTTTGGTTTAGAATAAATTTGGACACAAAATGGATTTTTTATAAGAAACACTTTACAACATGGGCCTGAATAAATCTTTGGTCATAACCACAGGACAAGAAGGGGAGAGGTCATTGGGGCACTTTCTAAAATTTCTTTATAAGCACATACTTTATTCTTTATGAATCAAGATCACATAAGTATTTTTAGTGTTTTAATTATATTGTTTCAGTATATGACATTTACATACAAAGAGAATCTGATTTTGGTAATTCATCATGACTTCCCAATTATAAAATTTGGTGGGTTATCTTGTAGTCCTTATCTTGTTTTACCTCTCTGCTAAACTACTCTCATATTCCTCAAACTGTGTCTTTCCTTTGCTTTATCACACTACTTCCTTTTAGTTTTCTTTCTCTCTGACTTCTTCTAAATCCTTTTTGTCCATCTCTTCTTCCTCTGCTAAAGTTGTTGCTGTATAAGGTCTTTCCTTGACCTTTAGTCTCATTCACTGTTAAGTACCTACTATGTACTAGACTCTATCCTAGGCACTTTTTTGTGTATTGTTCCTGATAATTTATAACAACTCTGAACAGCCACATTAACTTTCCTGAGTCCACTACTAAGCGGGTAAAGAAGATATAACACCAAATGTTTGACTCTAAAGCTATATATGATAATAGTTTTCAAACCTTTAAAAGAAACTGAATAGTTAAAAAAATTCTTACTAGGACCCCAAAATATAGAACAGAACTGCTCTGTTAGATTGGGGGTGACAGGTCCAGTGTGGGCATCCTCCCCATTCTGCCCTCACTGTGCCCTTAAATGCACTTATTCAGAACCCAAGGTCTCTGGGAAAACCAGTTAAAAAGGTACAGTGATTGGTACTAATTCTTAAGCCCTTATTTATTTTGTTTTAAACTTAGATTTCCAACTGGATTCTGAACATTTCTATCTTTCTACCTGCATGTCTGACATGTACTTCAGTCCCTTATGTCCCAAAATGGAGCTTATCTTCGTGAAACCTGTTCTAACTATTGTGCATTCTGTTGTGGTGAAACTTAGCCCAGCCAAGCTTCTGTGCCAGAGACTTGGGTAAAGAGTTCTTCTTGCTTCTGTCTCACATATAATTAAGCCAGTTAAGGTCCTGGGGGTCATAGCCCCTAGAGGCGCTCATAATAATTTACTTTGCTTCCTTTTTCACTCTTTCTTTCTTCAATCTTTTTCATATAAAGGTTTCTAAAATTCAGGTCAGAATGCAATACTCACCTACTAACGTTTTTTATGTGTCCTGATTATCTAATTAAAAAAAAGTTCAAAGCATACAAGGCCCTTCAAATTTGACACTTAGAATACACTATGTTCTCTCAGGCATCTAGCCATTGTATATTCTTTTCTTTTATATCCCTCCTGCCTCTCTATCTACCTGGCAAGTGATTGTTGTCCCTTATGTATCAAGTTACACATTATGTTTTCTGCAAACACTCTCCTGACTTCTCAAGGCTTCCAGTTCTCTTATATTTAAAAAATCATCTTTCTTTACACTAGACTTTGATCTCCTTGGGAACAGAGACTGTCTTCTATCAACTAGCACAATACTGGTACATAGTTAAGTGTTCAAGATATGTTCATTGAATAAATAGATACTTTCCAAGAAAATAAAAGTTCTTAAGCTATCTGGGTGTCCCCTGCTGTATCTGTCCCTGTCCCCCTCCCCCCCAGCCAATTCATCTGTTCACAAAGTATTTATTGAATTGATATTATGTACCCAACCTTTAGGCACTAGGATACAGAGATAAGCAAGAATGTCATTAGTGTTAAGTCCACCTAGGTTTCTAACCAGAAACCTGGGCATCACCCTAGTTCAGTTGTTCCTAAGTGTGTTCCCCAGATTAGCATCATCTGGGAATTTGGAGGTGGGGTGGGACCCAGCAATCTTGTTTTTTTTTTTTTTTTTTATAAAGAGTCCATTTTCTTAATACAGTTATCAAATGTAGGATATCCCAAAATTTTAAGCTTTAATAACTTTAGCGGAATGAATGCTACAAGCATATAAAAAGCATCATTGTCATTTTAATTTCTTTTTTTTTAATTTTTTTGCGGTACGCGGGCCTTTTACTGTTGTGGCCTCTCCCGTTGCGGAGCACAGGCTCCAGACGTGCAGGCTCAGCGGCCATGGCTCACGGGCCTAGCCGCTCCGCGGCATGTGGGATCTTCCCGGACCAGGGCACGAACCCGTGTCCCCTGCATAGGCAGGTGGACTCTCAACCACTGCGCCACCAGGGAAGCCCCTTAATTTCTTTTACCTTAACTTTGTGATTTTTTAAATATAAATTTATTTATTTTTGGCTGCATTTGGTCTTTGTTGCTGTGCGTGGGCTTTCTCTAGTTGTGGTGAGCGGGGGCTACTCTTTGTTGCGGTGCACGTGCTTCTCATTGCGGTGGCTTCTCTTTGTTGCAGAGCACGGGCTCTAGGCACGGGGGCTCAGTAGTTGTGGCTTGCGGGCTGTAGAGCGCAGGCTCAGTAGTTGTGGCACATGGGCTTAGTTGCTCCGTGGCATGTGGGATCTTCCCGGACCAGGGTGACCGCATTGGCAGGCGGATTCTTAACCATTACACCACCAGGGAAGCCCTGTGATTCTTTTTTTTTTAATTGAAGTGTAATTGACCTACAACATTATGTTAATTCCTGGTGTACAACATAGTGATTTGATATTTCTATACATTACAAAATGATCACCACGATAAGTCTTGTTATCATCTATGACCATGCAAAGATATTACATTATTATTGACTATATTCTCTACATTGAACATTTCTTACCCGTGACTTGTTTATTTTTTAACTGGAAATGTGTACTTTTTAATCTCCCTCACCTATTTCCTCATCCCCTCACCCCTCTCCCCTCTGGCAACCACCTGTTTGTTCTCTGTATATAGGACTCTGTTGTCTGTTTCTGTTCTGTTTTGTTAGTTCATTTGTTTTGTTTTTTTAGATTCTACGTATATGTGAAATCATATGGTACTTGTCTTTCTCTGCCTGACTTATTTCACTTAGCATATTACCCTCTAGGCCCATTCATATTGTCGCAAATGGCAAGATTTCTTTCTTTTTTTTATGATTCCACACACACACACCCCCCACATCTTTTTAATCCATTAATCTATTGATAGGCACTTAGGTTGCTTCCATTATCTTGGTTCCTGTAAATATGCAATTGCATATTGTTCCTATGCAGTGAACATAGGGGTGCAGATATCTTTTCAAATTAGTGTTTTTATTTTCCTTGGATAAATACCCAGGAGTGGAATTGCTGGATTATATGATAGTTCTAGTTTTAATTTTTTGAGGAACCTCCATACTGTTTTCCATAGTGTCTGCACCAACTTACATTCCCACCAACAGTGCAAGAGGGTTCCCTTTTCGCCATGTTCTCGCCAACACTTGATATTTGTTGTCTTTTTGATAATAACCTTTCTGAGTGATGTGAGGTGATAGCTCATTGTGGTTTTGATTTGCATTTCCTTGATAATTAGTGATGCTGAAGTACTTTTTGTGTGGCTGTTAGCCATCTGTATGCCTTCCTTGGAAAAATGTCTATTCAAGTCCTCTGCCCATTTTTTAATGGGGATGTTTGTTTTTTTGATGTTGAGTTATACGACTTATTTGTATATTTTAGATATTAACCCCTTATTGGATTTATTGTTTACAAATATCTTCTCCCATTCAGTAGACAGCCTTTTCGTTTTGTTGGTAGTTTCCTTCTCTGTGCAAAAACTTTTTAGTTTGGTGTAGTCCCATTTGTTTATTTTTGCTTTTATTTCCCTTTCCTGAGGAGACATACCCCCCAAAAAATGTTTTCTTCTAGGAGTTTTATGGTTTCAGGTCTTACATTTGAGACTTTAATCTATTTTGAGTTTATTTTTGAATATGGTGTGAGAACGTAGTCCAGTTTGATTCTTTTGCATGTAGCTGTCTAGTTTCCCCAATACTATTTATTGAAGAGGCTGTCTTTTCCCCATTGTATATTCTTGCCTCCTTTGTCATAGATTAATTGCCCATATAAGTGTGGGTTCATTTGTGGACTTTCTATTCTGTTCCATTTACTTATGTGTCTGTTTTTGTACCAGTACCATACTTTTTTTTTTTTTTTTGATGACAGTAGCTTTGTAGTATAGTACAAAATCAGGGAATGTGATATGTCCAGCTTTGTTCTTCTTTCTCAAGATTGTTTTGGCTATTTGGGGTGTTTCGTGTTTTCAGTTTTGTTTATCTTTTCAGAGAACCAGCTCGTAGTTTCATTGATCTTTTCTATTGCTTTCTTAGTCTCTATTTTATTTATCTCCAGTCTGATCTTCATTATTTCTTTCCTTCTACTATCTTTGGATTTTGTTTGTTCTTCTTCTAGTTTCTTTAGTTGTAAGGTTAGATTGTTTGAGATTTTTCTTGTTTCCTGAGGTAGGCTTATATTGCTATAAATTTCCTTCTTAGAACTGCTTTTGCTGCATCCCATAGATTTTGGATTGTTGTGTTTCCATTTTCTTTTGTCTTCTGGTATTTTACAATTTTCTCTTTGATTTCTTCAGTGACACACTGGTTGTTTAGCATATTGTTTAGCCTCTACATCTTTCTTTTTGCAGTCTTTTTCTTGTAGTTGATTTCTAGTATCATACTGTTGTGGTTGGGAAGGATGCATTATATAATTTAAGTCTTCTTAAGTGTAGTGAGACTTGTTTTATGGCCATCATGTGATCTATCCTGGAGAATATTTCATGTGCACTTGAAAAGAATGTGTATTCTGCTTTTGAATGGAATGTTACATAAATATAAAGTCCTTCTTGTATAATGTGTCATTTAAGGCCAGTGTTTCCTTATCAATTTTCTGTCTGGATGATCTGTCCATTGATGTTAGTGGGGTGTTGAAGTCCTCTACTATTATTGTGTTACCATCAATTTCTCCCTTTATGTTTGTTAATATTTGCTTTATGTATTTAGGTGTTCTTATTTTGGAACACCTAATATTTGGAACACCTAATATTTACAACTGTTATATATTCTGGTTGGATCTATCCCTTTATCACTATGTAATGTCATTCTTTGTCTCTTGTTATAGTCTTTGTACTAAAGTCTATTTTGTCTCATATAAGTATTGTTACACACACACACACACACACACACACGTACATACATATGAATGATTATTTTAAGTTGATGATCTTTTAAGTTCCAACACATCCTAACAACCCTGTATTTTTACTCCCCCGCCTTTAATATTTTTGACATCGTATTTTACATCTGTTTGTTTTGTATATCCCTTAGCTACTTATTGTGGATATAGGTGATTTTACTACCTTATCATTTAACCTTCCTACTAGCTTTATACATGGTTGATCTACTACCTTTACTGTTTATTTGCTTTTACTGATGAGCTTTTTTTTTAGTAATTTTCAGAGGTTTTCTTTTATTCTTTCAATTGAAAAAAATTCCTCTGCTTTCTCATTTTGCTTAACTTTCTCTGTCTCTGAAATTAGGTGAAACAGTTACCTGTTGTATTGTTGAAGGGGTGTCCTTGTATGGAAGCATCCCTATATAGTCTGTATGTACCCAGTGACTTTGGTAGGAGAGCTGGATCTGACGTGAGCACAAATCATGTCTTTCCCTAGGGTAGGAGGTGGGGCTGGAAATGGAGGGGCTAGAGTAGAGCCAAGTGTGAGTTGGGGCTTCCCCTCTGCTCACACCACCCTGTTGGGGGGCGGGGTCAGTTCCCAAATTGCTGGAGCAGAAGCTCTAAGGATTGGGTCTGAGCTGGCTCCATTTCCTCTAAGTGTGTGCTCTCCCCATCCCAGCACTGGCACCCTTGCCGCACAGGGTGAGCGGTACTGGAACAAGAGGGGCCAGTACAGGAGCTCAGTGTGGGTCTGGATGTGGGCTGTGGTGGTCCTGGCCACAGTCAGAGCCTGTGACCGCTTGTGATGTGCTGCCTCAATAAGCATCAGTTATGACTGCCCTTGCCCCATTCAGTTGCTGTCCTGGGTCCAAGCTGCCTTTGTGTCCCGCACAACTGAGCGCTCCCCTTGGTTGCTACAGCCCTTGCCCTAGTGTGGAGCTACATTGCAGAGTAGGTAGGGCAGTGTGGACACTCAGTATGGGTATCAGCACTTAGCATGCGTCTGGGTGCGGCTGTGGCAGTCCCTGCTGGAGGCAGAGCCCCAAACCACTTTTGATTCACTTCCTTTTTATAAGCCCAGTAATGGCCTAGCCCCCACCCTGTTCAGATGCCTCCCTGGCCCCAGGCTGAGGCAGCCCTCGCCCTGATGTGGAGTTGTGTTGTGAAGCAAGCAGCGCCTGAGCGGGCACTTGGCTCAGGTTGGGACTCATGCCAGGCTGGTTGTGGGAAATGGACCAGAGTCCAGTGCAGTTTCAATTTGCTTTCTCTGCCTTGTTTCAAGAGTAAGCACATATTCACGCTTTTCCTGCATAGAGTCTATGTTTCTTACAGCCCTCCTGTTAGTCCCACTATATTTCTACCCAGCTAAGTGGACTCGTCTATCCAGTGTTGGACCCTAGGGCTGAAGCACTCAATATATGGGTCAACCCTCTGTGTCTCGCTGTAGGGGCACAGGTCCCAACCTGATTGCTTCTCTTCCCTTCCTTCCTGATTCTGTGTACATCTTTCTTACAGCTTTGGTTGTACAAGGGTCTTTCTGCCTGTCTTCAGTTAGTTTTCAGTGTGAATTGCTTCACATGGAAATCACTTCATGAGGGGTGGTGAGTTCCATGTCCTCCTACTCCAACATCTTGATCTCAGTGTGCTCCTTTTGTAATTTTTATATTTCTAATTGTGTTTTTTTCTTCTTAGAAGAATCCCTTTAACACTTCTTATAAAGCTAGTTTACACGCTGAGCTCTTTTGCTTTTTTGGTGTCTGTAAAACTCTATTTTTCCTTAAAATCTGAATATAGCCTTGCCAATTAGAGTATTGCTGATTGTAGACTTTTTCCCTTTTATCACTTAGAATATATTTTGCCACTCCCTCTGAGTGGGAGTGGCAAAATATATTTTATATATATATAAGTTTTTGCTGAAACGTCAGCTGGTAGTCTTATGGTAGGTCCCTTGTATGTAAATAGTTCCTTTTCTGCTGCTGCTTTAATATTCTCTCTTGATCTTTATCTTTTGCCATTTTAATTACAGTGTGTCTTGGACCTCTTTGGTTTAAACTTGTTTGGGACTCTCTGTGCTTCCTGGACTTGGATGTCTGTTTCCTTTCCCAGGGTTGGAAAGTTTCAGCTATTATTTCTAAAATAAATTCTCTGCTCCTTTCTCTTCTCCTTCTTGGACTCCTAAATATAGTGCCAGTATTAGTATGCTTGATGTAGTCCTAGTTTTCTCTTAAAGTGTCCACGTTATTTATTCTTTTTTCTGTTCTGCATGTGTGATTTCTGCTACTCATTCTTCCAGTTCACTGATCCATTCCTTTTTATTATATAATCTGCTGGCTGTTGATTCCTTCTACTGTGCTTTTTAAATTTTAGTTACTATATTCTTCAGCTCTGTTTGATCCTTCTTTATATTTTCTAGTTCTTTGTTAGACTTCTCACTGTTTTCATCCATTTTTCTCCTCAGTTTATTGAGTACCTTTATGATCGTTACCCAGAACTCTTTATTGGGTAGATCACTTTCCGCCACTCTGCATACATAGTTCTTCTGAGGTGTTTTTTTTTTCCTTTTTTTTTTTTTGTGGTACGTGGGCTTCTCACTGTTGTGGGCTCTCCTGTTGCGGAGCACAGGCTCCGGATGCGCAGGCTCAGCGGCCATGGCTCACGGGCCCAGCCACTCCGCGGCACGTGGGATCTTCCTGGACCGGGGCACGAACCTGTGTCCCCTGCATCAGCAGGCAGACTCTCAACCACTGCGCCACCAGGGAAGCCCTTCTGAGGTTTTATCTTGTTCCTTCTTTTGGAACATATTCTTCTGTTGTCTCATTTTGTCTAATTCTCTGTTTTTATTTCTATGTATTAGGTAGTTTGGTTATGTTTCCTGATATTGGAGAAGTGGTCTTTTGTAGGTGATGTCCTGTGAGGCTCAGCAGCACACTACTCTCTGGTTACCAGAGCTATATGCTTTAGGGCTTCCCCCATATGCAGGGTGTGCAGGTTCTTCTGTTAAGGAGGGGTTGACTACTGTGGGTGCACTGGTAGACACTGTGGGTGCACTTCTGCCTCCTGCCTGGTTGGCTGCCAGGCCCTTCTTTGTGTGGAGGCTGCCAGTTGCTGGTGGGTGTGGCCATGTCCTTGCACAGCTGGCTGTGGTGCCTTGGGGGTACTAGGGCTTTGCTAGCCAGGTCCTCAGGTGCATGTCTGCAGGGCCCTGGGAGGTCCTGCAGCTAGTGCCCACCTGCTGGTGGGCAGGGCTGTGTCTTGGCATGGTTGGTGAGCTTTATTTGTTAATGAGCAGTGAGATAAGATGATTTCTAATGTCCCCTTCCAGTTTTAGGATTCTGTGTTACTTCCCTTACTGTACTGTCTATGCTTTCTTTACCCACTATTCCTCTCATGTATTTTACAAAACATTTAGAATTTATTTTCAGTAACCACATATAGGATTTATTTTAAGTGTATCTTTAAAGGATGGGGTTGGATCCCCTTGGTATTTATTTTATATCATTTCAAATAAAATTATCCTACCTTTAGTTCCGTAAAACATTAGTTTTTACAAATGGAGGCCCAATTAGGAACAAAAAATCATGAATAATCTTAGTTTGTATTTTGCTTTTTTTTTTTTTTTTGGCAGTACTGCATGACATGTGGGATCTTAGTTCCCTGACCAGGGATAGAACCCATGCTCCCTGCAGTGGAAGCGTGGAGTCCTAACCACTGGACCTTCAGGTAAATCCCTGTATTTTGCTTCTTTTTTACTTTTGCTGACTCATTGAGGCAGGTCCACCTCAAAGCATGATCCTAGAGATAAGCATATTATCTGGCTTGTTTTATGAACTTTGGAATGACAGATAAAAATAATTTTTCTCCCAAAAGGTAGAATTCAAGAAAACAATAGGGCTTTTTTCTTTCTTTAATCTTTTAAAGTAATGAAATAAGAAATCTAGGTGTTTAACTATGAAGAAGTTTTACAGTGGATTAAAGCAGGTTCTGTAAAATTAAACTTTAAAAACTTATTTTCAAAATGTCATATGTAACTGATTAAAATGTGTTTTTATTTAAAATATACCAGCATGTGCAAAGGCATAACGCATTGCTAAAAAATGTAGTCTGGAAACAAATCAGGATACTGAAAATAAGGCTATAATTTTTTAAATAAGAGGAAAATATTTTCTTTACACATGAAGTTTTTGGTCCAAATGGTATTTAACCCACTGACTGATTAGTCTATTAAGGCATTCTATTCCAGAAGAACTTCATTTTTGGTAAAAATTGATTGCATTAGCACATTACTTATGATAATGGGCATAGATTTTTTTTTTCCCAAAGTGATGCTGTGGTTTTGCTTTTGGAAGGGAGTACAAGTTTTCTGTGGGCTTAAGTATTAAAAATGCTTCTTAAAAACTTGAAATTGTTATGCATTAAACCAGAACTCTTGGAGCTTTTTCAGATTTTACTGCTTATAGTCACTGGTCCCTTGAGTAGATATTTTATGAACCTGTTTTTACTTGCTGGAAAATAGAATTTTCCATAATTAAGGAAAAACATCAGTTATTTTATCCACTTGACTTTGTCTCTGCTTGTTATTGTTTGCTTTAGAGATTTATCTAAGTTATCGACATGATTCAGATTCCAGTGTGTGAAATAGAGCTTTTGAGAAGGTGCTTTGAATGGAAAAATAAATATCTTACAGAATATCTAGCTTTGGGTGTGTCTACTTCTGTTTGAATTTCTGGTTTTTCTTTGCATTTATAGCTATACTCCATTATAGTATATATCTTTGAGTATAAAATTGGTTAACACATTGAGAGTTCAGCTTATGAGACAGAGCATGATAAAATCTCAAAACAATTTTCAAATATACCTATTTACGAAAATACGAATATTTTTATTTTAAATAATGTCATTTTACACTCTACATATTTATACATTATGCCCATCTTTCATTATTGTAGACATCTTCTAATTTCCAGGAAATCTTCCTGTCTTCCTCAGTGACTGATGTACACAGCCTGTCTTCCATTCAGTCCCCTGCCATCTTCCTCCATAGCTCATAATTTGTGGTGATAACTCTTTTCATGTCCTGTATATATATATATATATATATATATATATATATATATATATATATATACACATATATATATATATATATATATTTTTTTTTTTTTGCAGTACACGGGCCTCTCACTGTTGTGGCCTCTCCCGTAGCGGAGCACAGGCTCTGGACGCGCAGGCTCAGCGGCCATGGCTCACGGACCCAGCCGCTCCGCGGCATGTGGGATCTTCCCGGACCGGGGCACAAACCTGTGTCCCCTGCATCGGCAGGCGGACTCTCAACCACTGTGCCACCAGGGAAGCCCCTGTATTTTTTACTTGACATCTATTTTCACGGCCATTCTTTAGATCCTTAACTTAACAAGAGTTGATTTAGTTTAAAAAATTCTATACCCTCTACTTAAAAATTAGGATTTTTTTTTTAAGCAATGGCTGTTTAATGAGTAGATATTTATCTTGCTATCAAGAAACTTATCTAACAGAGAATATATAACATTTATAAACAGCCATGATACTTACCAGAGAGGTAAAGTACGTGCAAAGTCAGAGGAGGAAGAAATAATTCTACCTGGGCAATCCAGAGGAAGTGGCATCTAAAAATGTTGTTAAATATTTTAAACATAGAGAAGTACAGAGAATAATCTAATAAAGAGATATAATTCTGCCACCTGGAATTAACAAATGTTATTTTTCAGAGGTCTAAAGGTAACATCTTTCTTCCTTTTGAACAAAACAAAGACTTTAGAATGTTTTAACCTTAGACTTCCCCTTCTTTCGATACCATTTTGTGGTGGTGGTGATAGTGTTTTTGGCTCATCTTTGCTCCTTGTATCCTGTTCTTCCCATTGGGATTTAATTCCCACCTTGCTGCAGTATCTCCTTTAGTGCTTCTTTCACATTTTCCATCTGTTTAAGCCCTGCTAAATTCTTTGTGTTTTCCACACGTGTCTTCCAATTTACTCATTTTCTCGCTGTCTGTGGATAATCAACTGCTTAACCTGTCCATTGATGTTTTTGTTCCAAATATTGCTGTTGGATTTTTTTTAAAGAAAATGTCTGGGTTTTTTTGTATTTTTCTTGCCTTGTGGCATCTATTTCTTTCTTCATCTCTTTTGACATGAAATATACTTCTTTTAATGTTTCTTTCAGAGTCTCTTATATATGGGTCTGAGTGTTAGTCCTGCCATCGGTTGTTTGTGTCTTCTGACTCGTTTTATAAGTGAGGCTCATTTCTTCTTCTTCTTCTTCTTTTTTTAACTATGAACCCTTTTTAGTGGGAGTTGCTTTCCCATGAGCCTTGGATTGTGAAGGCATGCTGATGTACAGATTCATGTTTGCTTCTGCCAAGGTCCTATTGGCTTCACTGAATCTGGAACAATTGCTATTCTTAATTTCCTGGTGGGGGAGTAGGCTTGGGTATTATGATTTCTTATGTTTTCTTTTCTACCAATGCCCCTAGACTTTCTTGTGACTGTCCCAGGCCAGTGAACAAAATTTTCCTACAAGTTGTTTTACAAATGGGATGGACAGCATTTTGTAGCTCCAGGTTATATGCAGGGAGCCAAGCCTAGTTCTAGCTTCCCACCTCTGACAGGGCTGCAGCCTGTCTTCTGTCCCTATATGGGTGTCGAATCACTGGTACCCATCACTTCCCTGAACTTCGGCCTCTGCTCATGCTCTGACTTTGCGTTCCTCTATAATTTCTGGCACTTGAGAGTTTTCTTGCTTTTAAACTTAGTTATTTACTTTATTTTATTTTATTGTTACAGTATATATAACATTTCTGTGTTGCATAGGGAAGCTTCTCATGTTTCTGTTCAGAATTGAGGGGTTGACATTTGAACCATGGCTTTGGAAGACAGGCAATGATGAGGTCATTCCAAGATAATGAAACAGCCTAAACAAAGGTATGGAGTGAGTAGTGATGAGGCTTTCATAGGGTATAACTGAAAACCTCATGGTTGACTTTGACTTAAGTTCAGGGTATGTGGAGATGATTAATGGGAAATGTGTTTGGAAAGGTAGGTTGGAATCAAGGGCAGTAGTCCTTGAATGGTAGGCTAAGGAATTTTGACTTCATTCTACACACAGCAGGGAGCCTATGAACGTCTGCTTGTGTGAGAGCGATGCAGAGCTTTGCCCTAGGAAGAGTAATTTGGTAACCATGAATAGGTTGGAATGGAGAGACCATACTGGAAATAGGGAGCTCAGTTAAGAGACTATTAGCAGTAGTCCAGAAAGAGGTAATAAGGAGCTGAAATAAGGTAATAATATTGGCAATGAAGATGATGTGAGAGGTAAATAGATATTTGTAGAGAGATACTGTGATGTAGATTTCTCACTGGTATGCAGGGGAAAGAGGATTCCAAAATGACCTTAAGAGTACATTGAAACTATTAAGAGAAGTAAGAGACACAGAGGGGTAGGTTTGTAAAGGAAGATGAGTTCAGTTACAAAAATATTAAATTTATAGTGCAAGTGAGACAGTCGAGCACAAAGGGCCACCCAAACAGAAAGAAGGGTAAAAGGGCAAAGGATAGCGTTATAGGGTTTAGTAGAACAGAGGTAGTGAATGAAGGTGGTGGTGAATGAATCCATTTCAGAGATGGAGTCAAGAATTGGAGAAGAGGAAGTAAGCCGAAAAGAAAACTAGTAAATTAGGAAGCAGGTGGAAGAAGAGAAATTTGGGGAATCATGTGTCAAAGCAGTTAGGAGTATGGTCCAAATTATAGGCATTTTTATGGAAGCCATAGGCTAAGACCATTTCACAGCTGGAGGCTGTCTCCAGATGTAGAGAGAGTGGAAGATGTTGAGGAGGACAAGGACAGAGAAAGGGTCAGTTCATAGGAGTGGGAGTTAAAACACAGAATATGAAGAATAAGAGGAAGATAAGGTAATGAGAGTGGAAATAATGTAGCAATTTAACTTTTTTTTTTTTTGCCGTACGCGGGCCTCTCACTGTTGTGGCCTCTCCCTTTAAGGAGCACAGGCTCCGGATGCACAGGCTCAGCGGCCCTGGCTCACGGGCCTAGCTGCTTCACGGCATGTGAGATCTTCCCGGACCAGGGCATGAACCCATGTCCCCTGCATTGGCAGGCGGACTCTCAACCACTGCTCCACCAGGGAAGCCCGCAATTTAACTTTTGAAATAAAATATACTAGGGTGTGCATAGGATTTATGAAGTATAGATCTGCACATATATGTTTGTGAATATATAAATGTATTATATATGTTGTATATGTATGTATGTAAATTTTTCCCACATTTAACATGTAGGTATTGGGATACTCTGTTACCCTGTGATAAAAGATTAACAAGCAGTACTCTAATTTGTCTAATTAAAAAAAACAAAAATGAAACCTTCACTCGGATCTTCATAATTGGGGTATAATGAAAGGGGGAAGAGAGAGGGCAACATTATTGTTGGAATAGATGTGGGAGTAGATGAAGGTCACAGAGTTGGAAAGGAGAAGTACATACTAATTAGTAAAAGGTAAAGGACTTTGGAAATTTGGGCTATGAAAAGCCTATTCCTTATGAAAGCATACTTTGTATTAATAGTGTCAAAGAGAATATGTACAGGGAGATCAGCTTGGTGCTTTGTGACCACCTAGAGGGGTGGGATTGGGAGGGAGACACAAGAGGGAGGAGATATGGGGATATATGTATATGTATACCTGATTCACTTTGTTTTAAAGCAGAAACTAACACACCATTGTAAAGCAATTATACTCTGATAAAGATGTTTAAAAAAGAGAGAGAGAGAACATGTAGTTTGGACAGGGACACTATGCTTTATCAAATGTCTCTTCTGTGCCATAGGCTTTACTTGTATATTTTTTATTTAATCTTCTAAAAAATAGTATGAGGTATTATCATCTCCCTTTTACAGAAAAAAATCCTGAAGTTTGAAAAATAAAAAAACTTTCTAAATCATAATGTTAGTAATTGTCCAAGGAGGGATTCAAACCCAAATGTATCTGTTTCTAAAATCTTTGTCCTTTCTACTAAACCATTATGTCTTTATATATTTATGTGGTACAGGGACAAAGGGGGAAATGGTACAGGGGAGAAGACTGGGGTGGTGTATATTTAATTTAGAGTCTGTAGTCACTAGGAGACCATGCCAAGGCGGAGAGTTTTCCTTCTTCAACCTTAACAGGATGCTTACCCAGCTACCATTGAATGGAGAGAGGAATTGAATTTGGTTTCTCCATCTAGGCTGTTAGCCTTATTACTAGCCCCAGAGAGCTCAGTATGTTTCATGCTAATAAAGAAATAGAAATTTGCAGCATTATCGTAGGAAGAAATTCCAGTTTATCAGGGCTTTGGCTGAGGCTTCATTGACCACTTAACTGATTTCATCCATCACTTTGTTTTTGCTGCTTTAGTAGATCAGCTTTTTAACCACTGATCAGTACTTAGGCCTGCTGTTTAGATGTGTAATCTTCAAAGGGTTCTTTGCTGATAAATCTGATTTTACTAAAATCTCATCTTAAATTAGTTATTGACTTTGCATGGAAACCAGGAGGGAGTCTACTAAAACAGTAGAAAGAACAATATGAATGTAACATGTTTTAGTATTAAATATACTTTAAAATGAATTATTATAATTAACATGAATTATTACAAATGGAATCAAAGTAGCTATAAGTAGTAATATTTGGTGAAATCAAGGTCAGCTAGGAATGGTTCAGTGTTTCCATGCAGATTGTTGACTGGATTAATGGCAGCTGTGGTTGTGACTATATTTTGTGCACTACTCTTTTTTTAATGAAATATTTCATACATAGAAAATATATAGTATATGTACTTTATAAAGAGTAATAATAAAACAGTTACTAAATTGTTTCCATTCTCATTGCTTCTCCTTCCTCTACTCCTTCAAGTCCTATATTTTGAATTCTACTTATTAACATATGAGATGGAGCATAACCAATGCTGTTGAAACTACCTGTGTGCATTTCTCTTACCCCTACTGTGGTTCCGCCTAACATCAGAGATTCACTCACCCTGAATATGGTGATTATCATTTCCTTGCTTTTCTTTACAGTTTGATCATATATATTCATTCTGTATTTAGTTTTGCATGTTTAGAACTTTATATAAATGGACCATGCTCTGCATATTTTCTGTAACTTGTTTGTAGTTTTGGTTTTCTCAGCATTGTTTGTGAGATTCCCTAATGTTAATACATGCATGCATGTAGCTGTAGCTCCTTTGTTTTTACTGCTGTATAATATTCTACTGTATAAGTAATAATAATTTGTCCATTCTCCTGTCAATGGACGCTTGGGTTTTCTTTTGTTCTTTTGCTGTAAGAAACACTACTGCTATAAGTATTGGGTTGGCCAAAAAGTTCATTCAGGTTTTTCCATAACATGTTATGGAAAACCCGAACGAACTTTTTGGCCCACCCAATACTAGGAATAGGCCCCTTGGAGCCCCTCGATGGAGAAATCTAGTAGGTTTTCTGTCCCTGTCTGCTATTATTACCACCCTAAAATTGCAAGAACGGGAGAGGCACAAGTAGCAGGTTCTAACTCTTTTCCAAGTGGCTTATACCTCCCTTGCATCTACCTCCTGTGCAAGTCCAGGGGAGGAGAGTGTATGAGATATTGGCAGGGGACGGCAGCATTTACCATACCTGAATACACCCTTCACTTTAAAATATCTTAACTTATGTGTTAGGATTGTCCCGAGAAACAGAACCATTAGGAGAAATAGAGGAAGGGAGGGAAGGAAGGGGAGAGATGGAGGAAAGGAGGGAAGGGAGGAAGGGAGGGAAGGAAGGAAAGGGAGGGAGGGAGGGTGGGAGGAAGGCAAGGAAGGAAGGAAGGAAGGAAATTATAAGGTCTTGGCTCACACAGTTATGGAGGCTGAAAAGTCCCATGATCTGCTATCTATAAGCTGGAGAGCTGGGGAAACCAGGGTGCATTTCAAAGGCCTGAGACAGAACCAACGGTGTAGATGCTAGTCCAAGTCTAGATGCCAGTCTGGAGCACCAAGGACAAGAGAAGATCAGTGTTCCAGCTTAAAGAGTCAGGCAAAGTGAATTAAACTTTCTTCCACCTTTTTGTTAATCTCAGGTTCTCAACAGATTAGATAATACCCACCCACACTGGGGAAGGCCATCTGCTTTACTTAGTTCATCAATTCAAATGCTAATCTCTTCCAGAAACACCCTCACAGACACTCAGATACACACACAGAGTAATGATAAACCATATATCTGGGTGTCCTGTGGCTTATTCAATATAATTTTATGTTGATGCATAAAATTAACCACCACAGCTTCTTTTGTCATACGATTATACGTTGTAGTTCTCTAGGTCTCTGCCTTAGTCCTTTCTCTCTTCTCATTCTGTCTCCTCTCCCTAAATATTAAGCATCTACTCTTATGGTTTCAGATACCATCTAAATACTGATAACTCCCAAATTATGTTCATTCCATAATTTTATTCTTAGCACTTGGTGCATATATCCAGCTACCATTCTGCATCTCAACTCATGTATTCTTATATAAGCGCTCCAGACTCAAGTCCAAAATTAAATTCATGATCTTTCCCTTTTCTCTTGTCCCACACCAATTTGCTTCTCCTCCTCCAGTTTTCCATTATCTCTGTGAGGGCATCTTTTCTGTTATACCTGACTAGGTAGCTGGAAGTTGAGCTTGACAGTACTTCCTCCTTCCCTTCCCCTTCCCCCATATTCAGTTGGTCCTTAAATATCTCTTGAACTAGTACTTTATTTCCACTGCCACCACCCTAATCCAGGAACCATTGTCTCAAGCCTGGAATAGAGAAACATTCTCATATGGAGTGTCTCTATAATCAACTTCTGCTTCTCTAATCCACTGTGCAGCCAAACTAGCCTATTTAAATTACCAGGTTCCTGACAAATTTTTAGTTGCTTCCCATTGCCCTTTGAATAAAATTTGAAGTTTTTAACATTCCTGTAAGGCCTTCTTTTGGATACTTTCTGCCTGTATCACTAGCCTCATCCTGAGCTGGGGTGACCTTTTCCCTGTATTCTCAGTATGCGCTGTTTCCTTATCCTTTGGATCTAAGCTTAACTGTCATTTCCTTAGGAAGGCCTTTTCTAAACTTGTTCACATTGGCTTCCCTTTTTATCCACACCCATAGAGCCCTGACTTTCTCTTTCATGATATTTATTAACATCTTTTTTTTTTTCCCTGCTGAATTACAAGTTCCATGAGAGCATGGAGTCTTTTCTGTCTGTTTTATTCTGAGAGTTGCTTCAATACCTGCCAAATAGTAGACACTGAGTAATTTTTTATTTTTTGAAAAATGAATGAGCTGCATACCTATGAATGTTTGCATTTTACCTGTCCCACACTTGGGGAAAAATTACTCATTCTTCTTTTATAAAGATGTGATGAAACTTCCGGCATACATCTGTTACTAGCATGGAATTCATAGTAAAACATTACATTAGGCAAACCAGAATGGGCTATGTCGTCTATGTGTTCAGTAATTCACACTCAAATCAAGAAAGTATTCCTTTCACTATGTAGTTACATTAACTTTCAGTAATAGCTATCTTGACCTAAAATTCCTGGTGTGTTCTTTGATAGTAATAAATTGTACAGTTTGCTTCAGTTATAATTCAGAAAGACTTATCTGAGCAATCTGTAATTATCTCTTACTTTGGAGCAATGTGGCTTTTAATTTCCAAATCTGAGCTTTGCTGTTCAGATGGTCTAAATGTCTGGAATAATTGGTCATTTGATTACCAATTATGTTAGTGTAAGTCTGAAATCAGCTTTAATAAGTAGTTTATTCAAGTTGCTGGCTAGATAATAAAGTGAAGAGTAGCATCATGACTGTTTGTGGAATTTGTTATATTTTTGGTTGCAGTTCATGAAGCCATGTATTTTTATGACCAAACTGCCCTCAGAATTATGGACAGTAATTCTGACTTGTAGCGCTTTCCTCATTTATGTTAGAATATATGGTTATCAATTTCTCTTTGTAGACAGTTTATCTGTTTTTCTGACACTGTGATTGGATTAGGACACCTGAGCACTAACCTCAGTTTTTTAGAATGCTTCTGCATTTTAGTGATAATTGTCTGAGCACATCATTGCTCTGATTGTTTTTAAATCTTGAGATAGACTTCAGGCTGTTAAGGGAAATCTTTTATAGCTTTGGCTGAATTTCTTATAAGAGCTCTTGGTCTTGACAGCTGAGATGTGTTAGCTGATCTCTCTTAATGGTACTTAGATTTGAATTTTGCAGGCTGGGAGGCAGAACTACTTGGAACTGGTCTTTTCAACGCATGATGGCTTTAAATGCAGACTTTAAAAAATGGGCCACCTTGTAAAAAGAAAGTCTTAGTCTCTAGAGTTCATTCCCTTTCTTAGTTTGAACCAGTCCAACTTTACAACTCAATGGAGTTAAAAATTTGGACTTTTTTTAATTTTTAAACTCTCCATAGGGCCTGGTAATTTGAGGTGGAGGAAACTAATATGAACTTCACATTTTCATTTCAGTTTAAATTCTGAGATTCTTTGATTCTCTGGAGCCAAAAGCATTTCAAGGGTTTTCATGAGGAGGTTATGACTGGAGGGGAAGAGTGCTGCCTCTTGGTTCTGAGTGACAACCCCTGCCCTCTGCCCCTAGCTGAGAACTCAAAGAATTGTTACATAGCACTAAAATGAGCTGAGTCCAAAACTTCAGCCATATGGTCAATATAGGGCTTTTAAAGGAAGGGAAATAGTAAAAGAGTAATTTCAGAGGAACTCTCTTATGTTAAAGAACTGAGAAAATGAAGTCTTTCTGAAGCTAAGTGTAAATTATACCACCTTCTTTGGGAGCAAAAGCTGCTAAATGTAACAGAAGAAAATGACAGTGTAGGAAATCAAAGTTCAGGAACAGGCTTTCAAGTGTGGTTTGCTTATGCTTAATCCTTTACTCCCCTCTCAGGATCCATTCCCTCCTTTTCCTCCTCCTTCTCCAAAGTCTGCTTGAAAGAGATTTTGATGGGTAATGGCAAAGGAAGGCACCTTTAGACGTAGTATAAATTAGGGCATAAGATGCCCTTTGTACAGGAATTATCTTAGACATGCTTTTGAAAACATACTTTTTTTTTTTAGCCTTATTAAAGAAAATAATCAAAGGTATGATTTTTAAATCTTTGAGTTTAGTCTGCTTTCAGTAAAAATAAGGTATAGGTACCAAAATAAGCAAACCTCTTTTTTTTCTTTCCTGGTTTCTGCTTGTAAGATTTACAGGTATTTAAAATAAACCCATGAAAAACAGAAATACTGTCCTGGGATTGGCTAAATAGTCAGAGCAATTACCTCCAGGCTCCAAAATCCAACTGAGCTTGACTTTTGGAAATAAATTTGGCTAAGACTTCTTCCTTATTCTGTTGTATAAAGGTGTACATGAAATGATACTGACCTCTGCCAGAAACCCCAGGAATCCTATTCAGTGATGTACTTGTAATGGTCATGAAAGAATTAAATCAACACAGATGTGGATTAATGTGAAAAAGTAGGCAAAACACTAAATTCTCATTGTGTGGTTTCAGTGTTGCAGATCCTTCAAAATGCTTTGGTATACCACAATAATTAAAGGGTTTAAGAACATTAAGATACTTAGAAAATAAAAGCCCACAGTTGAATAACAAGAATGACCTGTTTTATTTTTTAAAATTGAAATTAATGTAGATTGCTATGGTGAAAATAGGTCGAAATATTTAATAATAACTGTTTTGTGCAGCCCTAGAGATCAAAAACAGTAATGTAAATAAGCAGGTCTTTAAAGAATCATACTTACAAATATGTTTAATGTAAGTGATTGCTAGAAAGGAAATGCATTTTTTTCAATGCTATGCAAAGAAATTTTAATGGACTTGATGTTGGCAGTGAGAATCTACAAATTAGCATTAATAACTCAAATTTTAAAATATTTGCTCATTGCTCTAGATTATGACTGTATTCAAGAAATACTGTTTTCAAACACTAATGAATCATTTTAAATAAACTTTTAAAAACACATTTATGACATCAATAAGTATGACTGTTTATTACATTTTACCTATAAAAAGTTGAACTGTTTTATATACTCTTTATGGAAACAGTGCACAGTCATAAATTAAAAGATGCAACTGTTTTGGATATTTTACTGGTGGTCCTATGTTTTCCTGCCAGCAGTGCAGCTGTTTCAGGTTTCTCAGGATAACATATAAAAAGTTGTATGTACACTGCAAGTTTATGCTTGAATTGCCAAGCCAGAGATGGTATGACTCAACTTTCCCAGAAGCAAGTTATACCAAAATGTGATGAATTAAAACAGCTAGTTGCACAGTGGTTTGTATTCAGTTATGAAAACCAGTTCTCATTTATGATAGTTGGCTTTGTAAGGTTGACGCATTCTACTGTGGTACTTGAATTTTGCCATGAGTAAAGAGCCATTGGAGCTAAGACGTGCTTTTGAGGGTCTGAGGAAAGAGAAAAGGGTGATACAACGCTATCTGGGGTGTGGATAAAACTTAGCTGGAAACTTGTGTCAGGAATGGAACATTTTCATTTTCAAGATACCTGTAAAAATATTACTCACTTATTTGTGTGATAGTTACTGAATTCTCAATGAAGAGAAATTGATTTTATGCTGTTCCAGGTTAATTTTTAGACTTTCTGAGGTGATTTAACACTTACCTCATTTCTCATGCATCATAGTCTTAACAGTGGACATTTTATTTTATCCTGGGAGGTAATAAGCAGATACCTTTGTGGCCATGTATTAGGTTTGGTGAATCCCTATTTAAATCCCGTGATACCCAAGGTTTTATTAAGAGTTTGACAACAACTGTTTAATAACAGTAGTCTCCAAAAGTGAGATGCATCCCACCAGGATATGTAAGATGGGGTGTAGGGAGAAAATATTAGAACTTTTATTTAAACATTTTGGTTTCATCCTTTAAATGTTTCAAATTATATATATTTTATAATATACTTACTATATTATGTGTATATACTATGTAATAGTATATAATATATAAACATGTAATTTATGAACAAGTATACAAGTTTTAGAGCTGCACGCTCAAATAGTTTTACTGCTATAAATATACTATCAAAAAAGTTTGGAGATTGTTGCTCAATAAATATTCATTTCCTTTCTCCTTTCACTTTCCCCTTTCACCCTTGGCAGAGAAGCAAAGAATTAACACCTTGATTTGTGGCAGTGTGAATAAATTATAGCCAATTGCAGGAGCTTATGCTGTGTCTTACTTTGACCACTTTTTCTATTTGGCCTCTTGTATTGCCATATATTTTTTAATCACACAAGCTTATTAAACATGGATACAAATGAAAAACAGACTTGTTATTATGTTAGAAATAATAAGTTGCTCATGCATCAAGACTTTGACACACAGGAAGTCTGAATGAATGAATAGAAAAGTTTCCAAGCTATTAAAATGTTCTGGTACCTGATTTATTCATTTGCTATACCTGTAATTCTTAGGTGGATGAAGCTCCTTTACTTCCTGAGGCCTGAAGAAACAATGTGGTTTCTTAAACTAGGCATTAAAGCAAAGCTGGACATACTTGTTTTCTGACAGTGCTGGTAGTCATGCTAAGAAGTTGTCCCTCTTTGGCCAGGATTATCCCATTTTTTAGGGCTGTTTGTGTACCTTTATCAAGGTAGAAAGTTTTAATTGCTAAGTAACATGTGTGTAATTGAAGAATAATAGTATCTGTTACAGCCTTTTGAGATTGACTCAAAAGACTCTTCTGTATTTACTAATTGGGACATTCTTTTGAACCCAAGCTCAGTTTTGGATGTAATTTTCTAAGGTTTCCTTTCCTGTAAGGAGGGAGACAATATATTTTTGTAATATTGAAGTAATTTTGAAGTAACTAGTGTGTTCTCTCCCCTTTATCACTTGTTTACGTATTTTCTTCAGAACATATTTATGTAAAATTTTAGTAATACAATAGTATTATGATGTGCATTTATTTATTAAGAGTATGCCAGGAAGGAGAGCGGCAGTTAGGTACCCGAACAAGAGCCAGCAAAATAGATTAGTTCTGAAAATTGGGAATAGGGAACATTTTAAAAACAAGTATTATTTCTGAAACCTCCTTCAGAGCTGTTTTTAGATCTTAATGTAATTCGCTTTATAATTTAGAGTTGGTATGTTTCCTTTTAAAAGGAAATAATGCATTTATAAAGTCTGAACATTTCAGCCTTAGAATTCCTCTTTAACATTTGAATCAGTTTTACTATTGCTTTTTAAAGTGTTACCAATTTATATGTGCTTTCTATATCAATGGTACACTTTTTGTTTTGTTTTAGGTATTTAAACCATGTCAGAGCTGCCTCTCCACAGGACCTTGCTGGAGGCTATACTTCTTCTCTGGCTTGTCACAGAGCACTACAGGATGCATTCAGTGGGCTTTTCTGGCAGCCCAGTTAACCTTTATTTCTCCTCTATAAGATTTGGACCCTGGAGCCGAACCAGGGAGCTAGCAGAAGTAAAGCAGACTTGTAAAATTATAGCCATGTGCAGCTGTACAGCAACAGTACTACCACTAGCAGCTGTGTTAAAGTATTTATAGAGAGCAAATTTCAGAACTAAGCTGAGTAATATAGTGGATAAATATTTGTGAAAAAGATTTATTTTTTACTTATATTTTTCTGAGAGGGATTGAAGCTGTTAAGACTCATCTAATGGAAGCTATGAATAATTCACCTGTGTATGTTTGAGGTTGACAGACTTGTAAAATCCTTTAAAAAATAAAGCTAGACTTTATACTGTTTTGTGGTTTTTCTCTTATTACAGTGTTTTACTTGAACACACATTAAAAATGCCATTTTGAATACGACACTTAGTGTTAATATCCAAGTCTGTTATTTCTTCTCATAAAATGTTCCATTTTTTCCCCAATGTCTTCTTAATACTAGTCCAGACAAGTGGATATATTTCCTTCTACCAACAGGTTGTGGCAAGTAAAACTTGACCTGTGATAATGTCAGTCTCTCAACATTAAGGACTCAGTGCCTGTTTTGAGCAGTGGAAAGTGAGACGAACCTTGATCAATGTGTTATAGTTCCCAGCTGTGAGCCTCGCTTAGGCTAAACCAGAGTACTAACCTGCTTTCATGACAAATTCAAAGAAGTAAGTTAATAAAATTTAATACTTAAAAGGCACCTTTCACCTCAATGTGAGCTCATTTTATGATGAAACCTTGGAGACTGGAATGAATATATTTTAAATGAAATTTCCCTATGAGTAAATTGCACACTCTGGTACAGTTTCTGTTGAAACTTCAAAGGCTTTTAGTATACCCAGAATGTTGCTTAAAGAGTTTGGATGTGGATAGGATATATATTTGTAGTATCTCAACCTTGTGTGAGTCTGTTACCTAGACAACTGGGTATGGGACATTGTTTCTCAAGGAAATTAAAGGATTTTTTATTAAATCTCCATTACAACAGTTGTTAGAGTGGCAAGTTATGTGAAACAAGATTTGTGGGTTATATTAGGGTGGAATATCCATATGTAACAGCTCCATCTTATTTGACTAAGTAGGTATTAATTTCAGGAGTACATCTTCATCTTTATAACACTTCTAACTATCTTTGATAATTGAGAAAACCAAGGCATTGAATAATTGAGTAGGCCAAGATCATATACACAAGTTAGTAAAAAGCCAAAATTAGAACAAAAGTTTTTTATCCAAGTCTAATTCTATCTATAACTCTACTGGTCTGCATCCTATTTCTCATATCTATTA
Organism: Monodon monoceros; assembly: GCF_005190385.1. Lineage (NCBI taxonomy): Eukaryota > Metazoa > Chordata > Mammalia > Artiodactyla > Monodontidae > Monodon > Monodon monoceros. The sequence continues at coordinate 134,229,279 of NW_021703778.1, forward strand.
GTTTTCCCCAATAGAGGACTAGCATTTTAAGTACAATACATAAATCTGTTCAAAGAATAGTGAGAACGTTGGACTTGTGGTTAGAGATTTTCTGTACTCAGCTGCCAAAGTAAGGTATCCAGTCTTTAAAAAAGAAACACTGTTATTTATTCTCAGTACCTTGTATGATGTATTTAAATGGAAGGAACTAATTATTAACAAAACATTTCAAAGGCTTTCAAAACTTTTTTTTGAGCCTACCTTATTATTGTGGAAATTGCCTGCACCTGATTTGGCAAATCAGTTAAATTCCACCACCTAGATATGTTTGTAATTATTTTGCCCTTACTATGGCCATACTTTGTTCAATAGGCTGGGTTTAGAAGTTAACTGACCCTATTAGATCAAAGGGAATGGTGAAAGATAACCTAATGGCAACAATTCACTAAATAACAAATATTCTACATTGATGAAATTATCCCCAATCCTCCCAGTGATTTCCTCTCTCAGAGACAAAAGGCTGTACAAGTCTTTTCATCTACATGAATTTAATAAGTCTTTTAATATTTTATAACACTAGCACAGAAACAACTACTGAGCATTAACCTATATGCCAAGCACTGTGCTTCATGCTTTGAATTGTCTAATCCTTCTAATAGTGCTAATATTATTTCCCCATTTTAACAGGCGGAGATGCTAAGGCATGGAGAGGTTCAGCAACCTGCCAAAGGTCAATACCTCTTAAAAGGAGAAGAGTTTGGATTTGAACCCAAGTGGTTAAACTGCAGAGTCCATGTTCTAGAGATAACTGTCAAACTGTCAAACTTAAAAACAACAGCTGTGCAAAACCAAATCTGAGTAGTCAAACTTCTTAAGACTTCCAGGAAATTTTACAGATCAAGTATCTAGTTCTTATATGGGATATAAGTGACATCAACTAAATAATGGTGTTGATATCCTTGAGAGAAGTCCTGAGGAATTCATTATGTAGAACATGATTTGACTGCTAACTGCACTCCCTTTTATGCAGATATTAATGGATTGAATACATTTACTTGGTAATTAGGATGCATTATTATTTAGTATTCCTTAATTTCTTTCAATAAATATTTGAGTTAAGCTTCTCTTAGAAGTTACCTTTAGGCTGTCAGCAGGTGGTTTGGAATAATCATTTCAAAATCTAATTAAGGTGGCAGAAAACTTGTCAAAAAGTTAACAAAATTAAAAAATTCTACCTAATGAGTGCTCTAGCTGTCATTTTCTAGTGGATTAACCAAGAGTTCAGTTACTAGGTATCACATCAAAAAGTTCAGGATGAGCCAAATTTAAATAATGAAATAATCACATGTTCACTTATCCACTCTGAGGGAAAAAGGAGGAGAGGTTAAAGTGTGTTAATAGAAGCATTTAAAGAATTGTTTTCTTCTTTTTTTTTTTTTTGGCGGTATGCAGGCCTCTCACTGTTGTGGTCTCTCCCGTTGCGGAGCACAGGCTCAGCGGCCATGGCTCACGGGCCCAGCCGCTCCGCGGCATATGGGATCTTCCCGGACCAGGGCACGAACCCGTGTCCCCAGCATCGGCAGGCAGACTCTCAACCACTGCGCCACCAGGGAAGCCCCAGGAATTCTGTTTTCTTTACAATTATATACTGCATATTTTTTCTAATTAAGGGGTGACTAAATGGATCTTACCACTTTACATATGAATAAGAACATCATTTGCACCCACACTTAATATGTATAGCCTAGCACATGGATGTATCAATACAGTACTAGGAAAAAAGTTCTTATGCCTACTTGCAAATTAATTATCTTCACCTAGATCGGGAGAAGGAAAACTGTAGACCCCTGGCGAAATCCAGGGGCTTCCTTTTTTTGTATGCTCCATGAGTTAAGGTTGGTGTCTGTATATTTTTAAGGTTGGAAAAAGCCAAAGGAATAATATACTTTTTAACATGTGAAAAGCATATGAAATTAAAATTTCAGTGTTCATAGTTTTTTTTTTGGAATATGTGTTTATGTATTATCTATGGCTGCTTTTGGACTACTATGGCAGTTGAGAGGCAGCAGAGACCTATAGCTTAGAAAGCCTAAAACATTAAATGGCCCTTTACAGAAAGTTTGCTGACCCTTGACCTACATACACTTGGAGGGGAGGGAGAGGAAGAAAATTAGAAGTCCCAAACTAGCAATCCCTGGCTGAATTAGCCCTCAAGGTTTTGCATAGGATAGGTTGGGTTGAACTCCAAAACCATTTTAAGTGTCCTTTGATAAGGAATAGAAGCTCCAATTCATTACTTCCCTATACTTCTTACCATTTATTGCCGTCATCTATTTATATTACCTAGCTTCTGAAGGCATTTGAGTTTGTAATTAATGACTTAGATTAGGGGTCCTCAAACTTTTTCTGTAGGACCAGAGAGTAAATATTTTAGGCTTTGTGGGCCAAGAGACAGAACTGAGGCCATTATGTAGATACAAGAGATACAATAAATTGGCACAATTTTTTAAATTAACAGACTTCAAAATACAATTGAGTACATTTTTTGTAGGGCTTTTTGGAGAATTACATTTCCTTTGATTGGGGTTCTAAGTGTTCCTATCATCAAAATGAATTTTAATTGATCACATGTTGATGGTTATATGTAATGAGATTTTACACATTTCATCTTTAAAAAAGTCTTTTCAGACAGATACTGCCAAATTCTAGAACATGTGATTTTAACTGAACATATACATCACTTGGAAGGCATCTGTAAAACTATGAGATTCTTAATCCCTTGGTATTTGCCTTTTAGCATGTCATTACAATAACACATTAATCACTTCCAATTGAAGATCAGATGGAAGTTCAATTGTAGTTAAATGGATTTTGAAATACGGAAATTTCCTTTGCATTTGCACCAAGGTTCCAAGAATGCTGAACTCAGAAAATATATCCACTGCTAATTTATGAGAATGAAAATCTTGTTTCTTGTTTTAATTTTTGATAGCATGAGAAATGTACAGTTGTAGTCATTTCAGACTACTGCAGTATGTTTCACATTAAAGTTATGTTTGCCTTGTAACTGTAGGTTGATATCTTTGAGAAATATTATCAAGTCTTTAGCAAAAACTAATTTCCAAAGACACTCAGTATTTTAGAAGTGTTTAAGGTTGATTCTTCTTAAGAAAAATTTCAGTCTTGTCCATGACCCCCAAAAATTGCAGTCATACCTTACAATTGCTAAGCAAATAAAACTTAGGTTAAGCTGAAGAAATTCAGCTTCAATTTCTGACAAAATTCAAGGACTCTGAGGATGGTTAAAGTCCATGAAAGCAAATGAAGTTTATCATTGACATTACTGGTTCACTAACACATGATAGATTCAAATATTTGTTGCAATGTACTTGCTGGTGAATAATATAGTGAATAACTATAGGTTTTAAACACCGTGCATTTTCATAAGCTTTGTAAATTTTTCCAACTAGAGCTTTTTCTACCTCACACTTTTCTTTTTAACCATCATCAGTTATAACACATCAGATTCTACTTCAGGTTTTACAGAATTAGTTTTCTCAGTTTCTTTGAAAGTATTCACCAGTAGTTGTTCCGTGCAGAGTATTCATAGAGGCTAATTCTTCAGTAACTTCAAAGTCAGAATTGACGCCTCAAATAAACAAGAACTGAGCAGTATTGGTAATGTCTATCAACTCATCAAGAGTAAAGAACTACTTGGACTCATTACCTTTCTGACTATTGACGGTGCTCTCAATGTTCTCAACTCTGAGCAACTGTCCTTGCCAAAAGGCCAACAGTCCTAGACAAGTTTGCTTTCTCCAGACACATTTCTTAGACTGCTGCTTTCAAACACAATTAATTCACCGACAGTAAATGGTTTTCCTTGCTTGGTTTAACAAGAGTCACTTGGAGACTTACTTTGGTTGTAGCCTCACTTTCATTTTGTGAAGAAATTCTGCCATGAATTTCCAGTTTAAATACCTAATTTTTCTGACAGTTGCTTGCCTGTGAGTTGGAAATACTGTGATGAGTACTTCTTTGAGAAATGTCAAAGTATATTGTACTTCAGCTCAGGTATAGATGCTTTGTCATCTAATTCAATGGCAAAAAAATTCACACTCTACTGTGCCTTAAAAGCAAGCATGAATGGCCACTTTTCTTATTTTGGAATGAGGGATACATACTGGTAATAGTAAAATAAAATGTTATAGCTTGGCAATACACATGGCACTCAAAATGTTGTTGAGTTATAACTGTGTCACTGTGATTTCTAGTGTGCTGAGCAGCAGTATGAAGTGATGAGAATCATATCCCATCTGTGTTGCAACTACTCAACTCTGCTGTTATACCATGAGGGCAGCCATAGCCAGTATGTAAACAAATGAGTATGGTGTGTTCTAATAAAACTTTATTTATGGACACTGAAATTCAAATTTCATATAATTTTCACGTCACAAAATATTATTCTTTTGATTCTTTTTCAACCATTTAAAAATGTAAGAACCATTCTCAGGTCACTTGCCATACAACAACAGGTGGTGGACCAGATTTGGCCTGCTGGACATAGTCTGCCTATCTCTGATCTAAATAATCTCATTTGTTAGTACTTTTATAGTAATAGTGTAGGAGTACTTATATAAAACTTAGCTACACTCTTCAACTAAGGATGACTGTAAAATGATTAGTTCTTTCCTAGTTAGCACGCAATTATCCTACCTTCAGAAACTATTTTCCCAAGAGAAAGACAATATTTAAACATATTTATCTAATAAAATATTAGATATATTTGATGATAAAATTATAACATAAAAATGTATTTAGTAGACTTATTTAAATTTTAATTTGATAATCCCCAATTTATAAGACAGCTAGGGCAAAATATAAGGGTTCAATACTAAAGTAAATGAATGCTAAAATATAGAAATCATACAAATGATATTTCACTACATAAAGGTCTAGTGGGGAGCTGGAGAAAATATTTCCAATTAAGTGATTGAAGCAATTTGTGTTTTTTCTTCCTAAAAGTCTTTATCTGTCCTCTGGCGTTTAATAGGTGGATCTTCATGATTGTCTGTAACAAATCCAGAAAATCTATATTAGGTAAGATACTTAACATTTGAAAATACTTTTAAAAAGCAAGTAATACAGGCATTTTAAAGATTTTTAATCTAATTAACTTACACATGAAATAGTAACATTCCTGCGGATTTATTATTTTAATGAAGTAGACTTCTACTAGACTGAACAGTAAATCATACTAAAATTTGTAAAATTGTGAGAAAGTAGTCACAATTGAATGGCAAGGGGTCTTGAACTGAAATATCTAACTAGAATGAGTTTAACCTATTTCCAAGTTTAAAAAATAATATAAAATATATATGTAGCCCCAGAAAGTTATATGAAAAGTATTACAGCTTACATTTAATTTCCCAGAAATTGCTCACCTCCATTTAGGGTCTGGTTCTTGTAAAGTATAGCAGCAGGAATCCGAAAAGTGATGCATAACATTTCCTTGTTAGGGGCCACATTTCTTACTAGGTGAACTGAACTGCATGCCTCCAGGGAGATGCCTAACACAGTTCCAGCTCGTTGCTGAACATCCTTAGCAGGATTAGCATCTTTGGAAAAGCTGTAACAGTGCACAATGGGAAAAAGCTCACTGCCGCATGGCTGTCCATCTAAGAGTGATTTGAAAGCACTGAGAAACTCAATAGCCTTTGCTGGCAAGTTCATGACAATGTGCACAGAGTGTTTTCTTTCTTTTGACAGTGGTCCCAGCTGCTGCATTAATTCTTCTCTGACTGGTCCTTGGAGGAAGTCTTTCCCATCCAAGTTAAAGACTTTCACCTTTTGGTCCACTTTATTTAATTTACAATTGTGTAGTAACCATTTATGGGATTCAGGATTGAGATCATTGGCAAATACAGTGCAGTTTTTCTTTGCTACTGGAATGGCAAAGGGCCCAACCCCAGCAAAAACATCAAATAGGACATCCCCAGGTTTGAGAAGTTCTGTGATACGGCTGTGTTCTGTGGAGAGACGAGGATTCCAATAGACTTTTGAAAAATCAAATTCATAAGTGTAGTTGTTCTCTCGAACCTGAAAAAGGTATTATGCTTTTGGTTAAACTGCTTAGTCTTAAGTTCTAGTCACTGATATTGGATGGATGCACTCACAGACACACACACATTTAAATTTAGTATTATTAAGAGCAAAAAAAGCAGTGCATTTAAAGGCATTTTAATTAGAATTCTGGTGTTTATGCTATACTTGAGGCCACTTAATATCTTGCATTAGAAGTTTTCATGAGAAAAGTTATCTCTTCAAAGCCAAATGGTTCTCCATCATCCTAAAGGGCTATAAAGTGGTTCTCCAATCACACTAGGAATTTTTCAGATAGGCCAATTGACTGGCTTAATTATACTCTCTCCTGTCACCTGATAGAAAAAAACCCTATACTTTGAAAGAACACACTACACATATCTTCATGGTGGGTAGCTAAGTTGCAGACAGCACTTCTACACAGCAAGCAAGCTTCCCTCCTTAGTTTTCAGTTTGTCAGGGGGAGTCATGATAGATGTGTCATATGTCATTGAATTTGGAGGTATTTTGCTATGTTTTCAGACAGTTACTTGGACTTTGCAGGTTTCATGTCTATAAATAGAGCCAGTGTATAGAACAAATTATTCCCCTACTTTCTCCTTTCCCAAATCTGAGTTTTCATGGATAAACTAAATACATACAGTGAAGCAACGTTTTGAACAAAATTAAGACTTTGAAGCATTTCTTTGGGGATTATCATAAACATGATAGAAAACAGAAAACAAAACTAAAATTATAGTTGTAGAACGTGACCTCACCCATCATCTTAAGCCCCTTATTTTAATAGATGAAGAATCAAAGGCCAGAGAGTTCCTAAGTTCTATAAATATGACAGAGATATCTTCTGTATTCTCTCTTCATGGACCTTAATTCCAAATTTGTACATATTTTTTTCTTCCTGACCACATCAGATGCTCTGGCCATATTATTAAGGTTCCAGTATTGGAAATGTTTCTTTATGATTCTGCCAACTAAAACTCTTTCTAGGTATATAACTTGGAATGCTTAAATATGTCTTGGGATGCTTTTTCCGAAATCTCCTTTCTACTCCCCTTTTAAGCTCTTTAGTGTGAATCACAGTTCTAGCTTAAAAAATTAGATTCTAAGTATCCCTCTGGTTTTATCATGCTGTCTTTGATATCTTGCTACCTTAGTTAAGCATGACTTTCAGCAGATTCACTTTAGGAATCTTTTTACCTCACAATATACACACATACTACTTAAATGTTGCATGAGCTCCTATAGTTAAACTTAAATGTGATTCTGTTTGGAGCAAAGAAATTATATTGAGTTTTTACATTTATTTGACAGTATAAATATTAGGTATAAAGTATGTCCTTAAGAACAAGCGTTAGTTGACTTAGGAAATCAATCACAAGGCATTTATAAAATTACAGAAGTTTCTCAGAACTTTTAGATGTTCTTTATGAGAAGAATGATACTATCTGTTACCCTAAGGGTCAGTACCAAGAAAAGAACATGCACAATGTTCAATCAGGGTATGCCTAAAGTTTAGTAGGTCTTCATGTCAGCTGAGATAAGCACTGTTATTACCAAAGGATTCATATTCAAATCTTGCTTGCCATAACAGACCTCATACATTACACACAAGTAGTAGGCAGTGGAGGTTTGGTATACAAGGAAAGACCATGCATGGACTCGAGTCAGAAGCCTTGCTCCAAACACTCTGCTCAGCCATTCCTAGTTATTTCATCTGCATAAAGAGAGTATGAATAACAACAACCATTATCTTGTGGGTCTCTTAGGATTTGTTATATTTAAAGCATTTAGCTCAGGACCTAAAATAAGTGTGTAGTAAATGGTATTTTAATATCCTGACACTATTAAATTCTGGAGAAATATTGGCCCAGAATCTTAAAATTATTTTGCATAAGTTCTCTCCTGAGTTTTATAAAGTCCTGTTTGAAAGATATGACTAACACTTTAAGAGTGGCTTTTGTTATTAAAATTATGGAGAGAGTTTAACCTATTTCTTAGCTTGGGTACAAAATTTCACATAATGTTAACATGTAATTATCTAAGGGGCTAAAAAAGGTTTATTATATCCGACGCTCCAGAGGATTTGGGGGGTGGAAAATAAGAAAGTGGTTTATACCAGGAATCTGTTCCTACATATTTTAAATTATTTTTTCTTTGAAATAGATTTGTTTTTTCTTATAAAAGAAATATGTGCTCAGTAGAAAAGTATACAGATGATAACAAAGGTCACCAGTAACTATACCAAGTAAAAATATGCTCACTGTTAATGTTCTGGTGTATACGCATATTTACATACTTAAAATTATCATAGTTAAAATGTAACTATGTTATATATACTATTCTACAACTTATTTTTTGTCACTTAACGTGTCAGTGGACAATTTAAGTATGGAGCTAAATATAAATAATCTTTAATGATGAAGTATTCCATTGTATTGTTATACCAAAATGTAATCAATTATCTACTGATGACATTTAGGTTGTTTCCATTTCTTTGTTTTATTTATTATTATAAAAATGATGCAGGGACTTCCCTGGCGGTCCAGTGGTTAACACTCCGTGCTTCCACTACAGGGGGTGGGGGTTTGATCCCTGGTGGGGAACTAAGATCCCACATGCCACACGGCGCAACCAAAAAAGGAAAAAAAAAAAAAATGATGCAGAACCTAGTACGTACATCATTACAGTTTTGTCCAATTATATCCTTGAGATAACTTGCTATAAATGGAATGCTAGGTCAAAGGATGTGTCTATTCAAAACTGCAATATATTACCATATACTCTTCCTGACTGTATCAAATTTGCACTCCCATCAATAGTATATGTAAATGCTCACATTCTCACATATTCATCAATACTGGGTATTTATTATATATTCTTAATCTTTGTTATCTATTCTGATTTCAAACATTAATCTTGATATACACTATATTAGGAGACAATAAAATACTCCATACCTTGGTCATCATATTTTCCTCTCCAGATAGCACTTCCATTTGGAAATTTCGGTAGGTATTATCAATGTTATTAATTTTATTTACCACTGAGGTGATTCCTGGATTTTTGTCAATCATAACTTGGCCTAAAAGCAGAGAATTCATAATAAATATTGCTGTTTGGTTGCAAAATAAAAGCTAAAACTGCAAGTATGAAATTGATGTGAACTATACTTTCTTTTGGTTTATAGACAAAACCTGCATCTAGTATGTGTAAAGAGGCATGCAATTCTAAAAATTCAACAGATTACTAAAGTTAATGTCTGACAGCCCCCAATGCAAACACACACAAAAAATGTGTGGGTACATTTATAAGAAAAAATTTTTGAGGAGTTTTGTTCTACCTAATATTTTTCCGTGTCTTTTACTTAGTCTTCTCAAATGTATCAATACAGCAGTAAGCAAACAGGTAGACCATAGGGAACTGGTTAAAAAACAGAAGGAAGAGATGTAAGGACTTTGGGAACAAATGGTCCCAGAAAACACCAGCCTGTCCTCATTGGCCTCAAACCAAATGTTTGCTTGATTGTGTATTTGAAACAGATACTTCCACTTTGGAAACACATACCAGCAAAATAATGTTTACAAATAAAAGAAACATAGATTCTTTAGAGTTTTATCTAAATAAAATGTCCATTTACTTAAATTGTTCTTTATGTCAAATATTTGCCAGAGCAGAAAAAGCTACAAGGATAAAGTACACCAGCAATGGTATACTGATGCCCTATAATCAAAGTCTACATTTTTGTCAGCACTTTAAAAATTTATAAGAATCTATACACTGATTGGTTCAAGATGGTGGAATAGAAGGATGTGCTCTCCCTCTTGTGAGAACACCGGAATCACAAATAACTGCTGAACAATCATCGACAGAAAGACACTAGAACTCACCAAAAATGATACGCCACATCCAAAGACAAAGGAGAAGCCACAATGAGATGGTAGCAGGGGTGCAATCACAATAAAATCAAATCCCATAACTCCTGGGTGGGTGACTCACAAACTAGAGAACACTTATACCACAGAAGTCCAACCACTGGAGTGAAGGTTCTGAGCCCCACGGCAGGCTTCCGCACCTGGGGGTCTGGCAACAGGAGGAGGAATTCCTAGAGAATCAGACTTTGAAGGCTAGTGGGATTTCATTGCAGGACTTCGACACGACTGGGGGAAAGAGAGACTCCACTCTTGGAGGGCACACACAAAGTAGTGTGTGCATCGGAACCCAGGGGAAGGAGCAGTGACCCCATAGGAGACTGAACCAGACCTACCAGCTAGTGTTGGAGGGTCTCCTGCAGAGGCGGGGGGGAGGGCTGTGGCTCACAGTGGGGACAAGGACACTGGCAGCAGAAGTTCTCGGAAGTACTCCTTGGCGTGAGCCCTCCCAAAGTACGCCATTAGCCCCACCAAAGAGCCCGGGTAGGCTCCAGTGTTGGGTCACCTCAGGCCAAACAACCAACAGGGAGGGAAACCAGCCCCACCCATCAGCAGTCAAGTGGATTAAAGTTTTACTGAGCTCTGCCCACCAGAGCAACAGCCAGCTGTACCCACGACAAGTCCCTCCCATCAGGAAACTTGCACAAGCCTCTTAGATAGCCTCATCCACCAGAGGACAGACAACAGAAGCAAGAAGAACTACAATCCTGCAGCCTGTGGAACAAAAACCACATTCACAGAAAGATAGACAAGATGAAAAGGCAGAGGGCTATGTACCAGATGAAGGAAAAAGATAAGACCCCAGAAAAACAACCAAATGAAGTGGAGATAGGCAACCTTCCAGAAAAAGAATTCAGAATAATGATAGTGAAGATGATCCAGGACCTTGGGAAAAGAATGGAGGCAAAGATCGAGAAGAAGCAAGACATGTTTAACAAAGACCTAGATGAATTAAAGAACAAACAAACAGAGATAAACAATACAATAACTGAAATGAAAACTACACTAGAAGGAATCAATAGCAGAATAAATGAGGCAGAAGAATGGATAAGTCACCTGGAAGACAGAATGGTGGAATTCACTGCTGCGGAATAGAATAAAGAAAAAAGAATGAAAAGAAATGAAGACAGCGTAAGAGACCTCTGGGACAACATTAAACGCAACAACATTTGCATTATAGGGGTCCCAGAAGGAGAAGAGAGAGAGAAAGGACCCGAGAAAATATTTGAAGAGATTATAGTTGAAAACTTCCCTAACATGGGAAAGGAAATAGCCACCCAAGTCCAGGAAGTGCAGAGAGTCCCATACAGGATAAACTCAAGGAGAAACACACCGAGACACACAGTAATCAAATTGGCAAAAATTAAAGACAAAAATTATTGACAGCAGCAAGGGAAAAATGAAAAATAACATACAAGGGAACTCCCATAAGGTTAACAGCTGATTTCTCAGCAGAAACTCTACAAGCCAGAAGGGAGTGGCATGATATACTTAAAGTGACAAAAGGGAAGAACCTACAACCAAGATTACTCAACCCGGCAAGGATCTCATTCAGATTCAATGGAGAAATCAAAAGCTTTACAGACAAGCAAAAGCTAAGAGAATTCAGCACCACCAGACCAGCTCTACAACAAATGCTAAAGGAACTTCTCTAAGTGGGAAACACAAGACAAGAAAAGGACCTACAAAAACCCAAAACAATTAAGAAAATGGTCATAGGAACATACATATCGATAATTACCTTAAAGCTGAATGGATTAAATGCTCCAAACAAAAGACACAGGCTTGCTAAATGGATACAAAAACAAGGCCCATATATATGCTGTCTACAAGAGACCCAATTCAGACCTAGGGAAACATACAGACTGAAAGTGAGGGGATGGAAAAAGATATTCCATGCAAATGGAAATCAAAAGAAAGCTGGAGTAGCAATACTCATATCTGATATAATAGACTTTAAAATAAAGAATGTTACAAGAGACAAGGAAGGACACTACATAATGATCAAGGGATCAATCCAAGAAGAAGATATAATAATTATAAATATATATGCACCCAACATAGGGGCACCTCAGTACATAAGGCAACTGCTAACAGTTATAAAAGAGGAAATCGACAGTAACACAATAATAGTGGGGGACTTTAACACCTCACTTACACCAATGGACAGATCTTCCAAATAGAAAATTAATAAGGAAACATAAGCTTTAATGACACAATAGACCACATAGATTTAATTGATATTTATAGGACATTCCATCCAAAAACAGCAGATTACACTTTCTTCTCAAGTGCACAAAGAACACTCTCCAGGATAGATCACATCTTGGTTCACATGTGAAGGCTTAGTAAATTTAAGAAAATTGAAATCGTATCAAGTATCTTTTCTGACCACAACGCTATGAGATTAGAAATGAATTACAGGGAAAAAACGTAAAAAACACAAACACATGAAGGCTAAACAATACGTTACTAAATAACCAAGAGATCACTGAAGAAATCAAAGAGGAAATCAAAAAATAACTAGAGACAAATGACAATGAAAACACAATGATCCAAAACCTATGGGATGCAGCAAAAGCAGTTCTAAGAGGGAACTTTATAGCTATACAAGCCTACCTCAAGAAATTAGAAAAATCTCAAATAAACAATCTAACCTTACACCTAAAGGAACTAGAGAAGGAACAAACAAAACCCAAAGTTAGCAGAAGGGAAGAAATCATAAAGATCAGAGAGAAATAAATGAAATAGAAACAAAGAAAACAAAAGCACAGATCAATAAGACTAAAAGTTGGTTCTTTGAGAAGATAAAATTGATAAACCATTAGCCAAATTCATCAAGAAACAGGGAGAGGACTCAAATCAGTAAAATTAGAAACGAAAAAGGAGAAGTTACAACAGACACTGCAGAAATACAAAGTATCCTAAGAGACTACTACAGCAACTCTATGCCAATAAAATGGACAACCTGGAAGAAATGGACAAATTCTTAGAAAGGTATAACCTTCCAAGACTGAACCAGGAAGAAATAGAAAGTATTAACAGACCAACCACAAGTAATGAAATTGAAACTGTGATTAAAAATCTTCCAACAAACAAAAGTCCAGGACCAGATGGCTTCACAGGTGAATTCTATCGAACATTTAGAGAAGAGCTAACACCCATCCTTCTCAAACTCTTCCAAGAATTGCAGAGGAAGGAACACTCCCAAACTCATTCTATGACACCACCATCACCCTGATACCAAAACCAGACAAAGATACTACAAAAAAAGAAAATTACAGACCAATATCACTGATGAATATAGATGCAAAAATCCTCAACAAAATACTAGCAAACAGAATCCAACGACCCATTAAAAGGATCATACAGCATGATCAAGTGGGATTTATCCCAGGGCTGCAAAGATTCTTCAATATATGCAAATCAATCAGTGTGGTACACCATATTCACAAATTGAATAATAAAAACCATATGATCATCTCAATAGATGCAGGAAAAGCTTTTGACAAAATTCAACACCCATTTAAGATAAACTCTTCAGAAAGTGTGCACAGAGGGAACATACCTCAACATAATAAAGGCCATGTATGACAAACCCACAGCAAACATCATTCTCAACGGTGAAAAACTGAAAGCATTTCCTCTAAGATCAGGAACAAGACAAGGATGTCCACTCTCACCACTATTATTCAACATAGTTTTGGAAGTCCTAGGCACAGCAATCAGAGGAGAAAAAGAAATAAAAGGAATACAAATTGGAAAAGAAGAAGTAAAACTGTCACTGTTTGCAGATGACATGATACTATACACAGAGAATCCTAAAGATGCCACCAGAAAACTACTAGAGCTAATCAATGAATTTGGTAAAGTTGCAGGATACAAAATTAATGCACAGAAATCTCTGGCATTCCTATATACTAATGATGAAAAATCTGAAAGAGAAATTAAGGAAACACTCCCATTTACCACTGCAACAAAAATAATAAAATACTTGGGAATAAACCTACCTAGGGAGACAAAAGACCTGTATGTAGAAAACTATAAGACACTGATGAAAGAAATTAAAGATGATACCAACAGATGGAGAGATATACCATGTTCTTGGATTGGAAGAATCAATATTGTGAAAATGACTATACTACCCAAAGCAATCTACAGGTTCAATGCAATCCCTATCAAATTACCAATGGCATTTTTTACAGAACTAGAACAAAAAATCTTAAAATTTGTATGGAGACAGAAAAGACCCCAAATAGCCAAAGCAGTCTTGAGGGAAAAAAGAGGAGCTGGAGGTATCAGACTCCCTGACTTCAGACTATACTACAAAGCTACAGTAATCAAGACAATATGGTACTGGCACAAAAACAGAAATATAGATCAATGGAACAAGATAGAAAGCCCAGAGATAAACCCGTGCACCGATGGTCGACTAATCTATGACAAGGGAGGCAAGGATATACAATGGAGAAAAGACAGTCTCTTCAATAAGTGGTCCTGGGAAAACTGGACAGCTACATGTAGAAGATTGAAATTAGAACACTCCCTAACACCATACACAAAAATAAACTCAAAATGGATTAGAGACCTAAATGTAAGACCAGACACTATAAAACTCTTAGAGGAAAACATAGGAAGAACACTCTTTGACATAAATCACAGCAAGATCTTTTTTGATCCATCTCTTAGAGTAATGGAAATAAAAACAGAAATAAACAAATGGGACCTAATGAAATTTAAAAGCTTTTGCACAGCAAAGGAAACCATAAACAAGACGAAAAGACAACCCTCAGAATGGGAGAAAATATTTGCAAACGAATCAACGGACAAAGGATTAATCTCCGAAATATATAAACAGCTCATGCAGCTCAATATTAAAAAAAAAAACAACCCAATCCAAAAATGGGCAGAAGACCTAAATAGACATTTCTCCAAAGAAGACATACAGATGGCCAAGAAGCACATGAATAGCTGCTCAACATCACTAATTATTAGAGAAATGCAAATCAAAAGTACAATGAGGTATCACCTCACACCAGTTAGAATGGGCATCATCAGAAAATCTACAAACAACAAATGCTGGAGAGGGTGTGGAGAAAAGGGAACCCTCTTGCACTGTTGGTGGGAATGTAAATTGATACAGCTACTATGGAGAACAGTATGGAGGTTCCTTATAAAACTGAAAATAGAATTACCATACTGGGCATATATCCAGAGAAAACCACAATTCAAAAAGACACATGCACCCCAATGTTCATTGCAACACTATTTACAGTAGTCAGGTCATGGAAGCAACCTATATGCCCATCGACAGACAAATGGATAAAGAAGGTGTGGTACATATATACAATGGAATATTACTCAGTCATAAAAAGGAATGAAATTGGGTCATTTGTAGAGACGTCGATGGACCTAGAGACTGTCATACATAGTGAAGTAAGTCAGAAAGAGAAAAACAAATATCGTATATTAATGCATATATGTGGAACCTAGAAAAATGGTACAGATGAACCGTTTTGCAGGGCAGAAAGTGAGACACAGATGTAGAGAACAAACGTATGGACACCAAGGGGGGAAAGCGGCAGGGGGTGGTGGTGGTGGTGGTATCAATTGGGAGATTGGGATTGACATGTATATACTGATGTGTATAAAATGGATGACTAATAAGAACCTGCTATATAAAAAAATAAGTTAAATTTAATTTAAAAAAAAAGAATCTGTACACTATCTCATTGTATAAGGAAAGATAACTTGATCTGTAAGTTAGTATAAAGTACTCCATAATACAAATATGCTTAAATACAACCAGAATTTGTCCAATTTCTCTCTGATAGTTAAGTACCTGATTTTGAATATGATAATGTCAATAAACTCTTGTCAATAGTTGTTCTTATCTTGTTCTGCTTCAGGTATTAGAACTCAATTTTTAAGGTACAGAAGTTAGTTTGAAATGAAATAAAAAAAATATTCTGAAGGTCTATAGTAATAGCTTTAGAATTACCACTGTATGAAAATATTTCACTTTTAATCTATGAGTGCCCCTTTATGAAAGAGAGTTTATAAAATAAGAGTGCTAAAAGGAATGTTGAGTTACGATAGGCAATGACTCATAGGAAAGCCTATACTTGACATTTGCACCTGGTCATAATTATAAGGATCTGCTTAAGTATTTATTATGTTATCACTATGCATTATCAGCTCCTTTCATCAATAAAAACAAAGGAAATGCGTAATAGCATAGCTCTGAAATCCTACCCATGCAAAACACTGAGCACTACATTTTAAAGCTGAAAATAATTCTCAGAAGTTCTGACAATTACTCTACATTAAAAAAAATTAATCTGGAGAATGCATGGAATTAAATATTTATATAAGAACAAGTGCGATTTTGATTAGTCTTCTAGTTCTTTCTTATCCCAAAGCATAAAAGACCCACGCTTCAACTTTGGGCTACAGAGTTAAGAGAGATACACAGCAGTGTTTCTAAAAGGCTAGGAACACTAAAAAAGTATGGTGCCTGACATACAGAAGAGGCTCAGTTAACTGCATCAATGAAAGCATGACTAAACAGTGTCTTGCCCTTTTGACTATGAAACACTCACGAAACCTAGCATTCAACATAGTCCTGAAGGACTAACAAGTCCTGTATACCAAAATAATAAACTGCCAAAGAGTTCTACAAAAGCAAGTGATTCAAGTTTATGCTTACGTATTGTGTACACAAAAGCTTGAATTGATATTTAGAGATTGCTATGACTCTGGGAAGAGTATTCCAAAATGGCCCTCAAAAGAAAGAATATGTAGCTTAAGATCCAGCTTAAAATTAAAATGATAAAATGTCCTGATTCTGTAATTCGGCATTAAAAAAATTTTTTTTTAACAAAAATTAGAACTTGCTAATTGCTTTCTAATATGTGAATATTACTAAGACACACCTACCAATTAAATGCTTGTAAGGCAGTTGATGATCTCGAAGGTTCAGGTGGGCAATATGTCCAACTCTGCTAAACCCTGAAGTCACATCTTGACCTTCAGGAAGCACAGCTTTCAAGATTTCTTCTGACTTAAAGTTTTCATAAGTTAGTTCCAAGTTATATTTAGATATCTGTGGATTGACATTCAGCTGCTTTAAAATACTGAGTTCTCCCTTCTCAAAGGAATCATCAGTAAACATTTTATAAGGATCCAACATAATTAGTCTACTTTCTTCATCTTCTGGATCTTCAATCACACGTTTTATGCCTGGGCGCTGCAGTGCTGCCCTTTTAAGGGATCGCATCAATTTATTGACTATTTCTTTCCTCACTTTAAGCACCGGGATGGTGATTGTCTTTTTAAAAGCTGTTCTATCAAGTTCTGTCATTCCTCGAACATCAGAGGGGGGTGAAAACAATTCAGAGTCTCTCTGATTTGTTTCTGTTTCAGGCATGGTTGAGAATCTTTTTCTTTGATCCAACAAGAAAATACCAGGTGCTCTGCTAAGCTTCTGTATCAGTGATGCCCAAGCTAGTGGACTCAGTGATTCTGCTTCAGTTACTCTACAGCTTTCCACTTTGAGAAGTCTTCTTGAGAATCCAAATGGCCTCCATAAGATCCTAAAAAAAGTATTAATTAAAAGAAATACCATAAAGTTACAAACTAACTTAACATGTTCACAATAGGTCTTGAGGATAAAAATTTAAATTCACTACTGTTTTAAATAGCCTGCTAAATGCTGATAATTAAAACTTTTAGTGGTATGTGAGAAGTATACTATCTTTTCTAGGACAGGATGACTGGAAGATTTGAACCTTCAATCCACCTGCTGCCAGGACTAGGACTTAGTGATCCATCACCCTCCCTATAGTCAATAAACCTCCCCACCCACAATTTTCTACAGAATATGTTTGGAATTAGAAGGCTGAAGTTTAAGTTAAAGGATCATCTCTAAACGAAATGGTCACTATATTTACGATTTTACCAATGTCAATTTTTAAAAGGATATTCTTATGGATGCTTAATGGGCCAGATGTTGTACTAAATGCTTTATGCACATTGTCAATCTTGGGAGGTGTGTGGTATCACATTCTCATCTTGTATACGAGTAAACTAAAGCTCAGAAGTAGGTAAATTGACCCGAAGTCTCGTTGCTGGTAAGTGGCTGAGCGAGGATTAAAATCCAGTGCCTGCGCTCTTAATCTATCTCAATGTCTTCGATGTTTTACTGCCACAAGTCCTGCCTATAACTAGAGGTTTCAGTATTTTGAGGACGAGAACTTTGCTAAGTGTTATATGCACATCCCAGTAGCAGTTCAGTATTTTGAAGACGAGAACTTTGCTAAGTGTTATATGCACATCCCAGTAGCAGTATCAGTTATTAATTTTGCCTTCTGGAATACCGAAGAAGTAAGTGTCAGAAAAAAGGGCCCTGCCCGGGAACCCTGTAAAGCACCTGTCAAAGTTCACAGTCAGGGTTCAAACTGGGTATAGAAGTTAACCAGATGTGTGATCTTGGGTAAATCACTTATTGTGAGTCTCGTCTTTCCGCATGTAAAATGTGGCTAAAGGCTCTATCGGAAAGCTTTTGAAAAGATGAAACACTCCTCACTCCGCCGTACTCAGACCTAGGCTCCGCACCAGATGGTGGGTGACCTCGTGACGTTTCCGCGCCCAGAGAGCGCGAGGCGGAGAGCAGCCCCGAGCGGACCCGTACCGCCACCATACCCTCAGCCTCTTCGAACTATCAAGGGCACCGCGGCCGCCATCTCACCAACGTCACCATCTCATTTCTCTGCGTCGCCCAGCAGCTAGCTCCAAGACCAGACCCTCACCTCATGCTCTGGTGCAGCTCGGAAATGGGTCGCCGGCGGGTGGGCGGGCCCTCGATGACACCATCAATGTTCGCCGCCGAGGGGCGAGCGTCATCAGATCACGTCGATTCCTCCTTTCTTCCCGGCCCTGGTGAGGTACGGGAACCCGGAAGGGCTGGGACCATAGCTCCGCCTTTGGCGCGACTACCCGACGGGAGGGCTGGGGTAGTAGCTTGTAGATGGACTGGGTAGTCGGCCAGTGAGCGGCATGGAGGCGCCCTGGGGGATCGTGGACGCTGAGCCCGGCTGGTTTGTCTCTGCCAGGCAGCCCGAAGAGGCGGAGGCGGAAGAGTTGAGCCCGTTGCTTAGCAACGTAAGTTCGCGCCACACGCTTCCCGGCACTTCTCTGAAGTGCCTGCCAAATAAAACCCGGAAAAGAAAGGGGATGGCAAGGGGAGGGGGGAGAAGCTTAGGGCCTGGGGCCCAAAGGCAGCAGCCGAGATTCCGAGGAGTTCTGGCGGAGTTCATGAATGTGATAGGAGCCTAAGGTGTCCTAGAAAGAGAAGCTGAAGTAAAGGTGCAGGCTCAGGTGGAAGAGGTGCAGCAGCGGGTGGAGGCTGGGGACCCCACAGAGGAGCAGCCCCGCGGTTATGTAACTCACTGCTGTTTGTTAGTATCTTTGTCGGCTTCTCGTTTCCTCCACTAGTCTTGTGAGCTTTTTGCAAGAGTCACAAGATTTTTCTTTTCTCGGCTTAGTCATTGGGGACCTGTAAACATCTTAATACAAAGATGCTTAACCGTGAAGGAGCGGAGGTGGCCTGGTAATAAGTATGTAGCACTTCCCTGGCCCTAAAGCCTGTGCAGTGGGCACTTCGGCTCTTTAACTCAAGTCCCAGGGCAATAACAGTTTCTAGGACTTTGTTCCCGAATGCTATTTTAGGGGAGAGTGTTTTCTGGGGTGTATCCTCGCCAGAGCAATGTGAATTGCTTCTATTTATTATATCGTCATTGCATGGCATTCCTGACCATCCTTCCAGTTGGGCAGACTTAATTCATTGAGTGTATAAATAGAGATTAGTTTTGCAGTCCTACTAATTGGGGAGCAACAGTTGTCTGCAGCAGCTCCAAGCTGACTCAGGGATTCAGTAATCACGTGAGCTTGAGGCCATCTGCCTGCTGTCTGTCCCCACCCCGTCTTACCCTATCTTCATCTTTTGCAGCCACAAGGTTGGTTAGTCATGGCTCTTCCTGAAGCCTACTGGGTCTCTGTGCAGGTGGCAATGATTTTCCCAGGAAACTAGGTTCCTGGAGCTGCACTAGTGAGCGGTGAGAAGGGAAGGAAAGGAAACCAGTGCTGGTTGAGCAGCTAGTATGTTACATGATGCCTGTGGTTTGTAAGAGACTTTCTCCATAACGTGTCAGTCATTTCTGAAGGAAATTTGAACTTCACCATTCAAACACTTTATTAAATTTGTGTGCTTACAGGAACTTCACAGACAGGGATCCCCAGGTGTTTCATTTGGTTTCTCAGTGTTTAATTTGATGAATACCATCATAGGAAGTGGCATCCTTGGCTTAGCTTATGTTATGGCTCATACTGGTATCCTTGGATTTAGGTGAGTTTTTTTCTTATTTTACTTATTTTTTTTTCATTTTTATAGTACACTGAGAAGCAAAGAGGTAGGCAGCAGAAGCTGGTATTATACAATTTCTACTTATTTCTGGGGTTTTAGCATTTTCCTCTTACTCTTGTATTGTTGCTAGTCTGTAGCTTGGAGGGATGCTACATAATTTGTATTTTTCATCCAAAGTGTGGCTAATTTTAAAAAATGGAAACTTGATCCACACTTGTTTATAACCTTAAGAAGTGGCTTGTTTGTTGTGTCAAGTTGGCCAAAGTAAATCAAAGTTTATCAGCCATGCAGATGACTTATAAAGAGCGATTTTGTGAGTGTAAATAAAGCACATGATTCTTTCATTTCTCTCCATCTCCTTCTCTCTTCCTACTTAAGTAGTCTTGTTTCACTTTCTGAGGCTAGACATGTATTCTGTGTTCATTCCTTCTCATCTTTTGAGACTCAGCTCATATGCCAGTTTGCCCAAGATAGAAGACATTCCTGTCTTTTCTATGCTTCCATAGTACTTTGTATACTTATTCTTTTGTTATAATATAATGATTTGTTTGCAAGTGAGTTTCCCCACTAAACCCTGAAATCCTTTAGGACTAGACCTTATCCTTAGCATCTAGCACCATGCTTAATAGAATGAACGAACAAGTTTGTTTTGTCAGTAGAAGCAGAACTATTTTTCTAGGAAATTAAAAATACATAGTCTCAAAAAAAATAAAATACACAGTCTCATTTAGGTTCATTTTTGCCTTTATTTTGAAATTCTTGATTAGCAAACCAACTTGCTTTTATTATGGGATGTATTCACGGACTTCCATAGTTTTAAAACTTCAAAGCTATGTGTGACATCTTAGGCAAGACATAATCATGGGACTTATTTCTTAGTTCCCTTTGAAAAATCACATTTTACACTCCAGCGTCTTAAACGCAGATGTATACCACTGAATGGGTGCTTGCTGAATCATATCACAGTTTCCATTTGGTGATGCCAAACTGTTACTTTGTGAGGTCTCTGACATCAGTTGACAAGTGTACTTTCACCTCTCAGTTTTGCTACTGATTAACAAGTATTAAGTGGACTACAAAGATAGAATTTCTTCAACTTCGGGAGCACTCCACTGGGGACAGCTCTCTAGAAGTTTGTCCTGCCAGTACCTTCCTGAGAATAAGTAGGGGATTATTCATGCTGTTTCTTTTCATACTTTTGGCTAGAGGACTCCAATTATTACATTGCACATTTTTCAAATTGTGTCATTAGAAGTGTGTTAACTGTATTTTTTTGGTTTGGTTTGGTGAGTGTGTGTTTAACAGATGCTAGGAAATGCAGTGTTAATTCAAAATTATAGGGAGGTACACATCTTTGGAAGGGGAGGGATAGAGGAAAGAAAACAGAAGACAATGAGATTTCACAACTGAAACTTCTCTCTAGACTTAACAATAGGAAAAATAGTTATAAAAGGGATGTATTACAAGACAACTGAATGGCTAAACCAGCAGTCAGCAGACAAGAGCGCTCAAGAAGGAAATTCTTTTGTCGTTTTAAATAAGCTTTGGTTTTTTTCTGAGTTTTGTTTTAAAAGCAGTACATATTCGTTTAAATAAAATTTGGTAAATATAGAAAGTATCTTCTTACTTTCTTTAATGACCATAATCCAACTACTTAAAGACAGTCCCTGTGAGCATTTCAATGTGAAAAAAAAAATTGTTTTTTGAATGAGATACCATAAAAAAGAAATTTGGGGGGATTTGACCATGTGCTGTTTTATATTTTAGTTTCTTGCTGCTGATAGTCGCTCTCCTGGCTTCTTACTCAGTTCATCTCCTGCTTAGTTTGTGTATTCAGACAGGTGAGTAAAATGTTATGATGATTCTTTTTTTTTTTTTTTTTTTTTTGCAGTACGCGAGCCTCTCACTGCTGTGGCCTCTCCCGTTGTGGAGCGCAGGCTCAGCGGCCATGGCTCACAGGCCTAGCCGCTCCATGGCATGTGGGATCTTCCCGGACTGGGACACGAACCCGTGTCCCCTGCATAGGCAGGCAGACTCTCAACCACTGTGCCACCAGGGAAGCCCTATGCTGGCTCATTTGATGAAGTAGCCCATTGTGATTATATCTATGTACATTGGATTGGCTGTCTCAAATCTCAGATTTCCAGCGGACATACATTATTATTAGGTAGGATGGTTGAAATGGAAAATTTCAAAAGGTCAGGATATGTAGACCCAATCCTACAGGGGAATATCCAAGGACAGAATGCGAGGAGGAAACCAGCATTCTTCCCTGCCTTTCTCCACAACATGTGACATAGTTTTCTGGGTTAGATAAGGGGAAGCACCTGAAAGGTGTTTAAAGGATCCAGACCTTGTGTTATGGGGCAGTAGACAGGTGTTCATGCTGGTCATCTTTCTCGTAGGGTGATCATCTCCTCGAGAACACCTTCCCAGATCTACTACTGCCATCTCTGTCCCCCTTATATGTGTATGAGTTTTTTCCATTTGAAACTTTATTATGCAGTTCAGTCATTTATTGAATAAGTTCTTTTAAGTTGCAATAAACAAAAGTGTATGAATTATGGAACTGCTTTCATAAGGTTTTTCTTTTGGCATTAACAAATACTCTATGTCCATCAGTCATGGTCTTTTTTTTTTTTTAACATCTGTATTGGAGTATAATTGCTTTACAATGGTGTGTTAGTTTCTGCTTTATAACAAAGTGAATCAGTTATACATATAAATATGTTCCCATATCTCTTCCCTCTTGCGTCTCCCTCCCTCCGACCCTCCCTATCCTACCCCTCTAGGTGGTCACAAAGCACCAAGCTGATCTCCCTGTGCTATGTGGCTGCTTCCCACTAGCTATCTATTTTACGTTTGGTAGTGTATATATGTCCATGCCACTCTCTCACTTTGTAACAGCTTACCCTTCCCCCTCCCCATATCCTCAAGTCTATTCTCTAGTAGGTCTGTATCTTTATTCCCATCTTACCCCTAGGTTGTTCATGACATGTTTTTCTTTCTTAGATTCCATATATATGTGTTAGCATATGGTATTTGTCTTTCTCTTTCTGACTTACTTCACTCTGTATGACAGACTCCAGGTCCATCCACCTCACTACAAATAACTCAATTTCGTTTCTTTTTATGGCTGAGTAATATTCCATTGTATATATGTGCCACATTTTCTTTATCCATTCATCCGATGATGGACACTTAGGTTGCTTCCATCTCCTGGCTATTGTAAATAGAGCTGCAACGAACATTTTGGTACATGACACTTTTTGAATTATAGTTTTCTCAGGGTATATGCCCAGTAGTGGGATTGCTGGGTCATATGGTAGTTCTATTTGTAGTTTTTTAAGGAACCTCCATACTGTTCTCCATAGTGGCTGTACCAATTCACATTCCCAACAGCAGTGCAAGAGTGTTCCCTTTTCTCCACACCCTCTCCAGCGTTTATTGTTTCTAGATTTTTTGATGATGGCCATTCTGACAGGTGTGAGATGATATCTCATTGTAGTTTTGACTTGCATTTCTCTAATGATTAATGATGTTGACGATTCTTTCATGTGTTTGTTGGCAATCTGTATATCTTCTTTGGAGAAATGTCTATTTAGGTCTTCTGCCCATTTTGGGATTGGGTTGTTTATTTTTTTGCTACTGAGCTGCATGAGCTGCTTGTAAATTTTGGAGATTAATCCTTTGTCATTTGCTTCATTTGCAAATATTTTCTCCCATTCTGAGGGTTGTCTTTTGGTCTTGTTTATGATTTCCTTCGCTGTGCAAAAGCTTTTAAGTTTAAGCTTCATTAGGTCCCATTTGTTTATTTTTGTTCTTATTTCCATTTCTCTAGGAGGTGGGTCAAAAGGGATCTTGCTGTGATTTATGTCATAGAGTGTTCTGCCTATGCTTTCCTGTAAGAGTTTGATAGTTTCTGGCCTTACATTTAGGTCTTTAATCCATTTTGAGCTTATTTTGGTGTATGGTGTTATGGAGTGTTCTAATCTCACACTTTTACACGTACCTGTCCAGTTTTCCCAGCACCACTTATTGAAGAGGCTGTCCTTTCTCGACTGTATATTCCTGCCTCCTTTATCAAAGATAAGATGACCATATGTGCATGGGTTTATCTCTGGGCTTTCTATCCTGTTCCATTGATCTATATTTCTGTTTTTGTGTTAGTACTATACTGTCTTGATTACTGTAGCTTTGTAGTATAGTCTGAAGTCAGGGAGCCTGATTCCTCCAGCTCGGTTTTTCTTTCTCAAGATTGCTTTGGCTATTTGGGGTCTTTTGTGTTTCCATACAACTTGTGAAATTTTTTGTTCTAGTTCTGTGAAAAATGCCAGTGGTAGTTTGATAGGGATTGCATTGAATCCGTAGATTGCTTTAGGTAGTAGAGTCATTTTCACAATGTTGCTTCTTCCAATCCAAGAACATGGTCTATCTCTCCATCTATTTGTATCATCTTTAATTTCCTTCATCACTGTCTTATAATTTTCTGCGCACCGGTCTTTTGTCTCCTTAGGTAGGTTTATTCCTAGATATTTTATTCTTTTTGTTGTAATGGTAAATGGGAGTGTTTTCTTAATTTCACTTTCAGATTTTTCATCATTAGTGTATAGGAATGCCAGAGATTTCTGTGCATTAATTTTGTATCCTGCTACTTTACCAAAATCATTGATGAGCTCTAGTAGTTTTCTGGTAGCATCTTTAGGATTCTCTATGTATAGTATCATGTCATCTGCAAACAGTGACAGCTTTATTTCTTCTTTTCCGATTTGGATTCCTTTTATTTCCTTTTCTTCTCTGATTGCTGTGGCTACAACTTCCAAAACTACGTTGAATAAGAGTGGTGAGAGTGGGCAACCTTGTCTTGTTCCTGATCTTAGTGGAATTGGTTTCAGTTTTTCACCATTGAGGACTAGGTTGGCTGTGGGTTTCTCATATATGGCCTTTATTATGTTGAGAAAAGTTCTCTGTCTACGTACTTTCTGCAGGGTTTTTATCATAAATGGGTGTTGAATTTTGTCAAAAGCTTTCTCTGCATCTATTGACATGATCATATGGTTTTTCTCCTTCAGTTTGTTAATATGGTGCATCACGTTGATTGATTTGCATATATTGAAGAATCCTTGCATTCCTGGAATAAACCCCACTTGATCATGGTGTATGATCCTTTTAATGTCCTTTTGGATTCTGTTTCCTAGTATTGTGTTGAGGATTTTTGCATCTATGTTCATCAGTGATATTGGCCTGTAGTTTCCTTTCTTGGTGACATCTTTGTCTGGTTTTGGTATCAGGGTGATGGTGGCCTCGTAGAATGAGTTTGGGAGTGTTCCTCCCTCTGTTATATTTTGGAAGAGTTTGAGAAGGATAGGTGTTAGCTCTTCTCTAAACGTTTGATAGAATTCACCTGTGAAGCCATCTGGTCCTGGGCTTTTGTTTGTTGGAAGATTTTTAATCACAGTTTCAATATCAGTGCTTGTGATTGGTCTGTTCATATTTTCTATTTCTTCCTGATTCAGTCTTGGCAGGTTGTGCATTTCTAAGAATTTGTCCATTTCTTCCATTTTATTAGCATAGAGTTGCTTGTAGTAATCTCTCATGATCTTTTGTATTTCTGCAGTGTCAGTTGTTACTTCTCCTTTTTCATTTCTAATTCTGTTGTTTTGAGTCTTCTCCCTTTTTTTCTTGATGAGTCTGGCTAATGGTTTATCAATTTTTTTATCTTCTCAAAGAACCAGTTTTTAGTTTTATTGATCTTCGCTATCATTTCCTTCATTTCTTTTTCATTTATTTCTGATCTGACTTTTATGATTTCTTTCCTTCTGCTAACTTTGGGGTTTTTTTGTTCTTCTTTCTCTAATTGCTTTAGGTGCAAGGTTAGGTTGTTTATTCGAGATGTTTCCTGTTTCTTAAGGTAGGATCGTATTGCTATAAACTTCCCTCTTAGAACTGCTTTTGCTGCATCTCATAGGCTTTGGGTCGTCGTGTCTCCATTGTCATTTGTTTCTAGGTATTTTTTGATTTCCTCTTTGATTTCTTCAGTGATCACTTCGTTATTAAGTAGTGTATTGTTTAGCCTCCATGTGTTTGTATTTTTTACAGATCTTTTCCTGTAATTGATATCTAGTCTCATAGCATTGTGGTCAGAAAAGATACTTGATACAATTTCAATTTTCTTAAATTTACCAAGGCTTGATTTGTGACCCAAGATATGATCTATCCTGGAGAATGTTCCATAAGCACTTGAGAAAAATGTGTATTCTGTTGTTTTTGGATGGAGTGTCCTATAAATATCAATTAAGTCCATCTTGTTTAATGTATCATTTAAAGCTTGTGTTTCCTTATTTATTTTCATTTTGGATGATCTGTCCATGGGTGAAAGTGGGGTGTTAAAGTCCCCTACTATGAATGTGTTACTGTTGATTTCCCCTTTTATGGCTGTTAGTATTTGCCTTATGTATTGAGGTGCTCCTATGTTGGGTGCATAAATATTTACAATTGTTATATCTTCTTCTTGGATCGATCCCTTGATCATTATGTAGTGTCCTTCTTTGTCTCTTGTAATAGTCTTTATTTTAAAGTCTATTTTGTCTGATATGAGAATTGTTACTCCAGCTTTCTTTTGATTTCCATTTGCATGGAGTATCTTTTTCCATTTGCATGGATACTCCGTTTGCATGGAGTATCTTTTTCCAGGATGGAAAAAGATACTCCATGCAAGTGGAAATCAAAAGAAAGTCTGTATGTGTCCCTAGGTCTGAAGTGGGTCACTTGTAGACAGCATATATATGGGTCTTGTTTTTGTATCCATTCAGCCAGTCTGTGTCTTTTGGTGGGAGCATTTAATCCATTTACATTTAAGGTTATTATCGATATGTACGTTCCTATTCCCATTTTCTTAATTGTTTTGGGTTTGTTATTGTAGGTGTTTTCCTTCTGTTGTGTTTCTTGCCTAGAGAAGTTCCTTTAGCATTTGTTGTAAAGCTGGTTTGGTGGTGCTGAACTCTCTCAGCTTTTGCTTGTCTATAAAGGTTTTAATTTCTCCATCAAATCTGAATGAGATCCTTGCTGGGTAGAGTAGTCTTGGTTGCAGGTTTTTCTCCTTCATCACTTTCAGTATGTCCTGCCACTCCCTTCTGGCTTGTAGGGTTTCTGCTGAGAGATCAGCTGTTAACCTTATGGGGATTCCCTTGTGTGTTATTTGTTGTTTTTCCCTTGCTGCTTTTAATATGCTTTCTTTGTATTTAATTTTTGACAGTTTGATTAATATGTGTCTTGGCGTATTTCTCCTTGGATTTATCCTGTATGGGACTCTCTGTGCTTCCTGGACTTGATGAACTATTTCTTTTCCCATATTAGGGAAGTTTTCAACTATAATCTCTTCAAATATTTTCTCAGTCCCTTTCTTTTTCTCTTCTTCTTCTGGGACCCCTATAATTCCAATGTTGGTGCGTTTAATGTTGTCCCAGAGGTCTCTGAGACTGTCCTCAGTTCTTTTCATTCTTTTGTCTTTACTCTGCTCTGCAGTAGTTATTTCCACTATTTTATCTTCCAGGTCACTTATCCATTCTTCTGCCTCAGTTATTCTGCTATTGATCCCTTCTAGAGTATTTTAAATTTCATTTATTGTGTTGTTCATCGTTGCTTTTTTCCTCTTTAGTTCTTCTAGGTCGTTGTTAAATGTTTCTTGCATTTTCTGTATTCTATTTCCAAAATTTTGGATCATCTTTACTATCATTATTCTGAATTCTTTTTCAGGTAGACTGCCTACTTCCTCTTCATTTGTTTGGTCTGGTGGGTTTTTATCTTGCTCCTTCATCTGCTGCGTGTTTTTCTGTCTTCTCATTTTGCTTATCTTACTGTGTTTGTGGTCTGCTTTTTGCAGGCTGCAGGTTTGTAGTTCCCATTGTTTTTGGTGTCTGTCCCCAGTGGCTAAAGTTCGTTCAGTGGGTTGTGTAGGCTTCCTGGTGGAGGGGACTATTGCCTGTGTTCTGGTGGATGAGGCTGGATCTTGTCTTTCTGGTGGGCAGGTCCACGTCGGGTCGTGT
Organism: Monodon monoceros; assembly: GCF_005190385.1. NCBI lineage: Eukaryota > Metazoa > Chordata > Mammalia > Artiodactyla > Monodontidae > Monodon > Monodon monoceros. Next base: position 134,257,757 of record NW_021703778.1, read on the forward strand.
GTTTTGGGGTGTCTGTGGCCTTATTATGATTTTAGGCAGCCTCTCTGCTAATGGATGGCGTTGTGTTCCTTTCTTCCTGGTTGTTTGGCATAGGGTGTCCAGTACTGTAGCTTGCTGGTTGTTGAGTGAATCTGGGTCTTGGTGGTGAGATGGAGATCTCTGGGAGATTTTCGCCATTTGATATTACATGGAGCTGGTAGGTGTCTTGTGGATCAGTGTCCTGAAGTTGGCTCTCCCACGTGAGAGGCACAGCACTGACTCCTGGCTGCAGCACCATGAGCCTTTCATCCACACGGCTCAGAATAAAAGGGAGAAAAAGTAGAAAGAAAGAAAGAGAATAAAATAAAGATAAAATAAAATAATGAAAATAAAAAATATTAAGAAATAAAATTTTTTTAAGTTAAAGAAAAAACAAAACAAAAACGGATGGACAGAACCCTAGGACAAATGGTGAAAGCAAAGCTATACCGACAAAATTTCACACAGAAGCATACACATACACACTCACAAAGAGAGGAAAAGGGGAAAAAATAATATATCTTGCTCTCAAAGTCCACCTCCTGAATTTGGGATGATTCGTTGTCTATGCAGGTATTCCACAGATGCAGGATACATCAAGTTAATTGTGGAGATTTAATCCGCTGCTCCTGAGGCTGCTGGGAGAAATTTCCCTTTCTCTTCTTTGTTGGCACAGCTCTCTGGGTTCAGCTTTGGATTTGGCCCCGCCTCTTTTTGTAGGTCGCCTGAGGGCGTCTGTTCTTTGCTCAGACAGGACAGGGTTAAAGGAGCAGCTGCTTCTGGGGCTCTGGCTCACTCAGGCCAGGGCGAGGGAGGGGCACGGAGTGCGAGGAGAGCCTGCAGTGGCAGAGGCCGGCGTGACGTTGCACAAGCCTGAGGCACGCCGTGTGTTCTCCCGGGGAAGTTGTCCCTGGATCCCGGGACCCTAGCAGTGGCGGGCTGCACAGTCTCCCGGGAGGGGATGTGTGGATAGTGACCTGTGCTTGCACACAGGCTTCTTGGTGGCGGCAGCAGCAGCCTTAGCGGCTCGCCCCCACCTCTGGAGCTCCTTTAAGCAGCGCTCTTAAACCCCTCTCCTCGCGCACCAGGAAACAAAAGAGGGAAGAAAAAGTCTCTTGCCTCTTTGGCAGCTCCAGACTTTTTCCCGGACTCCCTCCCGGCTAGCCGTGGTGCACTAACCCCTTGCAGGCTGTGTTCACGCTGCTAACCCCAGTCCTCTCCCTGGGATCTAAGCACCGAAGCCCGAGCCTCAGCTCCCAGCCCATGCCCGTCCCAGCGGGTGAGCAGACAAGCCTCTCGGCTGGTGAGTGCCAGTCGACCCTGATCCTCTGCGCTGGAATCTCTCCGCTTTGCCCTCTGCATCCCTGTTGCTGCGCTCTCCTCCGCGGCTCAGAAGCTCCCCGCTCCGCCACCCTCGGTCTCCACCCGCGAAGGGGCTTCTAGTGTGTGGAAACCTTTCCTCCTTCACAGTTCCCTCCCACTGGTGCAGGTCCCATCCCTATTCTTTTGTCTCTGTTTTTTCTTTTTTCTTTTGCTCTACCCAGGTACGTGGGGAGTTTCTTGCCTTTTGGGAGGCCTGAGGTCTTCTGCCAGCGTTCAGTGGGTGTTCTGTAGGAGTTGTTCCACGTGTAGATGTATTTCAGATGTATCTGTGGGGAGGAAGGTGATCTCCGCGTTTTACTCTTCCGCCATCTTCCGTCTCTGCAGTCCTGGTCTTTTTATCTGTCTAATCTCATCTTTTTTAAAAAAATATTTATTTATTTATTTGCCAGGTCTTAGTTGTGGCACGCGGGATCTTCAATCTTTGTTGTGGCATGCGGGATCTTTTAGTTGCAGCATGTGGGAACTTTTAGTTGTGGCATGCAGGATTTTTAGCTGTGGCATGTGAGATCTAGTTCCCTGAGCAGGGATCGAACCCAGGCCCCCTGCACTGGGAGTGCGGAGTCCTAGCTACTGGACCACCAGGGAAGTCCCTAATCTTGTCTATTTTTGGATTAGGTCAGTTTTGACTCCAGAATCATGAGTTTAATTCTTATGTGGGTGGGTTCACTTTGCCATATATGATCTTTGTTTTCAGACTTTAAGAAGCAGAATAGATACATAAAATAGATAAAAATAGGATTATTCTGGCTGAAACAGGTGAGGGAAGCTCACAGGTATTTCTTGAGTATTTTGTCTTCAGAGCATAGTTCTAAATCCACAGCTCTAGTCTGTTTAATCTGTCTATGCATCAGACACACCTGCAGATCGTTCTGTAAACAGAGGTTTCTAAGCCTCAGGGATTCTAATTCCAAGAATCTGAGGTGGGACTCAGGAATATATTTTTAAAAGTCCTCCAGGGGATTCTTATGCAAAACTGATTTAGCATCCGTAGTTCATAGCTGTAACTTGTGCCAATGCTTTTGGCCATCCAACCCACAAATATATTCCTCTGCTTTAAAGGGGCTTGGGTGAAAGTGTGGACAGATAAAAATACTAGGAAACAATGCAATGATATTAATCTCAAAGTAACAAATTGTTCATAACAACATCCCAAGTTCAGGAATAAGATCATTAAATGAGTATATTTGTAAATCCTGCTGAAACTTGACTGGAATTTTAATGACATGTTTTGAAATTTTGCTTCTTTGTGTAAAAAAATTATTTTTACTTAATTGTGATCATTTAACATCTTAATATGTTATTTTATCATGGGTTCTACTAAAAGATTAATACTTTAGTCAACTACATGCAATTATGTCTTCATTAACCAAAGTGTTTTGCTTTATTAATTTAAATTATTTGGAAGTAATATTCAATTTATGAAGATTTCCGAATAATTCTAATTTTTTTGCTTTCCTTCAGTTTATCTGTATGTAACTTTGAAATTCTGATACTCTCTGTTGTTCTTTTCTGTAACTTCGGACATATAAGTGAGAAGCTCTGTTTTTCTTTCTTTTTTCTTTTTCTTTGATTTTTGTAGCTTATTTGGTCCATGAGCTAACTTCTTCATGGTTCTTCATATACACTGATGCACCTGCCTTCTGTTGATTGAATTTCCTTCAGTGATTGTAAAATTCTCTGTGGAGGTAGACTTTAACAAATTTTTTATATTAAAAAAATATATATATATATATTCATTCTAGAGAATAATGTGTAGCTAAATTTTCTCCCCAGTTTATCGGACTGTCATAAAGGAGTATTATGCTCAGATTGAATTCATTGGTTGGAGAAAGGGCTATCATAAGGCTTTACAGATTAACTTCTTCATTTATTTGCCTGGAGTGCAAGAGAATTTTTTATCTTTATGAAAGTAAAGGATTTCTTCACACAAAATTCTGCTGTTTTCGATTTTATGTAGGATTTGGGATCGATCTGGACTTTTCTTGGGAGCTGAGGCAGCATGTAAGGTACCTTAATCTCTCTAGCCTTAGTTTGCCAACTCCAAAATGGTAGTGATAATACTTTTCTCTTGGGATTGTTGTGAGAATGAAATATAATAATGTATATAAAATGTCGGGTCCTTGGTAAATGCTAGCTTTTATTGTTATGAGTTCTCATTGGGCCAGAACCCATAAGGATTGCAAAGTCTTTTACATATCGCTGTCTCAGAAACAGTTGGCTTGTTGTGATTCTTTGAGGAAATTTTTGTGCTCTGGGAATAAATGAGGAGCTCCCCTCCTCTGGCCTCCACATCAGTGTCAGCAGAAGGGAAACAGAGTCTTAGAACTCAGCCTGCATCTGGTCAGGTCCCTACTTCCTAGTCCTTGATCCCCACCACTCATTGCATTGTCGTCATTATTTGCCTTGAGATCACTTGGATTAATGACATTATACCACTTATCTCAATGTATGTCAGTCACTTCAAGAATCCTATGTTATCCTTCATTTCCCAGACTCACTCCATATGGTTCTGTCATCCATTTTCTTTTCTTTTCTTTTCTTTTAAATTTTATTGAAGTATAGTTGATTTACAATGTTGTGTTAACGTCTGCTGTACAGCTAAGTGATTCAGTTATACATCTATATATTCTTTTCCATTATGGTTTATCACAGGGTATTGAATCTAGCTCCCTATGCTATGCAGTAGGACCTTGTTGTTTGTCATCTATTTTCTGACTTCGTCTCCCCCTTCTCCCCAACTCCTGAAACCCTTCCAGTGTGCCCTCTAGAATGTATGGTCAGTCATCAGTAAACCCTGTGTCCTCAATTCTTTTCTGAACATTTCCTTAACTTTCTTACTCTAAGAGAACCAAAGACTTCTCTGAGGACACTGCTTTCCCTTTAGTCCTCTCAAGTGGCCACTCTTTTCTCTTCCATGTCCCTCATACTTGTCTAAAGATGGGATAGGTGTCCTAGTCACACCTCGTTTCCACTTGTCAACCACCTACCTCTCCCTAAACCCCCAGCTTTGAATCTCATAACTCTATGCTACCTACTTCCCCCTTTATGGTTAACATCTATAGACTCCTCAGCCACTTTGTCATTTTATGAATATATTAGCTTCTGCTTTCCTTTCAGTTTCTTCAGTTTTAGCCCTGTCATAATTCTGGATGATTTCAATATCCATGTAGATAATTCTTCTAAATCTTTCATTTCCTTAACCTCTTCTCTTCTAATGATCATACTCCTGGCCTGCCTCAGCTACTTATTTCCATGGTCATACCATTGATCTTGTCATTACCAAAATTGCATCCCCTCCAAAATCTCATTTTCAAGAATCTCACCCTCCCAAAACCACCATCTTTTTAATTTTTTTTAACTAATTCCCTCAAGTACTCCAACTCTGGCAGTTCTTCAGCTCCGCCAGGACTTGAGTTCATTGATCTACCACCTTCTCACTCTCCTTCACTCTCTTGTCCATATTTCCCCTCTTTATCCAGTTGAAGTTTCCTGGTTTATTATTAGAATCACTCCCTTGCTCCTCCCTTTCATCATGCTACTCCTCTGGCAAAACTCCAACCATGATTAAACGTAACTCTGCCTACTTCACACAGGCACCTGTGCAGTTGAATATTCCTGAAGAAGACACAACCATGCAGATTAATACCGCTGTTATTCAATGTCTAGTGGATCTGTGATGCTGTCACCTAACCTATATTAACTTCTTTAGTTCATTCACTTGCTTACTCTGCTATCTAGGAGATGACTTTTTCTTCTTTCTCTCAAACCTTCAGCACATTCTCCTTGATTTCATTCTTAGCTGATATTCTCACTTTCTATTTCACTGAGAAAATAGAAGCAATCATAAAAGAACTTTATAAGCTCTTGCTACCACTTCTACCTACCCATCTTCATCTGTGCTATATATTCTGTTACTTTGGATGAACTCTTTGTGCTCCTATCTGAGGCCAATCCCTCCACTTATGCTATGACCCCATCTGCTGTCACCTACGTTACTCCAGCCACTTTCTTCCCTCTCTTCTTTTTCATCATCTTTGTTCCTTTCTGTTTTCTTCTTATCAGTTTACAAATATTCTATAATTTCTTCCATTTTAAAAATGACTCCACATTCGTTCAGTATGCCCTATGCCTTCATGGTGAAACTCCTCAAAATAGTTGTCTATACCAGAAATTTCCCCTTCCTCCTATTCTCTCTTGAACACTCTTCATTCAGGCTTTCCCCATTATTCCACAGAAATTACTGTACCAGCAACTAACACATTGCTAAATCCAGTGGTCAGTTCTGTCTTCATCTTAGTTGACTAGTTAGCAGCATTTGACACAGTTGATCACACCTTCCTCTGTAAAACACTATTCAGACTCTCCTGCTTTTTTTCCTGTTTCACAGAATACTCCTTCTCTTTTCTTCTGCTGAATCCTTTTCATCTCCCCATCTTCTAAACATTGGAATACCCCAGCAGTATTCCTCTGATCTCTTTTCTTTTACACTTTTGGGCTCATTACGGCCCTAGAATTTATACCCCTAGCCTGCATCTCTTCCCCTGAATATCAGTCTCATATCCAACTTCCTCCATGATACTTCCACTTGGATATCTAATATATTAATCTCAAATTTACCAAACTCTCCATTTTTGCACTGCCAATCTACATCTTCCAGTCTTTTCTCATCTAATTAAATAATAAATCTTCCTTCTAGTTGCTCAGGCCAAAGATCTTAGAGTTATTTTGGACTCTTTTTCTCTTACTCCAAACGCAAGTTCCAAATGTGAGAAAGTATCTGTTCTGTAATTTTGAAAGTAACATGTTAACAGAACAATTGTGAAGACCATGGTGAAAAGGTATAGAGTCTACCCCTCGATCCAACATCTGTACTACTACTTGGTGTTTACCTAAATGAATTGAAAATTTATGTCGACACAAAAACCTGCACATTGATATTTATAGGAGCTTTATTCGTAATTGCCAGAACTTAGAAGCAACTAAGGTGCCCTTCAGTAGATGAATGGATAAAACTGTGGTCCATCCAGATAATAGAATATAATTCAGCACTAAAGAGAAATGAGCTATCAAGCCATGAAAAGACATGGAGGAACCTTATAAATGCATATTGCTAAGAGAAAGAAGCCAATCTAAAAACACTACATTCTGTATGATTCCAACGATGTGACATTCTTGGAAAGACAAAACTATGGAGACAGTGAGAAATCAGTAGTTGCCAGGGTTTAGGGAGGAAGGAGGAATGAAGAGGTGGAGCACAGCCGATTTTTAGGGCAGTGAAACTATTCTGTATGATACTATACTGGTCAAAACGCATAGAGTATACACCACCAAGGGTGACCTCTAAACATGGACTTATGGTGATAACGATGCGTCAGCGTAGATGTGATAGACGTACCACTCTGGTGGGAGATGTTGATGGGGGCGAGGCTGTGCGTGTGTGGGCTTAGAGGGAATGTGGGAACTGTCTGTACTTTCTGCTCAATTTTGCTGTGAACCTAAAACTGCTCTAAAAATGAAGTCTTTAAAAAAAAAAAAAAAGGAAAGAAACAAACTCAGAGGAAAAGAGGAAACAGAGATAATGCAGAGACCAGATGAAAACATTAAAAAAATACTATATTTAATAGCTTCAGAGAACTAAAAGAAGATATTTCATTGTTGAACCAAGAACAAGAAATTATTACAAGGGAATAGTCAGAGAATACAAGAGTCCTAGATGTAAAAAAGGAAATTTAAAATTAATTTAGTAGCTGGGCTGAAAGAGTTAAGGACATTTCCTGGGGGGGAAAAGACAAGGAGCTTGAAAATGGAAGAGAAAATATAAGAAAATGAGAGGATCAGTCCAGGAGGTTCAACATGCAAATAATAGGAATTCCACAAAAAGAGAACAGAAAAAATTAGATGGTAGAAAATTATCAACAAAAAAATACAAGCAAAGTTTTTGTAACTGAAAGAAATTAGTTTCCAGATTGAAAGAATTTTTCCTGGTAAGCAATATAATGATTGTAAAAGAAGTCGTATCAAGTGCATCCTTGAAAAATGGTATAGATGATCTTATTTGCAAAGCAGAAATAGAGGCACAAACGTAGATAACAAATGTATGGATACCAAGGGGGCAGGTGGGAGGAATTGGAAGATTGGGATTGACACAGATACACTATTGATACTATGTATAAAGTAGACAACTAATGAGAACATACTGTATAGCACAGGGAACTCTACTTAATGTACTGTGGTGACTTAAATGGGAAGGAAATCTAAAAAAGAGGGGATATATGTATATGTATAGCTGATTCATTTTGCTGTACAGTAGAAACCAGCACAACATTGTAAAGCAGCTATACTCCAATAAAAATTAATTTTTAAAAAAGTGCATAATTGTGAAAAATCAGAAATACAGTTATAAAGAAGCTATACTAAAAGCTTCAGAGAGGAGAAACAAACCAAAATTCTTATACAAAGAATCAAAAACTATAATGGCAAAAGACTTCCCAGGAAGTACTTCAAATGAGACTATAAAGCAATACCTTCAGAATTTTGGGGGGAAATGATTTCAGTATAGAATTCTATACCCAGCCAAGCTATCATTTAAGTGTGCAGGAAGAATAATGACATTTTCATACATGTAAGGACTCAAAAAATTATCTCCTGTGCACTCTTACTTAATGAGCAATTCAGGATGCCATTTACCAAAGTTAAAGAGTACCAAAAAAATAGGGAATCTAGCACAGGGGAGAAGTAGAGGGAATTCCCAGGACAACAACCAAGTAGTAGATCTAAGAGCCACCTCCAGATTAGAGTAATTCTTTCCACAAAGGCACAGTCAGCTCTCCAGGCCATGCTTGCCTTCAGGATGTGTTCATGCTTGTGTTCAGGATGGAAACTCTTTTCTTTCTCTTCTTCTTGAAGGGAGTGCCTTTCTCATTTGTCTGTCTAGCTCTAATTTGCACTAACAGTACCTGGGTAGGTTAGTAGTCAAGCCTGGCTATTAAAAAAGTCTAAGAATCCAATAGTGGGAGATTGAAACAAGGTATTAACAGGAGAATAAAAGAAAAAGACAGGTTAAGGAACGTAAGGAAGTTAGACTGAATGTGGAGAAGGAGATGTCTGAGGATATCTCCCAGATTTCTGGTGTAGGCCACTGGATTAATGATAGTGTCATTAATGGACATAAGAACACAGCAGATGTTAGTTCAAAATAAAAATGAGTTCAGTTTTGGATATGTGGACTTTGAAGTAAAGCTAGATGGACAGGTCTTAGAACTGAAGCCCAGGATAGAGGTTCATTCATTCATTCTATACTCATTATCTATTAGGATTACAGAGGTAAATAATACTCACTTCCTTCCCTTAAAAAAGCTCATAATGTAGAAGGGGAGACAAACACATAAGTAAATAATTCATAATGTAGTGTGGTAATTTAAGTCTTTTTTTTTTCTTTTTTTTTTAATTTTTGGCTGTGTTGGGTCTAACCTGCTGCGCCTGGGCTCTCTCCAGTTGCGGCAAGCCGGGGCCACTCTTCGCTACAGTGTGCAGGCCTCTCACTGCCGTGGCCTCTCCTGCTGCGGAGCACGGGCCCCAGGCGCGCAGGCTTCAGAAGTGTGGCACACAGGCTTCAGTAGTTGTGGCTCATGGGCTCTAGAGCGCAGGATCAGCAGCCGTGTTGCACAGGCTCAGTTGCTCTGCGGCATGTGGGATCCTCCCGGACCAGGGCTCAAACCCGTGTCCCCTGCATTGGCAGGCGGACTCCCAACCACTGTGCCACCAGGGAAGTCCAGTGTGGTAATTTAAATATGTGCAAGGTATAGTGATAGCTCAGAGGAGGGAATGTTTTGCCTTGTCTGGGTGGAGGTGGGGAGTGTGAGGTTCAGTAAATATTCCTGGAGGAATGAGCTAAAAAGCAATTTGAGTAGCAGACAAGGCAAGAGAGAATATATTCCAGCATAATCAAAGGTACATACTGAACATTTTACTCAGGTACCAAAAATAGTTTACTATTATTTATGCATAAGGTACAAAGAAGAAAGTGAAACTGAGGAGATAGACAAGTGTCAGATCCTAAGGAACTTGGAGTTTTTGCTGAGGCAGTGAGAAGCCACTGAAGTGCTTCAAAAAGGGTCAAGGTGGATACTGGGATTCACCAATTGTTGCTTCCAAAGAGAATTCTGGTCCTTCCTAGAACTCACTGAGAGAGAGAACATAGTCCCCTATCTTCCTCTTCCTAAAGTAAGGTGACAATTCTTTTATGAGGATTTTGTTAGTAATGATGAGGAAATAAATAAGGAGTAAAATGGCCGCTTGTTCTCCCCAATGTTTTTTTTTTTTTTTTTTACTGAAACCCTTCAGAGCAGTGATTTGACATACTATCCATCACAGCACCCTCCTCTTATTAAAAAAAAAAAAAATCTAAATGCTTACTTTACTATCTAAATTGAAATTCCTATAGGTATTATAACCCACCTGTGGTGGGCTAAATAACGGCCCCCTAAAACATATCCAGATTCTAATCCCTGTGAATGTTATCATTTATGGCAAAAAAGGACTTCGCAAGGGAGATTATTCTGTGGACTCAGTGCAGTCACATGTATCACAGAGGGAGAGCACAGACAGAAGAGGAGAAAGTAATATGACCACAAAGGCAGAGATAGGAGTGATTTGGCCACAAATCAAGTCATGCCAGCTGTCACCGGAAGCTGGAAGAGGCAAGGAACACATTTTCTCTAGCACCTCTAGAGGGATTGTGGCCCTGCTAATACCTTGATACTGACCCAGTGAGACTGATTTTGGCCTTCTGACCTCCAGAACTGTGAGAAACTAAACTTCTGTTTTTTGTTGTTTTTTTTTTTTTTTTTTTTTTTTTTGCGGTACGCGGGCCTCTCACTATTGTGGCCTCTCCCGTTGCGGAGCACAGGCTCCGGACGCGCAGGCCCAGCGGCCATGGCTCACGGGCCCAGCCGCTCCGCGGCATGTGGGATCCTCCCCGAGCGGGGCACGAACCTGTGTCCCCCGCATCGGCAGGCGGACTCTCAACCACTGCGCCACCAGGGAAGCCCCTGTTTTTTGTTTTTTTTTAATAAATTTACTTATTTATTTATTTTTGGCTGCGTCGGGTCTTCGTTGCTGCGCAAGGGATTTCTCTAGTTGCAGCAAGTGGGGGCTACTCTTCGTTGCAGTGCGCGGGCTTCTCATTGCGGTGGCTTCTCTTGTTGCAGAGCATGGGCTCTAGGCATGTGGGCTTCAGTAGTTGTAGCACGATGGCTCAGTAGTTGTGGCTCACGGGCTCTAGAGCGCAGGCTCAGTATTTGTGGCGCATGGGCTTAGTTGCTCCACGGCATGTGGGATCTTCCTGGACCAGGGCTCAAACCCGTGTCCCCCGCATTAGCAGGCAGATTCTTAACCACTGTGCCAGCAGGGAGGTCCCTGAATTTCTGTTGTTTTAAGTCACCAAATTTGTCATACTTTGTTACAGCAGCCATAGGAAACTAATACAGTATTTATACATAATGTAATGCCATGTAGCAAAGTAAAGGAGAAACAAAAACAAAATAAATGCTGTTAGTGATGTGATTTTCCTAAACGGCGAACAGATTTTGGCAAATTTCCAAACAAAACCAACCATCCATTTACATGGTAATTGTATTCCTGGAAAATTTAGTGTATATTGAAAGCATTAACCATTGTTTTCTCAGCATCTACCAAACTGTGCTTGACATACAGAGGATACTTAATAAAAGCTGGATATGTGGGTGATGAATGGCTTAGAGCTACAGAGGGACTATTTTAAAAGTTCCAAAATTAACACACAAGGCAAAAATTACATATAGTCAAAAGTACCTTTGAAAATTTCTTGTATGGTCTATAAAATAGAGTGTACAACATTTACATGACATGTTGGACACCAATACACCATTCCTCAATAAAGTTGAGAGCCTTTTATTTTTCCCCAGCTTTGGTCTGGGCTCTGTGTGAAGGATATGGATTGCTAAGGTCACAAGGAATCCCCTTCAGCACTGTGAGATGCGATCACTGTGAGAGCGAACGAGATTGAAACTGATTGAAAGACAGTAGATTCCTATTTCCTATTCCTATTTCCCATCTCAATTTGTTTATTGTTTGGAGTGATAGCTGTCCAAACTATTTGTAATTTTGTATCTTTTTCTTGTGATTAGTGAGCATAGTTCAATATTCTCACAATTAAGTGGGCTGTTTATGTGACTCCATCTTCATTGAACAGTGTTCTTGTCTCATCCTTTCTGCTAGTAAGTAGTTCTCATCTTGCCTTGATTCTTCTCCCCCAGGGGCATTTGGCAGTGTCTAAAGACATTTCTTGTTGTCATGGCTGAGAATTGTAGGGCAGGGTGAGGTGCTACTAGCATCTAGTGAGTAGAGGCCAGGGATGCTGCTAAACATCCTACAGTGCATGGGGGGACAGCCCCCCACTGCAAACAGTTATCCAGGCCAAAAATGTCAGTAGTGGCAGGATGAGAAACCCTAGGCTAGACTGTGTGCATACCCTGCTCTTGTAGTGATTATCCCTTCGTATCGTTTGCCTTGATGGCAGAATGTTTCCTGTAGCAGAACTGAACTTTTTGTTATTGGGCTGCAGGGAAGGATGGGTGTGAGTCTCTGCAGGGTTAAACATATTTTTAAATTAATCTCTTTTAATTTTATCAAGGTAATAACAGTCACACACACGTGTATGTACATGCGTATGTGTGTGTGCACTGGCGCAGGAGGACTTGAAGCACTTCCCCGCTCATTCTTCCCCACATCTAGTTCCATTTCCATTTCACAGGGTTAGCAACATTTAGAGTTTTCGTTTTGAATTCTTTTGGGGAGTTACCTTCCTAAGTCTAAATAATATTCTTCTACCGTTATTTATTGATTTAAATTTTATCTGTTGACACCTCATTATGAAAGGTGAAGATTTAGCTCAGGTGCACTAATCCTTCCCCTTCTAATTTTCATTAGTTTGTATTCAATAATTCTTTCACTGATTATTTGTAACTGTAAACAATACATTTATTTATTTATTTATTAAAATTTATCTATCTATTTATTTTTGGCTGTGTTGGGTCTTCGTTGCTGCGTGCGGGCTTTCTCTAGTTGCGGCGAGTGGGGGCTACACTTCATTGCGGTGCGTGGACTTCTCATTGCTGTGGCTTCTCTTGTTGTGGAGCACGGGCTCTAGGCACGTGGGCCTCAGTAGTTGTGGCTCATGGGCTCTAGAGCGCAGGCTCAATATAAACAATATATTTAAAGTTTTATTTTTGTTTCATGGACTTTAGATGGTGTGTCTTGACTCTGCTATGTTGTATGTATTAGTGCTCCTGTCCTTGCTTTCCCCTGTTCTCTTTCTATTTCCCATAGTCCTTCTGCTGTACCCTTATATTGTCAAGGTTGACAATATTTACTTTGTTTTGTAATCATATGTAAGTCATTCATTTTGTATGTATAAGTTGAGTCTAAAGTTGAAAACCAGTGAATAGCATTTATAGGATATGAATGACTGTAAATCTTGTTCACTGCAGAGCCAAGCAATATGTTGGGATCCTAGAACTTTTTTTCTGCCTGCAGTATCTCACCTCTGTGAAATTGAAAGGAGACTGTTCCTTCTACTCTAGCATTCTATTTTCTTTTGCTACATCAGGTGCTCTAAAATCATGCCACATTTAGTTGGTAAACTGACATTTACATACATATTAAGAAGGACCAGAAGTGGTGATACAATTGCATAGTAGACGTTCCATAAATGAATGGCTTGCATGACACTCTTACGGAGAAAAAAGACAAGAGGAAAATGAAGGAAAACATGAGAAAGAAAAGAATTTCAAAATAAGGGTGCATTCCAAATGGCCTGCTTTCTGAGAGTTGAACTGTATTTGAGTAACTCATGTCCCTCAATCCAGTTCCAAAGATAATATTGCTGCTGCTGAAACTTGGGCTTTGTACTGTAACCAGAGTTTATTAATTGTCCTATTTCATTGAGGAAAAAATGCAAAGCAGACGGAACACTGGAGTAACTAGCTGGAAATATTCCACTACTTCATGGGAAGCAGCTTTCCAAACGATTCCTGTGGAGGCCAAACTCTTGGTCTAGCCAAAATAGCACTAAAGTGTGCCTTGATGGTACATTAAAGAAGAAATTTTTTCCCAATTTACTTGATTAAGATTTACAGCCTTTCCATCCCCTCAAAACCATAGCATTGATTTCTTCAATATCAAAAAATAATTTCCTAAAATAGATTGCTAATGACTGCTTTCAGTTATTTATTTAAGGATTGTGCCAAGTACTGCTTGTATGAATTCCTGTAAAAGGCCGAATTAAATCCATAATTTTCATAATTAATGTTATTCCTCTTCTGTAAGAATTTGCTATTAATGTGACTGGTCATCCCCACGTCTCATTTTGATATCTCTCAAAACATCTTTTACATTATAAATAAGATATTAAAACATTGATCATAGGAAAGTGTTTTGCTTTATAGATCATATTCAGTCAAATCCTATGTTTTTCACTTAATATTGACATTTTTCATGTTATTATAAACATAGTTTTTAATGGCTACATATTATTCTACTAGATATGCCTACCATAATTTACTTAACCACTTTACCATTATTGAGCATTTAGGTAGTCTTTTTTTTCAATCTAAATAATACACAATGAGTATCTTTGCATATAATGATTTCTCTGATGTTAGCCTTATTTCCTAAGATGCAAGCTCCCAGGGGTCAAATATTATAAATATTTTCAAGGTTCGTTGGTCAAATTACATTCCAAAGTCGGTTCCAATTTACACTGTTACCAGCATCTTAATTGTCCAAATGGTAGAACAGAATTTTCAAAGTATTTCACTAGTGTTGTTTTGGTTTGTATGTCAAGATGATCCAGAAAACCATTAAAAAGTAAATATGTGGAGATAAAGCATTTGACTGACTGTGTACATATTTTATCTAAGCAAAGCCTCGAAGTTAAGCCAGAAGCCATTGTTCGTACTAATGATGTCTCAGACCTGGAAAAGTACTTCTAATTTTTGCAACATAAAAGAAGTAAGATGACAGTGACAGAACTGAATGACTAGCCAGACCTGCTGACTTAACGGTAGAGTTAGGATTTGAACATAGTAGTAAGTCTCCATTTAAAAGTCTAAACTTTGTTCACTCTGAATTTGGGACTTTGCTGTACTTAAAGATATTTTTATAACACCAGAAAATAATAGAGAACAAATGTGAAATTGCTAAAATGTATGCCACTATTGTCAGAAGTTGCAATTACAACTATCTTCATTAAGCTGTTAGTTTGGTTATATTTTCTGGACTAATAAATGTTATGTTCTAATTTAAAAATTAAGAATAAATGTTTAATTTATTTAAATTTAGATAATTGAAATACCAATTCTTTTTGGAATATTTCAATATTATTTTTGCTTATCGGAAAGTTATTTGCTTTTTATGTTTACTAGTATACGATCTATACTTGTTTTCTGCTATTTAAAAATAAAACAAATCCTAGTCAAACTTTTTAAAGAGTATTATCTTGATAACTTGCTCCCTAAGAATCTAATGCAAACTAGATCATTTAATTTTTTTTAAAGTTTTTAAAAATTTATTTATTTATTTTGGCTGTGCTGGGTTTTAGTTGCAGCACAGGGGATCTTCGTTGCGGCATGTGGGATCTTTTAGTTGCAGCATGTGGGATCTTAGTTGCGGCATGCATGTGGGATCTAGTTCCCTGACCAGGGATCGAAACCAGGCCCCCTGCATTGGGAGCGTGGAGTCTTACCCGCTGGACCACCAGGGAAGTCCCCAAAATAGATCATTTTAAAAGCAAGTTATGTGGTGTATTTCCATATGTAACACTGAAAAGCCTCCTTGCTTTAAGTTTTTTTAAAAGAACTAACACTTTCAACTGTAATATGAAAGAGGGATGCTGAAAATGAACAATGTTGTTCCTTTAATCTCGTGCCTCATAGTGACAGATCAGAGACCTTCTGGAGACTTGGTTCACAAACACTTAATATGTAACAAAATTACCTTCTTAATGTCAAATTAGATAGAAGCTAACATTTAGAGAATTTTCTGGTTTAATATATATACCAAGGCTTTGGAAGTTAAATATAAGAAACTGTGCCCCTATATAATATTATCTCTTAACTGTATTTAGGAATATGAAAACAAACTAGTAAAGATTTATTGGTTGAAATAATTATTAATTTTTGTGTTGACATTCACTTTAGAACATGTGCATTTGAAAAAAAGAATTTCAGCATTTCACATAGGAGGGAAAAAAATCCAGTTCTTAGTTTTTTAACTCTGCTTTTTAATTTTATGTTCTAAAATATATCTACAGTCTACCTCTCTAAGATTATTATTGAAGTCTTTCATTGTTAAGGCATAAAGGTTCCTACTTATAATCAAATTATATGTTCCAAATTCAAAATTAAATTGTCCTTGCCCACTGTTGAGCAGTATGTGAATACATTTTAAAAAATAGCCGTGTTGGGACTTCCCTGGTGGTCCAGTGGTTAAGACTCCACGCGCCCACTGCAAGGGGCACAGGTTCGATCCCTGGTCGCAGAGCTAAGATCCCGCGTGCCACACGATGCGGCCAAAAAAATAAAATAAAAAATAGCTGTGTCATCCAAAAAGTTTTGAAATTCTTCTATCTACTCTGATAATAAAGTTTAAAAAAGTTTAAAATGTTAAAAATTTTTGTTTTAAGTAAAACTTATTTTTTTAGCATTTTACTGTTTTCTTTCTGACTTTGTAATAGTTATAACATGTACAGACCATGTGTGGTTTTCAAAATGCTTATTTTTTCATACGTGGTAGACTTTGTTTATGAAAGTATAAGGGAGTTTTTTGTTAATGTAGTGGTAAAGAAACCTATGTATATCTTAAGAGTATATATTAAAAACTTTCTTTAAGAAATGATGAGACATATCTTTGACTCAATAGGAAATGTGTGTTGCTATTAGCAAGCCTTAGTATCTGCTAACCTGCTTTTTTTGTTTTTCAGTGTAAGCACTGTAAGTTTAAGGACTTTTCAAATTTAGGATTATATAAATGTTTTTACTTCTCTTATTTTTACCTGTGACATCACTAGTTATAACATGAAGCTTTATCATCTAAGGACACATTTGGTTCTTTTATGAGCCATTTAATTTTCATCTTTTCTGTGATCACACTTCTTGAACATGTGGAATGAAAATGTAATTTCATACTCTTTATGATGAAAAAGAAAATATATAACCTTATTGCAGGATGAGGGTATTGTTTCTATCATGAATACATTATCATATCCTAGGTAGCCTGGAAAAGTGAATGTCTCTGAAAGTATGATACAACTTTTGTACTTTATCAAGTTTTATTTACACAGCAGTTTTCAGAAACTGTTGCCAATGAAAACTTACATTTGGACAGTGTAGTCTGCAAGTACTGTTTAGTGAGAAGTGGGTTGTTCTTGAGTAATTATTCTATTTGAATTTATGCAGCCTGGGTAGTTGTTAGACAACCTT
Source organism: Monodon monoceros (assembly GCF_005190385.1). Classification (NCBI taxonomy): domain Eukaryota; kingdom Metazoa; phylum Chordata; class Mammalia; order Artiodactyla; family Monodontidae; genus Monodon; species Monodon monoceros. Next base: position 134,274,676 of record NW_021703778.1, read on the forward strand.
GGTAATTGCTAAGCTCTACTTATTCTAAGAGGACGCTGTCTTCATGGATCATAAGTTTTCAGGTTTCCCCCAAAGTCATTACTTCTGCTTTAAATTTAGTGTGACAATCCAATAGCTATCAGGTAGTAGTGGAATAGCTTTCTTCTGTGTAAGACTTGGCACACAAATAGTTTTGTGTAAAAATAACAGTTATAATTTCTCTTAACAGCTGTGATATCTTATGAAGATCTTGGACTCTTTGCATTTGGATTACCTGGAAAGGTAATTATTTTTTTCTCCTTGCTGTGTCCAAAATCCTGAAGGGAATTTTTCCTTCCATTTCCAGTTAGAAAAGACAAGTATATATAAGAGAAAGAAATTAAGGGAATAAAAGGAAACTAAAGTGAAGAAAGAGAATGATGGGAGCAGGAAGAGAGAGAAGAAATCTCTGTGCCCTTCCTAAAAATGCGTTGATAAATTTAATTCAACACTTAAATTTTTTTAGTGTTTTTTACCCTAATGAAGGAGAACAATGACTTGTATAATTTTAAATCAGTAACGATGGCCTGCTTTAAGTTTTTCTTATTAATTTTGATTATATTATCTGAGTAAATTCTCGTGAAGACAGGACAAGACAGAAGCATAGAGTTAAACTTATAGCATGTTTAAAAAAACTGATAATTAGAAGATCATATCATTTAAGAGCTGAACAGTGCTAAAAGATGATCTAGATGTCCCCTTATTTATAGGTTAGGAAATTAAGGCCCAGAGAAGGGAAGGGGCCTATTTGTCTACAATTACTTAGGCCAGTATTACATAGGACTCCAGACTCAAAATCTACTACTTTTCCTCCTTAGAATAAGAGAAATAACAACAGTATTTATTGGGCATTCATCTGTGATAGGCATACTAAACTAATTTAATGGGTAGAGGAAATACTGTCTTCTTCCACAGGTAATCAGTAGTTAAATATTATTGTTAGTGCTTTAATAATTTTTTATTTCTGAAGAGCTATCATACTTCTAAGACCCATTTACGTGTTGGCTCCAAACAGGACTTTTTCTTTGTAAATCTGTTGTTTGTATTTTTTATTTGTTTTGTTTTTAATATAAAACGATGCTGTATTTGTAGGTTGCCGAACTAACTTCTTAGAAGTGAGTCTGGGAGGAAAAAGATATAGCTATGTAATGGTGGGGGGGGGAATGTGTATTTACATTCAAATTAACTTTGGTTTTAAAGCACAAAGGAGAATATTTAAATCATACTATGTAACCTCATGGTTTGGAGCTTATCTTTTTTTTTTTTTTTTTTGCAGTACACGGGCCTCTCACTGCTGTGGCCTCTCCCGTTGCGGACGCACAGGCTCAGCGGCCATGGCTCACGGGCCTGGCACGTGGGATCTTCCCAGACCGGGGCACGAACCCGTGTCCCCTGCATCGGCAGGCGAACTCTCAACCACTGCGCCACCAGGGAAGCCCTGGAGCTTATTTTAATAGCCTGAAACTTGAACTAAATGGAAACTATGTTACTTTTGAGGGTAAAGGTTTTTGTTAATCATCTAAACAATTTCCCTTTCTCGAAGATCAGGATGTTTGGTATAATCATGATCAATTAACTGTATCCAGTTTAATCAAGGAAGAAGAAAATGTTATTTATATAAGAAAACTCTCCAATTAATTTAATATAATCTGTAAACATGCCTAAGCATCATCACTGTTATTTCACATTGGTGTTTCCTGCATTCCTTGGATAGCAGCAGACTCTACAAGAAGAACATGGATTATTGAGAGTCCCCTTTTCCTAAAACTCTACAATAGTTGCATTATCATTTTAATGTATGCACACAGTTCTTAGTAGGCAGATACACAGACAGAGAATACTCTAAAGGAGGAGTTGTTTGTTTGTTTAATATTTTCTCTCAACTTCCACAGTTGGGTCGAAACTTTCCTATTTCTTTCTTTCCAGATATTATATGAATATGGATATGACATATGATAGGGCAACATTGTTCTGAAAATTAAATATTTTTGAAATGCTTTGAACTTTTTAAGGAAAATTTTTAATTGTTTATAAATGGATTTATGTACTTGTCAAACAAATATTTATTGAGCAAATACCATGTGCCATGCACTGTGCTAGGCACTGGAAATATCGATAGATCGATAGATTGATAGAAAGATATACTGACTTTCTAGATCAAAAATGCTTAAATTCAGACAAAAAAATGGGAAGATAGTCATCACTAAGCTGATATTATTGCTTTTTGCAGTATATTCTTAGAAAAATCCAAATTTCATGTGTGATTGACAATAGGTATCAATTGCATATGAAAAATAGTATACAAAAATTTCAAAAAAGTCTTTTCACAAATAACTGTGAGTGACACTTTGGAACTAATTTTTAAATGGGTTGATATGTAGAGATTTTTCTGGAAAATGTTAGAGTGGAGTTACCACATTCAAAGACACCTTGCCAAGTGTTTCTATCATTATCCCTGCTTTCCAGACCCCAAGGCTTCTAGGTCTCCGTAACTTAGTTTATTCCCAGGATAGGCAAATGCTGTGTCACTGATGGAATTTCTAGGAGAGGAAGGGTCATCTCTTCCCAGTCCATGTAGTAATGATCTTAGATAGCTAGTCATCTCGAAACATACATTGGAGGTACAGATCCACCAAGATATAAGTGACTGAAAGGCCCAAGTGGAAGCAGAATGTTTAATCATTTCTCCTGAGTACATCTGGTGACCAAGAATGGATAAAGTGTTATCTTGAGTTTCCCAGGAATGTCATCAAAGATCACAAGTTAGCAAGCCTGCAGGCTGAACATAGTCCTCAGGCATATTTTGTTTGGCTCAAATCTTTTTTATTTTTAGCTGATTGCCAACAAAGAGTTATGACATTTTAAAAGGATTCAATTTCTGACTTTTCTTGAAAAAGCAGAAGATTGAGCTACACTGGATTCACATTCTCACATGTCAGCCACTGGCCAGAGCTGTGCAGCAGCTGCCCCATTTTGAAACGGGAGGACTTCTCCAATATATTACACTCTTTACCACCTCCTGTTGTCTTGCACTCAGTCTACTTCATATTATTGAGTTTAAAACATTTTGCTTCAATTTTCAGATGTGAGAATATGTGGGCTCTATAGAGTTTTCTCCTCTAGACTGTATTAATCCCTGCGACAGGGATGTTCAAGGCTTGGGGTATGCCAAGCTGATACACTCCGCAGACTGTATTATTCCCTTCTATGCAGTACGGCATTGACACAACACACCTGAGACTGTCTCAGTCTACCTAACAAAGCAAAGTGATAAAACCAGTAATAAAGGGAGAATGAGAGCAGATAGATTCAATTTCAGTTTTTTGGTACTTTGATAACCATTGATTACTAGCTTTTTAACACTTTTAACTATTTAAAAATGACTGCTAAGAAAACTTACAAAAGTGTTCTTTATAGTAACCATGGAACTATTAAAGAAAGGCTTTTTATGTGATGATTGTTAGTTTTATATATTACAAATGGCTGGCAAAGTGTATTCTTTTCAGTTTCTCGTCACTCAATTTCTGCATCTGTTTTTAAGTCATAGTTATTGGATTTTAATAAAATACTGATCCTTTTGTATTATTTCCCCTTTCATCTTCTGAATACATTTGTTGTTTTTTAGGTGGTGGCAGCAGGCACCATAATAATTCATAATATTGGAGGTAAGCAATTGAAAGTGCACTGCTTATGCATAAATGTGATGGAAATGATTTCCTCCTTTGGCTTCTTGCCTTACTACAGGTCTAGCTGGGAACCTGAACCTCTGTAGACATAGGTGTCTCAGAAGCCCTGTGTGTTGTCCTCATTACTCTTTTTTTTTTTTTTAAATCCTTTTTAGCACTTGTAGGACAATAGTTTCTAAATTCAGTTGCAGCTAAACCCTTGATTTCAATCTTGTTATTAGGTCTGCCACACACCTCTAAAGCATGGGCTTTCTGTAGTTGTAATAGTGGTGAGGTACCGCTTGGAAAAACTCTCCAGGTGATTCTGAAGTATTTCTCCTCTACGTTTGTCCTGATCACCCCCAGTGGCATGTACTGCTTTAGAGGGAGTGGTGTTCCATGGCTGTGTCAGGTGTGGAAAGGCAATATTCTTTTGTAACCAAGAAATTGAAAATGACCACGTGGTTTAAAAAATAAACAAACTTGGGCTTCCCTGGTGGCGCAGTGGTTAAGAATCCGCCTGCCAATGCAGAGAACACGGGTTCAAGCCCTGGTCTGGGAAGATCCCACATGCCGCGGAGCAACTAAGCCCATGCGCCACAACTACTGAGCCCGAGCACCTAGAGCCCGCGAGCCACAACTACTGAAGCCCAAGCGCCTAGAGCCTGTGCTCCGCAACAAGAGAAGCCACCGCAGTGAGAAGCCTGCTTCCTACAGCAAAGAGTAGCCCCCGCTCGCCACAACTAGAGAAAGCCCGTGCACAGCAACGAAGACCCAACACAGCCAAAAATAAATAAAATAAATAAATTTATAAAAAAAGAATAAACAAACTTGAGACAAATGAAAAGTATTCTCACATTTATCTTGCATCTTGTTCCCATTAAAAAATGATCCTCAGGGGCTTCCCTGGTGGCGCAGTGGTTGAGAGTCCGCCTGCCGATGCAGGGGACATGGGTTCGTGCCCCGGTCCGGGAAGATCCCACATACCGCGGAGCGGCTGGGCCTGTGAGCCATGGCCGCTGAGCCTGCGCGTCCGGAGCCTGTGCTCTGCAACGGGAGAGGCCACAACAGTGAGAGGCCCGCGTAACAAAAAATATTAAATTAAATTAAAAAAAAATGATCCTGATATCAAGAACTATGTAGAAACAAAAATTACTTTTAATTATTGATAGTTATTGACTAAATGTATTAAACATTTAAATCCAAAATACTATGGGAATCACGTTTGTATATGTTGTAAAGAAGTTACAAATGCTGCACAATATCTTAATTTTCTTTTACCATTGACTGGAGTGCTAAATAAATACTTTTACTTTAAGGTTAAATACAGAGAAGGTTGATATGCACTTTGGATCTTATTCAAGAAGGTATGGTCAGAGGAAATTTTAATCTTATTTCTTATCTGTGATAGTTCAAAATAATTTAAAGATGACAGCTTTAATAAAGTTTAACTGATACTCGAGATATGAGCTATTTCACTTTAAGTATTGTTCAACAAAATTCCATCTTTAATGAGTTTCTTGGTCAAGGAAAAAATTAACATTCCAACAATAAATTGTATTTGCCATTGTTTTGGAAATCCTGAACATTCATGTTTTAATTCTTTGAATTTTCAGGGCAAAAAAATATATTATTGAAGGAGAAGAATACTTTCTTGGATGTCGTACCAAATAATTTCCTTGTTAACACACACTTTACTCTTCACATTAGCAGTTAGTAACCAGTCTCTTACCTAATGAATCTATATAATATCATTGAGTTTAAGATCTACTTTGGAATACTTTATTTTAGCAAATATGTATTGCTTAAATGTGCACTTGGAATGTTGCTAATGTGAAAGTATGTTTTGGTATTTTCAATCCCTTATTTTCCTCTCTATATGATTAGTAAGAACCATCAAGCACATTTTGTTTGGATTAGGGTTAACTATTGTTTATTTTATGTAGAGTTTTCAACCCAGGACGTTGGATCTAAATTTGTGACTGGCAAAATGCCTGCTGTTGTATTCTCTGTATCCTTCACCCTGATCTCTTCCTTGTTCCCTAATCTGGTGTGCAACTGTTATTGGACATGACTCTATTTTAGCACTTGCTGTTATTAGGTTGAAGTTATCTCTGTATATGCTTTTACTTCCCCACTATATTGTCAGCTCCTCCAAGGCAAGGATTATGTCTTATTTCTCTTTGTAGTCCCAGAACCTAGCACAATACTTGGAACTGGATAAACCTTTTTTTTAAGCTTAATGGAGCTGAATATGATTTATATGTGCTATTTCCAAGTACTTTTTAATATTCTAGCTATATTTATCAAGAAGAAAAGGGGACTTCTAGACTGATCACTAGCTTTAAATATTTGAAAAGCTGAACATGAAATATAGAAAGATACTAGACTAATTTAGTATTGTTCTGGAGGGCAGAACTGGTTCTAATGGGTAGAACTCTACAGTGAAGCTGGTCTGGTTTCATTTGGAATGCTAAGCTGTGTGATAATGGAGACGGCCTACACTCCTTTGATAAAGCTCTGTATCCCTGAAAACATTCAAACAGAGCTGGTCGGTCAGTTGTCAGAATGTTCTAGAAAGAATTCTGAATTTGGTGGCAGATAAATCATCAGTTCTTCCAACTGTTTGTTGATTTGCTTGCTTGCTTTGTTTCAGAAACTTTTTTTAAAAAGTGACTTAGAAGCAATCACAGAAATTTTTAATGTCCCTCAAATCCAGAAAAGCTGGTAATGCTTATTCAGTTTTTAGAATAATGTCCTCATGATTTTCTTCACATTGGTTAAAAGTTTATCTATTGAGAGCCCACTAAATAATAACTGAAACATTTTCAGAACTTTTTTTTCTTTTGTCTTAGCAAGATGTGCATATAATCATTCTTTCATTATAATAGATTTGGAAGCTTGCTCTTGTGAGCAGAACACTGGGTTGGAAGTCAGATACGTTGAATTCTTTCTGCTCCAGTCTCTGCCGTTAGGTAGCCATGTGTGTTGGGAAAATTCCTCTCAGCTTCAGTTTCCTCTTTGTTAAATTGCTGGGGGTAGGATGGGAAAAGCACGAAGCTTAAGGTCCCTTCTTACCACAAAAGTCACCTTCTAATTTAGCACTTTGATAGGCATGTTAATTCCTTCAGAGCATTAAAATATTTTTATTACAGGAAAGTTTTGTGGGAGGGTTATGCTTGGTTCAAAAGATGATTTGGTCTTTTCTTAGGTATCTTTAACAAGTCAGAAGCTATTGCTCTAAAAGCTTTCATGGATGCTGTTCTTTTTCAGAAAGGGGAGTCTCAGTTCTTAGAACTACCCTTTAGGGCAGCCGCTGAGCCTCTGAGGTTAAAATCTAGGAACTCCAGGCTTACGAAGTAATTTCTTGATTAATCTAAGCTAGGTCCGTGGAAGCCCTTAACAGCGCTAAGCCATGTATGCTTGAGAAGAAACAGCATACTTATTTGGGAGGATCTTTAATATGTTGTGCATATGATTTATTTAATGTTATTCTTTCAAAATGGATTTTGACTTTTCTCTTTGTTAATTGGAAATACATTGGATATTTATAAGATGGTATGAAGTGTATAGCATCAGATTAAATTTTTGCACTTCTTACATGCCTATATGCATATATAATATAGTTCAGATAGCATTTTTGAAAGATAGTATATTCACTATTAGTATAAATGCTTGGAGTTTTTCAGTGGTTGTTTAGAAATGAAAAATAATATAATAGATTGTCTTTAGGTCAAGCCTCCTCCTAGACACTTTAATTATACTTACAACAGCTCTTCAGAGTAGATGATATTATCCTCGTTTTACAGAGGTCGAAATCAGTGCTCAGAAGGGATAAATGACTTGCTTACCTTTACCCCTTAATACAGCCAGGCCTCAAATCTCACTTTGTCTACTTCTAAAGGCTTTGTTCTTTCTGCTCTGATACAGTAAATGCTTGAAAAGCTATGAAAAGATTAAATGTTGAGGATTTTTAAAACTCATTGGGGACAGGAACTATGTGTTTTCATAACTTGACCTAGTTTCTGGTAGAGGAACTCAATAAATAGTATTTGTTGAATGAATGAGACAATTAAAAAAAATTCTGTTTAAAAGCCTAAGATTTTGCTTCAAGGAGACAATTTTATATACTATATAAATGATAGAAAGAAACTTGAAAGTCCATAGAGTGGTTTATAGTTTAGAATTATATAAAAATTAAAAGGTTGAAAATATTGAGGAGAGTTAGATCTTATTTATGTAAAATAGATAAAGTATTTTAAAATCTTCTGCTTTCAGGTTGGATAGTCATGTCTTAGATTAATGCTTCCTGACTCTTATTCTTTGTAACATTTAAACATTTCTCAGTTTTCTTGGGATTCTATGCCCCTGATGAATCTATGAGAAAAATGAAACAGGGGCCTTTAGAAGCAAGATGATCATGAATTGTCCTTGATCAATATTTGTTACATGGATCTTTTAGTAATACTCAGTTTATTCCCTACATCTTTGTATTCCATATATCTAAGTAATTTTGCTCATTCATTTATGCTCTTAAGTACGTAGCACTTAGTAGGTGTTTAATAAATCTTATTTATTATAGGAAGAAAGTAAGGAATAAGAGAAGGAGGGAGAGAAGGAAAAGCCAGTGACCTGGTTTGGTATTCCTTTAAAAAAGGAAGATCAACTGGCATGAGAAGACCACACAAAATGCATAAGTGAGCATATGGTTTCTTTAGGGAAAAATCGACTGTCAGAACTTCACAGAAAACCTTTTCTCCCCAGTACAATCACACACCAAGTATTAGTCACAGGGCACTAGTGCGGTCTGACAAATAGATTGGAAAGATCTACTGTCTTTGAAAAATCTCTAAACTTTATAATAGAAAAAAATGTGACTCACTAAATTTAGCACTCTTTTTTTCTAGGGTTATGGAAACCATTACCTTTAGAAAATGGAGAGCCACGTAGTAAAATCCTACTTAGAAGCAATTCCTGATTGCCTCCCAACACTGATGAATTAGGGGCCCAAAATAGGCCAGAGCCAGAGCCAGAAAGCCCCCAGCTGCCTGATGCCTCAGGCACTGGAGGGGCATTTGCTGAGAGTCATTGTTGCTTGGACATAAAGTCAGAAAAGAAGCATCTGGGAGTTTTAATATTTAATGCTGTTAGAGGGAAGAGAACTCTGGCTGAGAGTTTGAATTTAGTGGACTACAAGTTAAAGGATTAAGAACTGTAATAGCAAATAAGTACAGGTAGTTTCCACATAGTTCCTCTAATTGTGTTGCATTATGAGATTCTTTTCCTAAAAACCAAGGTAAGTAGTTTCACAAGTGTTTGAACTCCTGAGATAGACCACTCAGTTGGCTAAAATATCCCTAGAAATCAAGCAGTAAACCTCAAATCATCTTTAGTCATGTTGAAAGTCCTGTTAACTCTGATGAGTACGTGATAAAAGTGAAGTTAATTGATGTCATTTCTGGTTTCATATCTTGCCCAACTCAAAACGCAAGGTGAGTGGCTCCTGGGAGTACGTTAAATTCTTATTTTGCTCTTTTGAAATATGAAGGACCACTATGGATAGCATATTCTTTCCTTAATTCTTTAAAGGAGAATAAAGATTGAGTCACTGTTACATATTTTGAAAGGGGAACCCTAAACATTGGTAGACTTACTGAAACCTCCTGAAATTGCTAGAATGACCCAGATTTTCCAGCCTGGCAGAGATCCCACAGACCTACTCTAGCAGCCTTGATTAACGCCTCAGTTTGGGTATCTAAGTTTTAAGAGAAACTCAGCAGCCCTTTTATGTGGTCAAGTAGCACAGTTTCTAAATCTCATAAGCAGAAAGGTATAAATAAGATCATTCTCAGTTGAGAGCTATAAAAATTTCAAATTCTCAGTATTTTTCAAAATTGTGATTTAATATTAAGTTAGAAACCCTTTGGCTTTACTTTCTTACTGAAATATGTGTGTGTGTGTGTGTGTGTGTGTGTGTGTGTGTGTGTGTGTGTATTTTTTGGGGGGTAAGGTAACTGAAGTCTTAGAATTACTGGTTTGTACCATCTCCTGGGATACAGGGATTGGGAGTGCTGTTACAACGCCATCTGCTGGTCATCTCATCTGTAGACAAACTGCGGCTTTTTTGAGGCCTGAATAGTATTGTCCAGAAATTCTAGAAAGCACTGTCTTAGAATAGGAGAAATAAAGGAAATTTGGAAGGGGAGTATTTCTTACAAGTCCTTCCTTTGACAAAATTTACTGGTTACATGTCACTTTAAAGAGGTTTTGAAAATATTGTATTTCTTAGTAACAATTGTTAATTGAAGTTTAATTATAGGGTTCTCAGAATAGTAAATATTCTGGTCAGTTTTTATTCAAGTTTAAGATCTTGATAAATAGTAAAACAAAGATATATATTTTCCAAGGGTTATGGGGGGGAAGTTCCTCCATATATTTTTGATTTCCATTTGTGCACAAATTAGGGAAATGACCTTGTTTTCAGAGTTTTTTAAAGTCTTTTTTAAAAATGAGAGAGATTGTGTTGTGTATTATTTTGAATGGAGATATAATTTCAGTGGCATTTGGACATTTAGTAGGAACACCAGGTTAATAAGACACATTAAATAGAATAAACCAGTTGCTGTCCATGACTAAAAACATGTTTGAAGTAAAACTGAATCTCTCTTAGAAGGAAAGGCAAACTTATTATTTCCTCCCATAGTACATCTGTTTAGAGCTGGCTGACTAATCCTTCACGAAGTTGCTGAACTTCTTCCAAGTGCTGAAAACCTAATTCTGTTTTAAAAATAGATCTACATAATCTTATCTTCATACGTGTTTTTAAGTGTTTAACAAAAAGGATAATTATTTTTGTAAATTAATGGTTTCTTAGGTCCACACTCCAATTGAAGCTTTGTCTTTTTTTTTTTTTTTAAGGGAGTCCCGGGAAAAGTAGCCTATGAGAGTACAGGGTTTGTGGGAAGGAGAATTGGTTTTTGTATTAATTTTTTTCAATTTCAGTATAGTGTTAATATCTCAAATATGTGAGAACAGGACACTTTCTCTTCCAAACTACAGTAATAGCTGTAGATGCAATAGAATCATAGTGGTAAATGCAGTAGTCCTATCATGAAACTCCTTAGCCTGTCTGAGGAATCTTGACTAAACACTTTACCAAACCAGCTACAAACTGAAATGAAAATACATCTCAAAGTGAAATGACCATTATAAGTGTTTTTAACGCTTCTAACTAATGTTCTGTGTTGTAGAAATTCTTTATTTTCTTTGAACCCAACTGCTAAACTGAGCATTCGGTAGCAATTTGTTGTTTAAATGGTGATGAAAAGAAAAAAGAATAATGCTGGGGAGTGGTCCTTTTGATAGACTTTTCTTATTTCTTTTTCCTGTGGTGAATTTCTTCGCCACTTTGCTTCTCTGCACTTTCTCATAACGTAACAGTTAATAGTGCAGATTTCTCAAGCCAGATGGGCTGCTTCCACCATCACTAGCTTGGGCAAGTTACCTCTTTGTGCCTCCATTTCCTCACCTGTGAAATAAATAATATCTACCTCACAGGTTCGTGGTGAGGAAATAAATTTAAACTTAACTTTAAATGAGGAAATAACTTGCAAATCACTTAGAATAGGCATACTAAGCCCCCAAATGTTTGCTGTTCTTATCATTCTTCTCCTCCAGAGCACTTTTCCCTTTTGTGTTTTTGACATCTCTCCCCTCAGCCTCCATGCTCCCAGCTCATGTGTTTCTCTTTATGATTAGATCAACCAATATTAATACCTTACTACTTGCTATTGCCTAATCAGATTTTACCCTATTTTAGTCATTTCTTAGAACAGTTGCTTCTCCACATGGCTTTTAAAGAATACTTTCAACTTCTGTGTTTCGATTAAGTTGACAGCTTTTTTATTTCCCTCCCAGGGCAGTTTCTATTAAATGAGTTCTATTTGTTATGTTTAAAATGAGGGAGAAAAGAATACCTATTTAGTTAATATGGTGAAACTAAATGATTTGTAATGGTTGAATACCTGTCACCAAGGTATGTCTTCTAGCCCTAATTCTGGCTTTGGTGGTATGAAGGCCAGAACCACTTAGCTATAACCATGGCTCTTGTGGATGACCCTGTTACAGCTATTAATTTAAAGGACAACATGGTGTGTCTTGTATTAGGAGTCTATACTATGTATCGATGTCAGCAAAAATCATTTACAAGTTCTTGCTTATGACCTGTCTCTAAGATAAGTCCTTAAACACTTCCTTATGCTATTAATAGAAGACATGAGATGAAAGGTGTTGGCAAGCAGCTTTTGGAGCTAGTGAACCTTTGGGTTAAAAACAATGGATATATGAGCATTCCTATTGAATTTATATCTTTAAAACTTTTCCCCTTTATTTTATTGAGCTGACTGTTCTTTTTATGTAAATCTAAGATGTATTCCTAACTTAATGTATATTCAGTAATTTTTGTTTGCCTCTGTGCTACATATAATATGTTAAGGTGCTAGTCCTTGCATGAAAGTTTTCTTGTGGTTAGGAAAAAATAATCTAGACAGTGAAAAGGATAGTGTCTTTCTTTGTTTTACTTGCTTAATCAGTGGAGTTTTTCCCCATCATGAGCTCTGTGGTTTTGTAGCTCTTAAAACAAACACCAGCATTCTTTAAGAAGCAGTATTTTACATGTTTTATTATATTTATATCTTGTATGCTGAGATCTTTTTTTCTGAGAGAGAAACATATGTTTGGTGAGTTCATATTTCTTGAAATATACATGATTCTTCAGACTGGAATCTAATGAAATAGGACTCCCATTTGAAAACCAAAGAGTACGGCTACAACAGAAGATAAAAGTGATCAAATGATTAGCCAGGGGCTAATAGAAATTCTGGGAAGAATGACAGATTGTATATTAGGAAGAAATATGATCTCATATTCATTGAAGCTTTTTACAACTAAAGATCTAAAAGAAATAATAGAAAATTACTGAAAGAGATGAATGTCTGAAACTTTAGAAAAGCATGTGGTATTGGATTAATCCAAGCAAGAAAGACTGATGGGCAGATAATAAATTACATTGTGTAGGAAGTCTGCATTCCTTGTTTTCAAGTACTTTTTTTTTTTCCTTGCAAGATATATTTAAGTAGCTCTAGGCCAGTTTCAGAATATTCAGTTCATGATTTTCATCATCACACCATATGTGTATGATTCTTTGGAATAGATAAAGTATTATAAACAAAGACCCCCAAATCCTTTAGTGGTGAAGGTTAATCTAAACCTTCATTCTGTTCTGTACCAAATTGGTAGCATTTTTCCTTATGAGAATATGAACAACTTAGAATACCTTTTCACATACGATTAATTGTAATGTCCCATAACTAACAGAGAGTTTGGAGAAATGTACTGTACTTCTGCTGAAGAAAAGGCTTTATTTCAACAGCTGTACTTCTGCTGGGAAAAAGGAATAGTCATAAACTGGAAAATGTGAATATGTATATTTTCATAGCAGAGAAGTGACTATTTACTTAACTGTTCTAAATTTTACTTTGCCATAAGTACATGTTGTTTTACCAAAAAAAAAAAAAAGAGAGTGTATGTGTTTGTATATGTAAGCGTTGCCTATCTTCATGTAAATTTATACACAAACTAGTATATATGCTTTTTTTTCCCCCAGGATCGAGTGGTCACACAGCACTGTAACAATTGTGAAGTTCAGCTACTTTTAAATGTTTATTGAGAAACATACATTCTTCTTCTTAAACTCTTTGAGCCTTTTAATCAGTTTTTCCCCAGATTTTTGCCATTCAGCCTTGGCATTCATTTGTGTTCTTAGTTTTTGTAGGTCCAAGGAGAAAGTGAAATGTTTCCTGAAATATAAATAAGTAATAAAATTAACATGCACACAGAGTACACTCTATTCTTCATGGACATATTCTTGTTGGCTCTTTTTTAATATATACTTAATCTCTGGGGGAAACAGAGATTATTACTCTGTTAAACTGACTCTAAATCATCTGGATTTCTATATACTTAAGCATTTAAGTTTAAACTCAAGTATTTACATATAAATGAGTTCTGTATTCTGTAACCATATTAAACATTTCCTAGTGTATGATGGAAGGTTAATAAGATGTGGGGGTTTTTTATAGCTATACCAGAAATAAGATCATTATTAAAATGCTATAAAAGTTCTTGGATCCTGTCTGATAGAATATGAGAAATAATGCTAGCTTCAGGTTTTGATTGCATAATACAGATGAGCCCTGTTAATAAAATGGAATAAAAGTTATAAGCTTTGTCTATTTAATATGCTTAATAGTTGCAATTGAATCTTTTCTCATCTGTTTTAGAGGACAACTTAAAATGTAACTCACTGTGCACTTTGTTATTGTTTTATAATAACGTGTCCAAAATGTGTGTGGGAGGACAGTGGCAGAGAAAAGGAGAGAGAGGAAGTGAGATTTCTGGGGGGCGGTCTCTCTCTAGTAAGAAAGAACAAATAATCAAAATTATTAGCTGTACTTATTTATCTCCTGTGTCTATATCAAATGTTGCTAAACTAACTGCTAATGCCTTGGACAGAAGAATAACATTAAGAGTTTTGGCCAAACTTCAAGCAAAATTTCATTTATAAGTGGCCTATAATCAAGACGCTTTCTTTTACCTAAATCATTTGCCTTGGACTTGAAATGTAAACAAAAGATACCTAATGAGCTTACCAATTATTCTTCTCTACAAAGTTATTTATCTCCATTTTTATCTCCATTCCTGGTATATATCTATCTTTGAGGATAGTGCAGTATAAATTAATCTTCCACATGCTGTTGTAGCCCAAATGGACATCCATATTTCTGGATAGATTGTTCTTTAAATGGTTAAAAATTATAGAATTCTAATAGGAACTCTTTTTATTCTGTTTGCAGCTATGTCATCTTATCTTTTAATTATTAAAACAGAGCTTCCTGCTGCTATTTCAGAATTTTTGTCTGGAGACCATAGTGGGTAAGAAAAAATATTTCACATTGTATCCATTCATTTATTAATTCAATAAATACATATTAAGCCCTTGTGGGAAGTAAAATAAATGTAGCCCCTGCCCTCAAGACACTTACAAATTAGGCAGAGGCAGAGTAATAATAGAGAAGAAAACACTCTGCAGATGTCTAGTGATGCTCCATTATGTGCAGAGCACTGCACTGTGAACCCTCTGATGTGCCAGTGTAATTCTTGCATTCCATGGGGGTATGAAAGGGCAGGACAGGTATGAGCTAGCTCTTGGAGAAGAGTAAAGGAGAAACTTCTGGATATGAAAGATTGGGTGGGGGATGGGGGAAGGCAGAAAGCACTGACAATAAAGGTCTTAGTGGAGGGGAGTGGATAATTCTGCTGCCACTTTTCAGCGAACCATAGTGATAAAGATAAATCAGAGTGATAACGTTACAACATACTTGTGTAAGATCCTGTTATACAGCATTCTTAGAAAAAATTTGTTTCATTTCCTGTTTTTTAACAATATTATAAACAATACTAAACCATGTTACACTGCCCTTCTCCTTTCTTATTTTAAAAATACTGGGCAGCTCAATATCAAAAAAACAAACAACCCAATCCAAAAATGGGCAGAAGACCTAAATAGACATTTTTCTAAAGAAGATATACAGATTGCCAACAAACACATGAAAGAATGCTCAACATCGCTAATCATTAGAGAAATGCAAATCAAAACTACAATGAGGTATCACCTCACATCAGTCAGAATGGCCATCGTCAAAAAATCTACAAACAGTAAATGCTGGAGAGGGTGTGGAGAAAAGGGAACCCTCTTGCGCTGTTGGTGGGAATGTAACTTGTTACAGCCACTACGGAGAACAGTATGGAACAGTTCCTTAAAAAACTAAAAATAGAACTACCGTATGACCCAGCAATCCCACTACTGGGCATATACCCTGAGAAAACCGTAATTCAAAAAGAGACATGTACCACAGCGTTCATTGCAGCTCTGTTTACAATAGCCAGGACATGGAAGCGACCTAAGTGTCCATCAACAGATGAATGGATAAAGAAGATGTGGCACATATATACAATGGAATATTACTCAGCCATAAAAAGAAACGAAATTGAGTTATTTGTAGTGAGGTGGATGGACCTGGAGTCTGTCATACAGAGTGAAGTAAGTCAGAAAGAGAAAAACAAATGCCATATGCTAACACATATATATGGAGTCTAAAAAAAAATGGTTCTAATGAACCTAGGGGCAGGACAGGAATAAAGACACACAGACGTAGAGAATGGACTTGAGGACGCGGGGGAAGGGTAAGCTGGGATGAAGTGAGAGAGTGGCATGGACATATATACACTACGAAACATAAAATAGATAGCTAGTGGGAAGCAGCCGCATAGCACAGGGAGATCAGCTCAGTACTTTGTCACCACCTAGAGGGGTGGGATAGGGAGGGTGGGAGGGAGACGCAAGAGGGAGGGGATATGGGGATATAGGTATACGTATACCTGATTCACTTTGTTATACAGCAGAAACTGACACAACATTGTAAAGCAATTATACTCCAATAAAGATGTTAAAAAAACAATACTGGGTTCTAAAGACTATTGACTCATCTCTTTTTTATAGCAGAAAAAACCCAAATTAATTATACTTTTCCTTTTACTACGTATAACATGAAACTTTTAGAAAAATAAACTTGAAAAGACTAAATGAATCTTTTTAATTGTCATCAAATTATTATATATAGTTTCTAAACCACAACTCTAAAACCCGTCAGACTTTTAGATTTAAATGTTTGGTTGTTTTGCTCCAATATTTGAACTTGTTCTGGACTGCAGGGCAAGTTTTCAAAATTGAGTTTTAGATTTTACAAGTTGGCTCCATGAAAGAATTCTACTTAGACAACTGCAAATACATATTTATAAGGAAAATATGGTATAGTTTAAATCTGAATAGGAACCATCAAGAATATGTGATTGAAAAAAGGTAAGTAGAAGCCCTTAATGATTTTTCATCATTGGAATGTATTGTGCCTTTGTATAGGTTTCCACATTCATCATCACATCAGATACAGCTACCTTGTTTTTTATTTTATCTATAGTTTTATCTAGTTACTTTTAAGTTTTTTGCTCTTATTTTGATCAACAGTTGCTAAATGACATACTTATGTGAAATTTGCCTTGTATTTGCTGTAAAAATATTGAGGGCAGCTTCTATTACTCAAAAAGTTCTATGCAAAGAACAAACGTATGGACACCAAAGGGGGAAAGCGGCCGGGAGCAGGGTCGTGGTGGGATAAATTGGGAGATTGGGATTGACATATATACACTAATATGTATAAAATAGATAACAAGAACCTCCTGTATAAAAAAAATTTTTTAAAATTCTACGCAGTAAATTTCTTTTATAATTTAGGTCTAAGAACTCAAGGCAATAAGAGGTGAAATAAAGAATGTTAGACTAAGAGTAAATTCTCTCCATTTCATATTCAGTAACCTCAGAAAATTAATTTAACTTCTTTTGGCCATATAATTTAATTTTGGGCCTGAGGTTTCTTCATCTGGCATAATGGTGGTGCCAGTACTGCCTTCTTAACAAAGTTGTTGAGATGACCAAATAAGATATTATAAATATACATGCTTTTGTAAGCTGATAGCATAGTGTAAATGTGGAGAATTAAGCAACTCTGTAATGTCGTATGTCAGTTATACCTCAAAAAAAAAAAAAAGAAGGAATTCCAGTAATAATAACTATATAAAGGTAGTTTTTCCCTATTTGCTCTGACTGCCAGGAAGGTCAGAGTCATATTTGAATGTATTGCGTAAACTATGTTAATCCTACTAGTTGTCACATGTGTTCTCCTTTTTCTTGGTCCTGAATTTGGTGACTTCTCTTTATTTTCTTTTTTATTGTCATATATCACAAGGACAAAAATACATATAAAATTTAAAAATAATTAAGGTAGTATGTGACAGAACTGTTAAAACTTAGGTCTTCTTTTTCTGAAAGTGATGCTTTTACCATAGCTTCATTTTAAATCAGTTGTCATTTACTTTATTGGGTTTTTTTCTCTGATTTGTTTACAGAAACAAATAAAAATTAACTCCATCTTATTCATGTTAGTAGAAAATTGATAAAAATGTTATTTTTACATGTCAGAAATGAATTTTTAAAACTGTATACTCCAAAATACTGTGGCCAGTTTGCATCATCTCTGTTATGATGTTTTAAAATTGCACATCTTTTTAACAGCCTCATCTTGTTTTAAATGTAATGTATATTCACTTATTTTGGATTTCAAAGTTTTGAAAAGCATTAGTAAGTGACTAATTATATTAATTGGTTAGAATGCAGTTAAATCATTAGTCTTTAAACCTTAATACTGTAAAATAATTAAGACACAAATGTTATGGTAATTGATTTAACTATCTGGGCAGTTTATTTCTAGGTAGAGTTACAGAGCAATATTTCTTCTGTGAGATTAATCTGATATTGATATACTTTTAGGGTTTGAATTACAATGCATTGCAGTTAAGAATTTTCTGTTGTGCTTATTTTCTGTGTTATCCGTGAGATTTGATGTGCCTTTGTGAAAACTAAACCTTTATAAAGATGTTATCAAAAAGAAACTTTATTTTCATAATATCCTAATTTCAAAAATTATTATTAGAAGTCAGAAGCTATAATACTTATACCAAATTTTTATGAGGCATCTATATTTTCATAGAATAACTTATATTCAAAAAAATCTATGGCTGTTAAAAGTTGGAAGCTCTCTGTTAACATTTAATGATCTTGTCAGCGGAATATGATTGACACAATTAAGTTGTCTTGCATTTGAGTTACATAATTGATATGGGATGTGAGTAAGATCCTAATTCAGAACATATGATACTCTTGTTCCATTCGAGAATGAAATTAAAGCAACTTATAAATAAATCTGGTTTTCATTAAAATACGGGAAAAAATCTGCATGCCAAAGCATTTGCAATACAGCTAAGGATCTATACTCTATATTTCATACTTGGAACATTTTTATCATATAGGATTAAATCCACAGATCAAACAAGTTTTCCAGGAAGTATAAAACTTTTTACTCTAATTCTTTTGGCTTGAAGAGACTGTATATTTACAATAGATCACAGTAGGAAAATAGGGGTTTTGTTAGATAACTCTTTTTTCCCCCACTTCGGAAAAAATTTCAGGTTAGCATATTCTTCTAAAATCTTGAGTTATAAAATGTGCTTTTGCAATTTCTTTGTACTGGCTTGTATTTCTCAAGCTGGAGTTTTATTTTGTAAGTTTAATCATTTCTGTTCCTTGGAAAATATCCACTGCCAAGCACAATTCAGTTGACTGTGACATGCACATGAAATTTAAACTAACTTAACTGTGCATTACTGTATTGCCTTTATTTATTTATTTTTTAACATCTTTATTGGAGTATAATTGCTTTACAATGGTGTGTTAGTTACTGCTTTATAACAAAGTGAATCAGTTATACATATACATATGTTCCCATATCTCTTCCCTCTTGCGTCTCCTTCCCTCCCACCCTCTCTATCCCACCCCTCTATGTCGTCACAAACCACTGAGCTGATCTCCCTGTGCTATGCGGCTGCTTCCCACTAGCTATCTGTTTTACATTTGGTAGTGTATATATGTCCATGCCACTCTCTCACTTTGTCATAGCTTACCCATCCCCTCCCCATATCTTCAAGTCCATTCTCTAGTAGGTCTGTGTCTTTATTCCCGTTTTACCCCTAGGCTCTTCATGACCTTTTTTTTTCTTAGATTCCATATATATGTGTTAGCATACAGTATTTGTTTTTCTCTTTCTGACTTACTTCACTCTGTATGACAGACTCCAGGTCCATCCACCTCACTACAAATAACTCAATTTCGTTTCTTTTTATGGCTGAGTAATATTCCATTGTATATATGTGCCACATCTTCTTTATCCATTCATCCGATGATGGACACTTAGGTTGTTTCCATCTCCGGGCTATTGTAAATAGAGCTGCAATGAACATTTTGGTACATGACTCTTCTTGAATTATGGTTTTCTCAGGGTATATGCCCAGTAGTGGGATTGCTGGGTCATATGGTAGTTCTATTTTTAGTTTTTTAAGGAACCTCCATACTGTTCTCCATAGTGGCTGTATCAATTTACATTCCCACCAACAGTGCAAGAGTGTTCCCTTTTATCCACACCCTCTCCAGCATTTATTGTTTCTAGATTTTTTGATGATGTCCATTCTGACCGGTGTGAGATGATATCTCATTGTAGTTTTGATTTGCCTTTCTCTAATTATTAATGATGTTGAGCATTCTTTCATGTGTTTGTTGGCAATCTGCATATCTTCTTTGGAGAAATGTCTATTTAGGTCTTCTGCCCATTTTTGGATTGGATTGTTTGTTTTTTTGCAACAAAAAGAATAAAATATCTAGGAATATACCTACATAAGCAGAAAAAAGACCGGTGCGCAGAAAATTATAAGACAGTGATGAAGGAAATTAAAGATGATACAAATAGATGGAGAGATAGACCATGTTCTTGGATTGGAAGAATCAACATTGTGAAAATGACTCTACTACCCAAAGCAATCTACAGATTCAATGCAATCCCTATCAAACTACCACTGGCATTTTTCACAACTAGAACAAAAAATTTCACAATTTGTATGGAAACACAAAAGACCCCAAATAGCCAAAGCAATCTTGAGAACGAAAAATGGAGCTGGAGGAATCAGGCTCCCTGACTTCAGACTATACTACAAAGCTACAGTAATCAAGACAGTATGGTACTGGCACAAAAACAGAAATATAGATCAATGGAACAGGATAGAAAGCCCAGAGATAAACCCATGCACATATGGTCACCTTATCTTTGATAAAGGAGGCAAGAATATACAGTGGAGAAAAGACAGCCTCTTCAATAAGTGGTGCTGGGAAAACTGGACAGGTACGTGTAAAAGTATGAAATTAGAACACTCTCTAACACCATACACAAAAATAAACTCAAAATGGATTAAAG
This sequence comes from Monodon monoceros, assembly GCF_005190385.1. Lineage (NCBI taxonomy): Eukaryota > Metazoa > Chordata > Mammalia > Artiodactyla > Monodontidae > Monodon > Monodon monoceros. Next base: position 134,295,389 of record NW_021703778.1, read on the forward strand.
ACCTAAATGTAAGGCCAGACACTATCAAACTCTTAGAGGAAAACATAGGCAGAACACTCTATGACATAAATCACAGCAAGATCCTTTTTGACCCACCTCCTAGAGAAATGGAAATAAAAACAAAAATAAACAAATGGGACCTAATGAATCTTAAAAGCTTTTGCACAGCAAAGGAAACCATAAACAAGACCAAAAGACAACCCTCAGAATGGGAGAAAATATTTGCAAATGAAGCAACTGACAAAGGATTAATCTCCAAGATTTACAAGTAGCTCATGCAGCTCAATGCCTTTATTTTTTTATTTTATTTTATTTTATTTTTTATAGGGTAGAGGGAAGCGGGGGAGAAAGTTTTTCTGGTTTTTTTTTTGTAAATTTATTTATTTTATTTTATTTTATTTTATTTTTGGCTGCGTTGGTTCTTCATTGCTGCACGCGGGCTTTTCTCTAGTTGTGGTGAGCGGGGGCTACTCTTCGTTGCGGTGTGCGAGCTTCTCGTTGTGGTGGCTTCTCATTGTGGAGCACAGGCTCTAGGTGCACGGGCTTCAGTAGTTGTGGCACGTGGACTCAGTAGTTGTGGCTCATGGGCTGTAGAGCGCAGGCTCAGTAGTTGTGGCGCACGGGCTTAGTTGCTCCGCGGCATGTGGGATCTTCCTGGACCAGGGATCGAACCCGTGTCCCCTGCATTGGCAGGCGGATTCTTAACCACTGTGCCACCAGGGAAGCCCAATGCCTTTATTTTTGATGAATGGTAAAGAAAAGCATTGTATTTATAATTGCCTGTATTAAGATAACTTAATAAAGATAAGAAATGATTAATATTAACCAGTAGCCAAACCAGGGCTAGAGAAATTATTTTTTGCAATAGTTATTTTTAATATTAGGAATTAAAAGTTTAATCCTGTGAAGAGAGTGTAGAGAAATCACAATCTTGAGAAAAATGAGGCAGTATCTGAAAAAATACCATAAATTCAGAGTGACTCTTGAAGAATAGAGAGTATTTCCATTGCTTCTATTACTAAGATCATCATCATCCTTTTGCTGATTTTGCAGACATAGAATGAAGTTGTTGAACCAGTTGATCTCTGAGGTCCCTTCTAGCTCTAACATTCAATAACTCTGTGATTCTGAGTTAACTGCTGGGAGGAGGTGAAGTTATCTTCTGGCCCCCAGTTCAGTGCTCTGGGCAGTCATGTGGCTTCTACAGACATGAGTGAATTGTGATCTCAAATTATAAAGTTATAAAGTATATAATAGTGTATGTTATAAAGTTCAGAATTTCAAAGTGTTCCTAAGATTCTTACACAGGAGAAAAGAGTCTTTGGTCCTGAGGATTAACGTGCTCCCTTTGCCCAGCTCTCCCTTCGTGACAGCAGGGACAGCAGAATTAACAGATGGAATCTACTTTGGTGTGCCTCTGGGCCTTTTTTTTCCCTTGCACTGCAACTGTCTGAGTCTCTTTTGGGTCCCAGAAGGAAGGAGATTTCAGGCATAGAGCCCTGGGCTTTTTGCCAGCTTCAGAAATTTAGTTGCCAGGTGTTCTTCAGTGAGGGTTATTTTGAAGTTCTCATTTTCATATGTATTCAAGAGTGATTAGAAGATGAATATGCCGAGGAGTGTCATGTTGTATTTGTAATTTCTGAACGCTCTTAGAACCTCCTGCATACCAGGACTTGAGGGGCATGTGCAAATGCAGGCCCATTAGCTAGAAATACTTATGTGTAGGTTTTAGTTTCTGGCACATGCATTTCCTAAAGACATGAGTTAGGGTGGAGAAGGGTGAGCTGTGCTCATGGTGTTGCTTCTGCTGTTGCTCCATCTCTTGTTCTGTTAAAGAGGAAGTTGTCAGCACCCAACAGTACCTTTTATTGTGTATCTTTTTTAATTTTTTGGCTGCACTGCATGGCATGCGGAATCTTAGTTCCCTGACCAGGGATCGAAATCGCACACCCAGGGAAGTCCAATAATACCTTTTAAAGATACATTAAAGAGGACTTCTTCATACACCAAGGTGTAAAAGAGACATAGTGAATCATAAAGTTTGTGTTAGAAGCCATGGGCTGAAGCTCATGTAGAGGAAAACCTTTTCTTTCTTTCCTTTTTTTCTTTTTTTTAAGTGAGATATTTACATATAACAACATTGTGTAAGTTTAAGGTGTCCAACATGTAGATTTGATACACTTATATACTGTGGTATGATTACCACTGCAGTGTTAGCTAATACCTCCATTACCTTATGTACTTATCATTTCTTTTCTGTAGTGAGAACATTTAACATCCAGTCTCTTAGCAACTTCCAAGTATATAAAATAGTTATGTTAACTATAATCACGTTGCTTTGCATTAGATTCCCAGAACTTATTCATCCTCTACCTGCAAGTCTGTACCATTTGATCAACATCTCCTCAGTCCCCCTACCCACCAGCCCCTGCTAACCACCATTCTACTCTGTTTCTACAAGTTCAGCTTTTTTAGATTCCAGAAATATGTGATACACAGTATTTGTCTTTTTCTGTCTGACTTATCTCACTTAGCATAATGCTCACGTTGGTCTATTGATGTTATCACAAATGGCAAAATTTCTTTCTTTCTCATGACTGAATAATATTCCATCGTGTGTGCGTGTGTGCACCACATCTTCTTTATCAATTCATCCATTGACAGACACTTAGGTTGTTTCCATATCTTGGCTATTGTGAATAATGCTGCAATAAACATGGGAGTACAGATATCTTCTTGATATCCTGTTTTAATTTCCTTTAGATGTATGCCCAGAAGTGGGATTGTTGGACCAATCATATGGTAGTTCTGTTTTTAATTTTTTGAGGAACCAACATACGGTCTTCCATAGTGACTGAACCAATTCACATTCCCACCAACAGTGCACAAGTCTTCCCTTTTCTCCATATCCTTGTCAATACTTGTTATCTCTTGTCTTTTTTTTTTAAGATTTTTTTTTGATGTGGATCATTTTTAAAGTCTTTATTGAATTTGTTACAATATTGCTTCTGTTTTATATTTTGATTTTTTGGCCGCGAGGCATTTGGCATCTTAGCTCCCTGACCAGGGATCGAACCTGCACTCCCTGCATTAGAAGGCGAAGACTTAACCACTGGACTGCCAGGGAAGTCCCTCTCTTGTCTTTTTGATGATACCTATACTAACAGGTGTGAGGTGATATTTCATTGTGCTTTTGATTTGTATTTCCCTGATGATTAGAGATGTTGATCATCTTTTCACATACCTATTGGCCATTCATATATCTTCTTTGGAGAAAAAAAATGTCTATTTCCTCTGCCCATTTTAAAATTGGATTGTTTGATTTTTTGCTATTGAACTGTGTGAGTTCTTTATGTATTTTGAGTATTAGTCTCTTATCAGATATATGATTTGGAAATATTTTCTTCCATTCCGTAGATTGCCTTTTCATTTTGTTGATTGTTTCTTTTGCTGTACAGAAGCTTTTTATTTTGATATAGTTCCTTTCATTTTTGCTTTTGTTGCTTGTGCTTTTGGTGTCGTATTAAAAAAAAAACTGTTGCCACGACCAATGTCAAGAAGCTTTTTCCTTGTGTTTTCTTCTATAAGTTTTATAGTTTCAGGTCTTACATTTAAGTCTTTAATCTATCTCAAGTTAATTTTTGTGAATGCTGTAAGATAGATTTCATTTTTCTGTATATGGCTATCCAATTTTCCCAGTACAGTTTATTGAAAAGACTTCTTTCCCCACTGAATATTCTTGGATCCTTTGTTGAATATTAGTTGACAGTATATGGGGTGGGGAGGGGATATTCCTAGGCTCTCTAGTCTGTTCTGTTGGTCTGTGTGTCTATTTTTATGCCAGTACTATATTGTTTTGATTACTAAAGCTTTGTAGTATAGTTTGAAGTCAGCTGTGTTTTCTTTCTCAGGATTGCTTTGGCTATTTGGAGTCTTTTGTGGTTCCATACAAATTTTAGGATTGTTCTATTTTGGGAAATAATGTCATTGGAATTTGATAGCGATTGCATTGACTCTATTGATAGCTTTGGATAGTATGGACATTTTAACACTATTGATTCTTCTGATCCATGAACACAGACTGGATATCTTTCCATTTGTCTGTGTCTTCAGTTTCTTTCAGTTAAGCCTTATAGTTTTCAGTGTACTAATCTTTCACTTCCTTTGTTAAATAGTCATAAGTTTTATTGCTTTCATGCTATTGTGAATGGGATTGTTTTCTTTATTTCTTTTTCAGATATTTCTTTGTTAGTTTATAAAAACACAACTGATTTCTGCATGTTGATTTTGTATCCTTCAACTTTACATAATTTGTTGATTAGCTCTAACAGTTTTTTGGTTGCAGTTTTCAGGATTTTCTATATATAAGATCATATCCACAAATAAAGACAGATTTACTTCTTTTCCAATTTGTATGCCATTTATTTCTTTCTCTTGCCTGATTGCTCTAGCTAGGACTTCCATGTTGAATAAGAGTGGAATAGCTATCCAACTATGTTGAATAAGAGTGGTAAGAGTAGGCACCCCGGTCTTGTTCCTGATCTTAGAGAAGAAGCCTTCAACCTATAGCCTTTATTATATTGAGATTTGTTCCCTCTATATCAACTTTGTTGAAGGTTTTTATCATCAAGGGATATTGTATTTTGTCACATGCTTTTTTTTGCAGCTATTGAGATGATCATATGATTTTTATCTTTCATTCTATTAATGTGCTATATCATGTTGATTGATTTTCATATGTTGATCCACCCTTGCATCCCATGGATAAATCTCACTTGACCATAGTGTATGATCCTTTTAATGTGCTGTTGAATTCAGTTTGCTAATATTTTGATGAGAATTTTTATAATATATTCACCAGGATTATTGGTCTGTAGTTTTGTTTCTTTTGCAATGTCCTTATGTGGCTTTGATAGTAGGGTATGCTGGCCTCATAAAATGAGTTTGGGAGTTTTTGCTCCACTCCAATTTTGGGGAAGAGTTTGAGAAGTAGTGGCATTAATTTTTCTTGAAATGTTTGGTAGAATTCACCAATAAAACCATGGGTCCTGGGCTTTTCTTTGTTGGTGGATTTTTGATTACTGATTCAGTGTTCTTACTCATTATTGGTCTGTTCGTATTTTTTAGTTCTTCCTGATTCAGTCTTGGTATATTGTACATTTCTAGGAATTTGTCCTGTCCATTTTCTTAATTTAACAGGCAGTGGGAGACTTTGGCTCTCTGGTAGTGAAAGGATACATTATAGCCAATTGGAAATTCTGAGAGCATCTACCAAATGACTTGAAAAAGTAATACCTATTGTCTTTGATGCTCCCAGCTCTCATATTAGCATGAATTTTACTTTGTTACCATTGTGCATGTGTATATATGCATATGTTTCAGTGTAAAAATATGACAGCTACATTGCAGAAAATTTAGAAGAGAAAGCAAATAAAAATTATGCAATTACCTAATCACTGTTATTATTTTATTTCCTTTGAATTTTTCCCAAAAAGCATTTTTCAAACATAGTTAATAATATTTATTTTGTATTTCTATCATTAGTATTTTCTATTTTACTAAATGTTTTTTTCAAAAGCTGCTTAACATTCCATTGAGTGTGCTTTTTTAAAAAAAATTTTATTGGATTATAGTTGATTTACAATGTGTTAGTTTCAGGTGTACAGCAAAATGAATCAGTTATACATGTACATATATCCAGTAAAATTTTTTTTAAAAAGAGTGTGCTGTTTTTGACATAAGCATTTTCTATTGTTAGATATATAGGATTTTCCCTCAACTTTCTAATATTATAATAATGTTGTAGTCACAGCTTCATGCACATAGAATTCTTTATATTTTAGATTATTCTCTTAGAGTAGATTTCCACATTTTTATTGTCCTTTGTACATATTATCAAGGTTTTTCCAAAAGATAATGCTAATTGACAAGATCACTAGCAATGTGTGAAGGACCAATTATTCCACATCCTTGAATATTATTTTTTTAATATTTTTACTCATTTAATTTCTATAGCCTTATTATTTATTTCTTTAATTAGCACCAGAGATTGGGTTTTTCTTCATGTGTATTTACTAGTTGTACTTCTTTCATGAATTGTTTAATTTTTATGTACTAAAGCAAAGTCTTTACTATTAAAGTCTTGGGGGAATTGTCTAATTTTTAAAAACTTCAACACATGTATTTTTATATTGAAAAATTAAAACCATGTATATGCAACCAGTAAATAAAATAAAAATTTCTCGATGCTGCTACATAGAAATATCCACTTTTGGTATTTTAAGTATATCTTTCTGACTTTTTTAAAATGTGCATCCATTTTTTTTTAAATAATCAAATACACTATCACACTTTTAATCTACCTTTTCTCATTCATTATTCTATTGCCTTTATATGAAAAATGTCATATGTTTTCTCCTGGTAGTTCATGCCCTTTCCTGAAAATTTGAAAAATATGGAAAACTATAAAGAAGAAAAAGTACCCATCATTCTACCACCCAGGGATAATGGCTATCAATATATTGCAGTTCCTTTCCATTTTTAATGAATCTATATTTTCCCTCAAACTTGTTATCATACTAAATATATTTATGATATATTCAGTATATTATTATACTTATAAAATTTTTTTTATGATTGTCTGATAGTCTCATAATTTATTTTAAAATTGTCATGGTCTTAGATGTTTGTTTCCAATTTTCATTATTTTAAATGTTTTCAGTAAACATCTTTTTACAAAAATGTTCTTATTGATGATTGTTTTCTATTTTTAATAGTCATTTGTTAAGTGTCAAATATTTTAAGGCTCTCAGTATCTATTGCCAAACTGCTTTCCAGAAAGGTAATTTACACAGTTTATACTTTTACTAGTTTTGTGTACATCTCATCACTCTTCACTCACATTGTCTATTATCTTACTTTAAAATATTTGCTAATTTGGTAGTTGAAAAATGGCATCTCATTGTTTTGATACATTTTTAAATGTGAATTCATTAACAAGAATAATAGGATCCCACAAGAACATATTTTAACAAAAAGAAGTAGGCTTTTCCTAATGGGTGGTTGTCATGGTTATACTGTATGAGTGTGTGTGTGTGTGTGTGTGTGTGTAAACACAAACACTGAAGTCCTGTGCCTAAAATAGAACTTTTTTTCCTAATAGGTCTTGGTATCTTGATGGAGAAACACCGCTAATAATCATCTGTGTTGCCATTGTGTTCCCTCTTGCACTTCTTCCTAAGATAGGTAAGTCTTTATAGAAGAGGACATTATTTGTTTAGAAGAAAAGAAAAAGAAAGAAAGAAAATACTATTAAGGGGCTTTTAAATTTCATAGTACCACATTTTTAGCAGAAGGTGGTTGTGAATAATTTTGAACTTGGAATTTTAGGTTGTTCAGCTTTCAGCCCTGCCTAGTTAACCTATTACTTGGTTTGCAGTAGTGTTTTGTCTGCCCCACTAAAATAAAACCTTTACAACGGAACATTAAAGAGCAGCCTTTCCTTACAGTGTACCATTAGTGGTAAGCCAGTTCCAATTCTGCTGTACAGAGCTACATAAATGATCTGTGACAGATAGTTGGAATGTTGTTATTCTCAGCCCTAAGCCCCAGATACCAAGCACTGTAATAAAAAACATGCCCAAGATGTATAGCTTTAGCTGCACGTTAGGATCACTTTCCTTATAAATTGCTTTTTATTTTACTGTTATTTTACAGGCTTTCTTGGCTACACAAGTAGTTTATCATTTTTCTTTATGGTGTTCTTTGCTCTTGTGGTAAGTTTAAAATATAGTGTATTGCTTATCTCCTCACTAAAATTGAACTCATTGTGTTAATGTCTTTTTTCTCTTAACTCTGTTTTTTGTTGGGAAGGTATCCCATTTTATTTCAACGTGTTATTAAAAGCACTTTTATTCTGCAAACTGTTTCCTTCATTGTATCTATTTTGAAGAGGCTTAGCTAGAATAGCATTTCAAATTCAGTTTCTCTTCTGGTTAACTAGAGAGGAGAGCATACCAATTCTGTTAAAACCTTAGATGGAGTATAATTCTTTGGCTAGGTGTATGTATCCATGTATTTCTGTACAATATTGTGTGTGTATGTTTTGGGGGATACTCAAGCATGAGAATCAGGCTGGTTCTAATCCGTAAAATCAATTTGGTCCTAGTCATCTTAATTTTTGAAACTTTGTTCCATTAACGAAACCATAGCTTCAGGGAGCTTAACTGTTGATGAGATCTAGTAAGAATTGGAGTGCCTGAATTCTATCTGGTCTGGTTTATTCAGCGTGGTTAAGCTCTCATGAAAAGACTGCTGCAAAGAAATTTTTTTTTTTCACATGTGGAATGTTTTTTAAAATTAGCCCATTTTTGTTATAACGTAGGAAAAATATCTCTCAGATGGTAAACTTTATTCTAATATTTATTAAATAATTTAATATAAAGATAAGAGAATTTTTTAAAAAAAGATAAAAGAGAATTTGAATTTCTTATTTCTTTTAAATTCTTCTAAAACAGATTTTAACATTCCGAAGACTGTATTTTTGTGTGAAATTTTGGAAAAAAAATCCTTTTTCTTTTTGCTTAGCAGTTTATTCCATAGTCAGTCTGTCAAACCTTAAGTAGGATTAAACATTTTAAACTTGCCAAGATACATACCTAAATGGCTTGATTAAGCTCTTAAAATCATAAGCTTATGTAAATTCTCCTTTGTTATTGAGAAATGAATGAAAGAAAAATGCCATCCAAAAGAGCAAGACAACACATCATTAGTTAAACCATGTAACAGAACCAGATTTCCAAGCTGTCAAAACATTTAGGATGCATTTAACTTAGGCTAAACTATCTGCTGGGATACAAGGATAAAACAACTTTAGATTATTTAAATGAAGTGAAAGTGACCCTGGTTTCAGTGTACAGAAATATTTATACTTTAATGAATGCTCTTAAAACTAAAAATACTTAACAGTGCTTACATTTAATCATTTGTTGAATTTATCAACATTAAAATCATTGCCCTCCCCCGCAAAAATTGCCCAACTTGTATCTTACAAGTAAGTGAATTGAACATACACTTTTTAAAATAAATAATCTATTGCTAATAATTCTTTTTTTCATTTCTAATATCCTACTGGTCTTATTTATTTATTTTATTTTTTGGCTGCATTGGGTCTTCATTGCTGCGTGCAGGCTTTCTCTAGTTGCGGTGAGCAGGGGCTACTCTTCGTTGTGGTGGCTTCTCTTGTTGCCAAGCACGGGACGGGCTCTAGGAGCATGGGCTTCAGTAGTTGTAGCGTGTGAGCTCAGTAGTTGTGTCTTGCGGGCTCTAGAGCACAGGCTCAGTAGTTGTGGCACATGGGCTTAGTTGCTCCACGGCATGTGGGATCTTCCCGGACCAGGGCTCAAGCCCATGTCCCCTGAGTTGGCAGGCAGATTCTTAACCACTGCGCCACCAGGGAAGCCGGAACATACACTTGTTTTTTTAAGATTTTTTTCTATTTTATTGAGATATAATTGACATTATAAAGATATAAACTTACAGCGCTGCATAAGTTTAAGGTGTGCAGCATAATGACGACTTACATATATTGCGAGATGATTATCACAATAAGTTTACTTAACATCCATAAACACACTTTTTAGGTGCCACATTAAGAGGGAAACAACAAATAATTTCATCACAGTTTGATTGTTGAGAAGCATCTACATGGTTTAGAGTGGCCTATATTTGCAAATTAACATATGGATATTAAAGAGAATCAGTGTACACACATTGAATATTTTCCTCACAGATAATTGACCACACAAGCATTGTATAGTTAGGAGTAATTTGGTTTTTATAGCCAATAATTTGAAGCAGGTAAAATGTATTGATACAACATGTCTATTGTAGTTTTCACAGTTTTCATTTCTGTCATGGCAGATACTCTTTAATTTGATGCAGATTCCTACTGTAGCTGTCATATGGAAATAATACCCTTATTTTGCATTTATTATGCTTTACAAACCGTCGGCTCAGATTTTACCTAGGAGCACAATTTAAATTTGGTCTACAATGGGACAGTGAAGACACTGTATACTTTCTTCTTAAGTCTCTTTTTAATTGGCATATAGGCATACCTCAGAGATATTGCGGGTTTTGTCCCAGACCACTGCAATAAACCTAGTATTGTAATAAAGCGAGTGACACAAAGTTTTTGGTTTCCCAGTGCATATAAAAGTTATGTTTACCCTATACTGTAAACTATTAAGTGTACAATAGCATTATGTCTAAGAAAACAATGTACATACCTTAATTTAAAAATACTTTATTGCTTACTCAGACGTAGAAAGAATGAAATAATGCCATTTGCAGCAACATGGATAGACCTAGAGATTAACATACTAAGTGAAGTAAGTCAGACAGAGAAAGACAAAGATCATATGATATCACTTACATGTGAAATCTAAAAAAAAAATGACACAAATAAACTTATTTACAAAATAGAAACAGACTCACAGATATAGAAAACAAACTTATGATTACCAAAGGGAAAGGGGGAGGGATAAATTAGGAGTTTGAGATTAACAGATATACATACTATATATAAAATAGGTAAATGACAAGGACCTACTGTATGGCACAGGGAACTATATTCAATACCTTGCAATAACCTATAATGTAAAAGAAAACAATTGCTAAAAAATGCCAATCATCATCTGAGCCTTCAGTGAGTTGTAATCTTTTTTGCTAGTGGAAGGTCTTACCTTGATGTTGACGGCTGCTGACTGATCAGGGTGGTGGTTGCTAAAGGTTGGGGAGGCTGTGACAATTTCTTAAAATAAGACAACAGTGAAGATTGCTGCATCGATTGGCCCTTCCTTTCATGAATGATTTCCTGCAGCATGCAATGCTGCTTGATAGCACTTTACCCACAGTAGAACTTCTTTCAAAATTGGAGTCAATCTTTTCAAACTCTGCCACTGCTTCACCAATTAAGTTTATGTAATATTTTAAATCCTTTGTATTCATCTCAACAATCTTCACAGCATCTTCACCAGGAGTAGATTCCATCTCAAGAAACCACTTTCTTTGCTCATCCATAAAAAGCAACTCTGGACCCATTCAAGTTTTGTCATGAGATTGCAGCAATTCAGTCACATCTTCAGGCTCCACTTCTAATTCTAGTTCTCTTGCTCTTTCCACCACATCTGTAGTGACTTCCTCCACTGAAGTCTTGAACCCCTCAAAGTCATCCATGAGAGTTGGAATCAACTTCTTCCAAACTTCTGTTAATGTTGATATTTTGATCTCTTCCCATGAATCAAATATGCATTTAATGGCATCTAGAATGATGAATCCTTTCCAGATGGTTTTCAGTTTACTTTGTTCAGCTCCATCAGAGGAATCACCATCTCCAGCAGCTATAGCCTTATGCAATTGTTTCTTAAAGAATAAGACTTGAAAGTCAATATTACCCCTCAGTCCATGGGCTGCAGAATGGATGTTGTGTTAGGAGGCATGAAAACAACATGAATCTTGTTGCACATCTCCATCAGAGCTCTAGGGTAACCAGGTGCATTGCCAATGAGCAGGTTCCAGGGCACATGGGCTCCCTAGTTGAGGCGTGCAAGCTCAGTAGTTGTGGCGCATGGGCTTAGGTGCTCCATGTGGCATGTGGGAACCTAGTTCCTTGACCAGGGATCAAACCTGCATCCCCTGCATTGGAAGGTGGATTCTTTACCACTGGACCACCAGGGAAGTCCCCAAGCAATAGTATTTTGAAAGGAATCTTTTTTTCTGAGCAGTAGTTCTCAACAGTGGGCTTAAAATAATAAACAGATGTGTTGTCATCAAGGCTTTGTTGTTCCATTTATAGAGCACAGGCAGAGTAGATTTAGCATAATTCTTAAGGGTCCTAGGATTTGGGGAATGGTAAATTAGCACTGTATTCAGCTGAAAGTCACCAGCTGCATTAGCCCCTAACAAGAGAGTCAGGCTATCCTTTGAAGCTTTGAAACCAGGCATTGGCTTCTCCTCTAGCTATGAAAGTCCTAAATGGCATCTTCTCCCAGTAGAAGGCTGTTTGGTCTGTATTGGAAATCTGTTGTTTAGTGTAGTCACCTTCGTTAATGATCATTGCTAGAACTTCTGGATAACTTGCTGCAGCTTCTACATGAGCACTTGCTGCTTCACCTTGCACTTCTGTGTTATGGAGACGGCTTCTTTCCTTGAACCTCATGAACCAACATCTGCTAGCTTCAGACTTTTCTTCTGCAACTTCCTCACCTCTCTCAGTCTTCATAGAATTGAAGAGAGCTAGGGCCTTGCTCTGGATTTGGCTTTGGCTTAAGGGAATGTTGTGGCTGGTTTGATTTTCTATCCAGATCATTAAAACTTTCTCCATATCAGCAGTAAGGCTGTTTCACCTTTTTTTATCATTTGTGTGTTCACTGGAGTAGCACTTTTCATTTCCTTCAGGAACTTTTCCTTTGCATCCACAACTTGGCTAACAGTCTGGTACAAGAGGGCTAGCTCTTAGCTTATCTCAATTTTCAACATGCCTTCCTCACTGAGCTGAATCATTTCTAGCTTTTGATCTAAAGTGAGAGATTTGCAACTCTTCCTTTCTATTGAACCATTAGAGGCCATTGTAGGGTTATAAATTGGCCTAATTTCAATATTGTTGTGTCTCAGGGAATAGGGAGGCCTGAGGAGAGGGAGAGAGACGAGAACTGCCTGTTAGTGGAGCAGTCAGAGCACACACAGCATCTATGAATTAAGTTCGCCCTCTTATATGGGCATAGTTCATGGCACCCCAAAATAATTACAGTAGTTACCTCAAAGATCACGGATCACAGATCATCAGTCACTATAACAAATATGATAGTAATGAAAAAGTTTGAAATATTTTGAGAATTACCAAAATATGACACAGAGACACGAAGTGAGCAAATGCTCTTGGGAAAATGGTGCCCATAACCTTGCTCAATGCAGGGCTGCCCCAAACCTTCAATCCATTAAAAAACACAGTATCTGTGAAGTGCAATAAAGTAAAGCACAATAAAATGAGGTATGCCTGAATTTACTTTAGACTTTCTAAGTATTAGGTTTAAAAATACACAGTGGTTAAGGAAAACATGTATATATTAACCCCAATTTTTTTTGATGGATTCCAATTTTTTTTCCATTGCACCTTTTTTCACTGATTATTTTTTTCAGTATGTTTGTATCCATAAATCTGTATAGCATTTATATTACATTTTAAAAAATCTGTCCAGAAAACTATTATTTTCTTAAATTATACTCTCCAAACAGCACAAATCAAAACCTATACTCTTTTCTATTGTCCCAGATCCTTATTTTGCTTAAAAGTTTTTGACATAAATTTTTGGCCCTGCTGAAACACCTAAAATTTTAAAAATAAATTTTATTTTAGCAGTGGCTCAGCATGACGGTACCTTTTTTGGTCCATTTTTGAACAAAAATGAATTTCTGTTCTTTCTAAAAGTTCTGTCTTGAGTACAGGTTAGTATTCTAATACTAATATTTGAAGTAATATTTTAATAAGTCAGTAATGAAAATAGAGAACTATTTGAATCGATTTTGGTTAGATTTGGATTTCCTTCTGCTGAGCACTATGGTAGGCATTAGAGTTGTGGGGGATTAATCAGGACACTACTCTTAAGGATCTGCCATTCTAGTCAGGGAAATAAGATAAATTTATCAGAAAAAAAATAGAGAACAATGTAGTCAATACATAGTTAAGTATTGATTTATTTGCTTCATAATAGGGATTACATAAGAGCTGAGAGGAGAGAAGGATCACCAACAGGTAGAATAAAGAAAGATGTGGAAGGAAATAAAACTTGAGCTGAGCCTTGAAAGATGGGAATTACTTGGAGCAGAGAGAAGAGGGAAGGGCCTCCTGTGCAAGTGAACAAGTATTTTTAATGCTTAATCTTCTATTTCCCTTTGTCTTTCTTTCTAACCCCTGAGTTTATCTTCTTACTGTGTTCTGCCTTCAACTTGAGCAAGGACTCCCTGTTACCCTTTGTTGTCAGGTATCTTCCATTCCTGTTCTGTACCTCTGCTTTATAGGATGTCACTTGGGCTTGAGATGGGTCTCTGCAGAGAAATTAGCTGTAGTAACTGAATTTTATGTTAATATAAAATCAGGCCTCTAATGATATTTTCTGATTAATGAAAAAATAATCATTTTCTTGCATTTTGGAGCACTGTTTTGAAATATTTGGGTTTGCAAGTCTTGTAATAACAGCTGATAAAATGAGGTAGCTCACATACCGACGTTATCAAACTACCTGGTACACAATGTAAATGGTTGTTGCTGCTGCCGCCTCCACTGTTAGTCAGGGGGAAATGTGAGATGCTGAATTTGGAGCAGGGCTGAACAGAGAGACCAGTAACAACTTTGCTTCTACCCCACCCCATCCTCATCCTTTTTGGGCAAACATATCAGAGAAAAAAAAATGGTGAGATTATTGCTTTTGATTTTTTTTCTTTCTTTTTGGTAAGTTGACCATTTAGTTTATTCTGTATTGAAAACTTACCTAGAAATATCAAAGCAACTTGCCCAGTTTACCCTTACAGTTTTTTTTTTTTCTCTTGGTGAGGGTTTTAAATAAGAGTAATTTTTTAGTTGACTCATTAATTTAATCCTAAAAGTGTATGTTTTCCTTGGGTTTATCACTATGTAAAATTTTGATTGAATTAGTTAAAATCTAAAACTAGATAAATACCAAATAGGAATAGTATAATATTTACTTACAGGTCTTCTGCAAAGGACAGATGCTTCCTTTATTCTCCCTTGCCCTTTTGAATGCTGGGTTTCAGCCTAGAGCAAGTATTTACAGAGTAATTGTGTGCCCTGAAACAACTACAACAGTGGTAATGTTGACCAACTCAACTGTAGGTCTAGGAACAGGATGGCCACAATTAAGAGTAAAATCCTGAAACATTTTCATTGATTGTTTCTGGGAAATAGCAGCCCTCTGGATTTCTTTTAATTTTTTAAAAAATTCATTTTTACCAGCTCTAGTTCCTTAGCTTTGTGCTCTTATCCTTTGCCAGCTTCATCCACATTCACCAAAAGTGATGTAAGTTTGAAAAAAGCAAGGAGGGCCAGTGCTCACGCATCAGAAATCCCTGAGCCTCCCCCTTTGCATCTACCTGTGACCATTTCCAAAACTGCTATTAATATTTCTCTATCTCCTACTGATGCCAGGTCCACAGATGGCCATATTCTTGTACTATTGTCACTAAAAACATCATGTTCCCATTCTGAGTTGGATTTTCTTTTAATGCCTTGATACTATTGGAGTTTTGAAAGCTCTCAGTCTTCAGTGGGGGAGATCTCCACCAAACAACTATGCAGCCCCTCATGCTGTCCCACACCGTAGGTGCCCGTGTCAGATGATGGCCCCATTCTATCTAGGGAAAATGACATGAACAAAGAATCTTTTATTAGTTAGCATATTATTTGGTATGGTGTTAGATTAATTGAAATGATACTGACCTATTTAAAATCAATTTCTTGTCATGAATTTGGTAAGAAATCATCTGATCCTACTTATTCTTACAGATAATAATCAAAAAATGGTCCATCCCTTGTCCTCTGACATTAAATTCTGTAGAGCAATACTTCCACGTAATTGTTTTATTTGGCTTTTTTTTCAGTTTTTTCCTTTTTATTTTAAGCTAAAAAGAAAAATAAAATATGACTAATAATGTTTTTTTCCTAATTAATAAAAAAGTAATGGCTATATTGTACTTTGGAACTTTGTTTTGAAATATTTTTATTTGAAAGCCCAGTAATAATAAATTCATCTTGGTTTTTTGATGTATTCTAACTTTTAATGACTGTTGGTTTCTCTCTTTCCCCTCAATCCTCTTAAACAGATTTCAAATGCTACAGATGCTTGTAAACCAAAGCTCTTTCATTTCTCCAAAGAGGTGTGTAAGTTATTAACAGATACTTTTAGTTTTTTCACATTTCAAGTTTAAGAGGTTTGTGTAACAGGGTCTCTTAGGTCTTTTACCTGTAACTAACTAATTTTCATGAAAGTGCTAAGTATAGGGTTGCTTACCAGAAGGTGGCCCATTATGAAATGGCCACCTTTTTTTTGGCACGCCTTTAAATGGAGCCTGTTTTAGATGGGCCACTGCCTAAAAGAACAGATTTACTGAATGTCTGGTCTGGCCAATAAGGTCCTCTGTGCATACAGACTTCCTGTTGCCCTCTGGACTTGTAAAGCGAAATAGCCAATTATATCAAAAACTCCTCCCCTGTGAGTAGAACCTTGGTCTGTGGCTAAACAGCCTCATCATTGGACCAGCAATTGAGCACTGCCAATATGTCTTCTGGCTGACATTCCAAAGTTGAAATTTATGATGCCTGTAGCAGAGGCAGAAGGACCAAGTCCCCCCTTGCCTTCTCTGAGAGAGCTAGGATATTTGAAATGCCTGCAAAAGCCCCTGAGCATCAGCAGAGGAGACAGGAAACTGATCTGAATGATCTCTACTTTACCATTCTAAAAGAGCCGTATGTTCCTTGTTGCTGCAGGTTTCTTCATGTACACTTTGTGATTCTGCTAAAATGCAGGTCCCAGATACTAGAATCCCCACTACTCATGTATAACTCTATTAGTGTAGCATTTTACTGTGATAACTCCCCCATGCAAAATTTTCCTTTTTATTCCCCAGAGTTCTTTTCCATTGTTGTTTTGTTTTTGGCCGTGCCTTGCAGCTTATGGGATCTCAGTTCCCCAATCAGGGATTGAACCCCGGGCCACAGCAATGAAAGCCTGGAATCCTAACCACTAGGCCACCAGGGAACTCCCTTATTCCCCAGTTTTTAAATGAGAAATGTCTCTCTGGCCCCACAAGGGAGGTTACCACATCTTTTACATGGTAAAGGCCTCCACATGCCTTAAAGATTTAGGTAGGGTAATTGACAAGCCAGGAAACTGAGCAGTATATGAAAGAGAATTTGTGAATTGAATTTCATTCTCTTAATCTAGCCTTGGGAAATGCTACAGCTTTCCTTCCTGCCAGCTCTCCTCTGATATTTTAAGAGGCCTTGTGTCTGAAGATAGATCTACAGTCATCTGGAGCTTCTTTTGCTGAAGAGCCTTAAGTTAGTTAAGGAGAAATTTTTTTAGAGTAGAAAAGAGAAAGTAAATCATTACCATCTATTTTGTAAAGACAGTGTTTTCATTTAGATGGTAACTTTTGTTTGCTTTGTAACTTTCTCTGGTTCTTAACTATTCTAATTTTAAAAAAACAACAATTTTGTTCATATATTCCAGTGGATCTCTATGAATTTGTTGGTCTAGAATAAATCATGTTCATTCCCATCAAAAGAGACCCTAGTTATAGATGCTAAGATGTGATTAATATATTCAGTATTCTCTTAGATTAAGTTGGTACTTGAATTGAGTTGGTGAAAGCAGGTTCAAAAGCATTAACTATTATTGCTGCTTAGGGTAATAAGATGTTTTTGAGTTTCCTAATACATGCATTAGGAAAGACTGAGAATTACAATAAGATCATTTCTAAAATGTTATTATTTTTCATCTTACCTAAATGTTATTTATCTTACCTTAATTATTTTTATCTTACTGATACAATATAGAAGCAGCAGTGATTGTACTAAAACCAACCTGGTGTGGAAGCAGCCAAGAAATATTTTAGCTAGTGTGGGCAATACAGCTATCAAGTAAAATATTTACTGGGGACCATAATTGTGTGTCTCGTTAAAAACAAAAAACCAAAAAAAACCCTCTTATTTTATAAACAGGTGATTCATGAAACATGAAAGAAATTTAACTAAATTGATTTTTTTTTTTGAGAACTGATTTTATTGTCAAATGAAGTAGTGGTTTCAACAGAGTAGCATTTAATAATTTCATCTTTAAAAAATTTTTTTTTCAGAGTGCTTATGCCATACCAACCATGGCTTTTTCATTTCTCTGCCACACCTCAATATTGCCCATATACTGTGAACTTCAAAGGTACTATAGAATCCTGGAATATTTAAAATGTATTAGTATGTCTTTTTACTTCTAGGACTTTCAGATTGAATAACATTCTCCTCTATGAATCCTTCCATCCCACCACTGGATTGTAGGTGTTAGTTTAAAACAAAACAAAACAACCAAGACTTAGTTCTAAGTTGAGAATGTTTCTTTGAAGCATAGTCCTTTGTGCAGTAATTTCAAATCAAGAATTGTAGTGTGTAGTTATTAGAGAACTAGGTCTTGAGTGATTAAGGAATCCTTTTGAATAGCTTGGGAGATATTTATCTATTTAGATATAATTCAGATCACAGATTCTAATTTTACCATTTTTTTTCTTTTAGACCTTCTAAGAAAAGGATGCAGAATGTAACCAATACAGCAATTGCTTTAAGTTTTCTCATTTAATTTATATCTGCACTCTTTGGGTACCTCACTTTTTATGGTAAGTATATTATTTCATTATAGATGACAAAATAAATTGTTCTGTAGTTGATCTCACACCTGAATATGGACTTTGTTTCTGCCTTTCTTTAGCAAGTTAATTTGTTCAGGCTGCCAGAATTCAGTGCACCACTGTGGTGGCTCTACGGGCCTTAAAGAACTGATTTTCTTTCTCTTAAAAAGGTGGATCAAATTCAAGACTGATAACTTCATATGAAAATTTTCTTAAACACCCAAGTAAAATCTCGGGCTTAGAAACATTGAAGTCTTTCTACGAGAAAAAAAAAAGTGCAACAATGATTTTATTTTTTTTTAATTGAGAATTCAATATGTTAGACTCTAGTTCAGCAGTTTGGGAGGTTGAGAGAATCAGTCATCTTAATTGCAAACGAACAAGTTGAGAAAGGAAAGGGTTTTACCTGGACTGTAGTTGTACCCTTATGTCAGAGACCTCTGCCTTTAGATTTAATTCACACAGTTCTGCAGTGTGTATTCTGTGCTTTGCCATGAACTTTCTCTCTAAATTTTTAAAGGATTCTTTTAAATTCATAAAATAAAAGTAAAATTTTGTTTTATTTACTTTTGAAAAGTTATGTGCTTGGTGAGTTTTTTTCTCTTCTGGTAAGAACCTCAAGAAAAAATAAAACTTAAAAGTCTAGAACAAGAAAAAAAATTGTAAGCTCTCTTGTTAAATTTGCAAACGCACTTGTTTAATTTGCAAACAAACACATTATAACAAACTGCACTCAGTTTGTCAAATCCTTGAATACACTTTTCAGTTTATGAATGCCCCTATAATAACACTCCAGGTAGATGGCTATTGTTACTTTTGTGATATTTAGCTGTTCTGACTCTGATTTCACCGTCAGTGGCCTTGTGCATGTGTTTCAGGTTTTAGACATTCACGATGGCTTGTAATGGTGCTTTGCTTACCTTCCAGAGTTTTTTCAGGCCTGACAAGTTTTTGGACATTTACTTGTATGACTACCTTTCCTAAGCCCAGTGGAAAGAGTATGAATTTTGAAACCCAACAAATATGATTCAAAAAACCACTGTGCTCTAACTAGCTGTGTGGCCTTGAACCAGCGTACTTCACCTTGTGCTATCTTCATCTCCTAATCTGTAACACAGGGATAATTGTATAGAGTTATATTGAAGAGGAAATAAGTTATATGGAAAATGCCTGTTACAGTATCTGGCACACAGCCATCTTCCACAAAGGAGAGCTACTGCTGGTGGTGTATTATCATTACTGTTATCATTATTATTGCAATTATTTCATAATTTCAGGTGCTCTTTTTTCAGCACTGTACTTCTCTTCTTACTGTCATTAATGAAACAATTTAAATATGGTAACTTTGCAGTATATTATTATCAGTGTATTATCTTAGACTTTTCAGTGTGTGAGACAATTATAATTGCTCTATATAGTCCTTTTCTTGCTAACTCTATGTCATTTCAACACTAATAAAGGTGACTGATGAATCTAAACCTGCTCTTGCATTTTTGTACTATGTTGAATAAGAGTGGTAGAGCTCTGTACACACCATCCGGAAGAGCGTTACTTCCTACTTCCAACATGAGCATGGATACACTACAAGGAAAGTTAAAGCAGATTGTTAAACTTTTTTGATCATTGTTAAGGAAATAAAATTCTTGAAATGCATAAACTCTATTTTTGGTTGTTGCGTTTGTCTTCGTACAGAGTTGAGCACAGTGATGCTTTTCTATAACAATGAGATACTACAGCAGGGTCTTTGTTGGGATTCAGCAAAAACTTAGTAGAATAGCTGTATATTTTTATAAATTGAAATCGTCACCTGGCACAAATACTATTATATTTAGGGATCTTCCAAAATTGAGAAAAAGTCCAAAAAATGGACCTCTTCTTCCCTATGGATCAATAGAGCTATCTGGAAGAAACCTCAAATGGCCTACCAATTTCCAGGACAGCTGAAAAGTAGTTACAAAAATATTACCACGAGATGTTAGGAGCTATGTTAAATTATAAGAAAACTTAGATGGAAAGGGACGTGGAGGAAGGATGGATGCTGATGCATTTATTGAGCTAACATTTATTCTGTACGTGCCATGTGTTTTATTATATACCTTGCCTAACTCAGTCCTTATGACGACTCTGCAAGATACGGGTTCAGATAAGTTGGGCACTTTGGCCAGTACCTGCAGCTAATGAATAATGAGTTGGGATTTGAATCCAATTCTGACTCTCTCCAGAGTCAATGCCTTTATTACTGTGCTGCCTCCTCAGGAATTATGCCACAGAATCCAGATTCCCTTCATTCCAAGTTTTTCGCAAAGTGAACTTTTGGAAAAACCTGGCTCACTTAAGCTCCAGGCATATCTATCTATCTATCTATCTATTTTTGCCTGAACACAGAGGCTAAATATTTTCATCATGTACGTGAAATGTTTCCTACACAGGCATTTTCCTGGTTATCAAGTAAAGCTGTTGTCTCTGACTTAGCCCTTTTCCACTGATGCAGATTCTTTAGAATATCCATGCTTTATGTAATGGAGATATACAGATCTAAGAAAATCACATGGTAGGCTGGTAAGTAGGTGATAGATAGATAGATAGATAGACAGATAGATAGATAGATAGAAGGAAAGAAAGAAAGAAAGAATGATATAAAAGTTCCTTCTCCAAAGACAGAAGAAGATTCAGATATTGATTTGCTATTCACAGTGTTTCTTTTTTGGGTTGAAAGTCTTTTACAGTATATTTCTATTGGAATAGCAGTAGCTCTCAGTCTTACAGAAAGAAATTGCTGATTGAGCTTGAGACCTTATCAGAAGGGCTTGTCACAAATTAACGCCTTCAACTCATTTTATAGGTGAGTAGCTTAAGTCCAAGAGGTGAAGTGACCTGTCTCACAATTAGTGGCATGTCTCCTGAATATTAATCCAGTGATATTTCTGTTACTCTGTGATAATCTTTATCAACTTCATCCCCTGTTTGACAGTGTGTATTAAACAGGGCAGCCTCCTGACTTCAAGAGAAGATATAACTTGCAGAGATCACCATCAGGTTCTTCCTGAGATTTGTAGAGATTTGTCTGAATGCAGAGAAGTGTGTTGTACTCTATCCCTTGCATAAGGCTCAGCTAGGAACACAGAATTGACTGGCTCAGGAAAAAGGTTTTTGTCTTGGGAAAGTAGAAAGTAGACAAGTAACAGGTATTTTGAATTTGTAATCAATCTAGTTCTTCAGGCTTCTGGAGCTGCTTGGGATCCTTTCATTCAGTGCTCTCAAGGCTTAGTTAATATCTAAATTTTATCAGATTAAAGGGACCAATAAGTATGTACCTAGATTAATAATATTGGCTCTGATTACAGATGTTAAAGCATTATAAGGTGAGGAATAAAAAGTGTTCCTCTGATAAACCAGGCCAATACCCAAATGTTGCATAATAACCAGACCACTTTAAAAGTCTACAAAGTTCTTAAGCAGTAAGTGTTAATAGCTCATTTTTATGATTCAGAAAGTGGAAATAAAATAGTTTGCTATATTTTTCCAAAGAGTCACAAGTATCTCACATATTTGGGACTAGAATCCAGCTTTCCTGGCTCTTCTTAATCTCTTATTTGGTCCATTAGTCCCACATTATATCAAGTATGTCTTTGATACTTTCAACAATTAGTTTCTATCCCATTTCCATTATTACTAATCTAGTTCAAATCCTCATTACCTCTCAGTGTTATGACAGTAGCCTTCTGTTATTCCTGTTTTGGGCCTCTTTTTCTTCCAATCTGTCTTCCTGCTTAGTTCAGGTCATAATGCACTGTTCTTCAGAAGTCATTGCATCTCTGTGGCCTACCAGATTGAGTCCAGACCCTAAGAAGAGCTCTGTTACTGGTCTTAAATGCATTTCCAGCCTTATCACCCACTACTCTCTTTTCTCTACCACACAGTCTTTCAGCCTCTGAAGTGCTATTGGGCTGCTCATTTTCTTGGTTGCGTATTGCTACCAGAGAGAATTTCTTCCCCACATCTTTGAATGTCAGCACACATACATTAACTCATGTCATGTTCACAGTAACTCTGTAGGTCAATATATTATTGTCCACATTTTACAAATGTAAAAACTCAGAGAAGTTAAGTTGCTAGTAAGAGTAGGATTTGAATCTTAGTCTGTTTGATCGCAGAATTCAAGCCCCTCTACTACCCTGCTGCTCACTATATCATGATGACTCTTCTCAAGTCTTCTTGGATTTCGTTCATGTTCATCCCAAAGCCATAGTTATCTTTCCCTGTTCATAGCTCTTTGTTTAGACCTTCTTCTTCCACTTAAGTGTGTCTGTGTTTACACACTTTCTATTATATGTGTGTCTTCATCTTATCTCCCCTTTAAATTTTAAAGTATTTGAAAACAGAGGTGTATTTGATTTGTTTTTTTATTTTCTCCAAAGTGACTTTTCCAAACCGTATAGTCTCAAATTAAAAAAACAAAAAACAACAACAACAAAACCACAATTCTATTTTAAGTACAAACTCATCTTTCCCTACGAGGCAGTGATATGGAGTGTTCTTGAGAACTCTCACTCTTAATAGCCCTCCTCTGGCTTGGAGTGAGGAAGACGTGAGGATAGAAGAACACCAGGGAGCAAAGCATGGTCAGCTTGTTCAGATTCTGTCACTGACTACCACACTTGCTTGCTAAGGAAGCCATTACCCTAACACTGCATTCTCTTTTATGAAAGATGAATCTATAGATGAAATGTTGATGAAGCAGGTAGCATGCACAAAACTATAAGATCCTAGAAAACATTGCAATATTAAGGAAAGGCTTTGGTGTCAAAACAATTTGGGAGTACAGCTCTGCCAGCTCTGCCCCTTTGTACTGTATGATCTTGGGCAAGTCAGTTAATAAATTTTTAGCCTAGCTACCTATCTTATATTGTTATCATAAGGACCAAATTCAGTAGTATACATGAAAGCACTTTATAAAAGTGTTGTTCAAAACCTTCAGATTATGGAAAAGTTCTAAAGAGATTTTCTTAAATGTATATTCATTGTCATAATTTTAGAGATTCTGCCTGGGCCAATTTCTAGTTTCATTAAAAGAAAACACTGTAGGTTTCCAGAAGATATTTACTTAATGTCTCTGTGTTTCATAGGATAGGAAAAAGGCCAGAGATGGATTTGGTACTGGGAATCCAAAATCTGTTAAGATCCGTTTGTGCAAAGGAAAATAATGTTACTGTTATTAACATCTTAGTAGTTTATAATGTGATCCTTATTATTGTTTTTTAAATTTGCAGACAGTGTGGCGTCAGAATTACTACAAGGTTATAGTAAATACTTGCCACATGATGTTGTCGTCATGACTGTGAAGTTATGCATACTATTTGCTGTGCTTTTGACAGTCCCTCTAATCCACTTCCCTGTAAGTACTCTTAAAGGTTTTGTTGCTTGGTGTAGCAGCTCCCTAATATGGCAACACTAATTCTTTACAGACTAGAATGTTTGAATCACATCTAGTCTTGTATATCTTATTCATTTGTCCAGTAATTGATCAAAGACCTCATACTTGCCTATGGCCCCATGAAAGCACAAAAATAACAGTGAACCGCTAAACTAATTTGTGCTTTTTCAGATTTAGTTTAGATTTACGCTCTCCCACAGCATTGTTTCCAATTTAGAGACTATAGTTCTTCTAAAGTTTTTTGGGGTTTTTTTCCCCCTTTAATTCTGTATTCTGTTTTCAAAAGAATGTGCGTGAAGAGGAAAAAGTCAAGTCAGCAAAAATAAGCTCCTTCTAGTTTATTGGAAATTTATTTTCACATAGACGTTCTAGTCTAATCTTAGTCACAGATTTTATTTGCTCTAGAGTTATAGTTTAAGGGGCACAGCAGATCATCACTCGGCATTTAGTTGCCATATGTAAGACTCTTGAGAATTTCTGGAAGAATGGAATCATAGGCTTTGGGTACAGATGCTTCTAGTGGACGACTTGAGCCCCTGAACGGGGAGCTCCTTAAGACTGGGGCCACTGCAGCGGGGGCTGGGTAAATGCTTGTGGGACGGGACTGCCTGTTGCCCGCCTTAGCAGTAGAGAGCATCATGAACTAGTTTTCACATTTACATGCTGTGAAACAGATAATATAACATAAAACAGCAAATGGTATTTCTTTATCATGCCATGACTTCTTTTTCTGTTTTAAACCATTTGTTCTTTTATCTGTTGAATTTCATGAAAATGATAATCTGTGATTTCTTCACAAAGTGTTATTGTTGGTAATTTTGAAAATTATACAACTGAAAGAAATTGCATGTGAAAATTTTTTCAAGAATAAAACCAAAACAGTTTTTATGAAGCTCACACAGATAGGTATATTTCTTAGTTTTTGTGCAATAAATACCTTACAGTAATAGTTTATGCCATATTTTTGGAATCTAAATGGTTTAGAGGGCAAGAATATTATGGTAACTGTACCATACATGTGTTTCCCTAAGCAAGTAGTTTGGCTTTGTTACCTCCTCTTTGCTTAAATCTTTTTCTGTTATACAGGCAAGGAAAGCTTTAATGATGATGTTTTTCTCCAATTTTCCATTCTCATGGATTCGCCATTCTTTGATCGCTATAGTTCTCAATATTATCATTGTTTTACTTGCGATATATGTTCCTGACATTAGGAATGTACTTGGTGTAGTTGGTAAGCTTTCTATTTCAAAAATTCCATTTTCTAAAATAGATTAAATTGTCATCCAGTCTCACATCTGAATCTGGCAATATTATTTTCTTTTCCTCCCCACTTTAAGGTTCCAGTACATCAACATGTTTGATTTTTGTGTTCCCGGGACTGTTTTATCTTAAACTGAGCAGAGAGGATTTTCTCTCATGGAAAAAGTTTGGGGTAGGTTGATTTTTGTTTGTTTATTTTAAGAAATAACTTGTCATTTTATAATTAAGTATTTTACCTACCTTACGAAAGTTAATGTATTTTGAACTATAATGTACATTATTGGAGCACGTGAAGGTTTAAAATAATGCTCTAATTGTTCTTTATCTTTTTTCCTTATTTCCACAGGCGTTTGTTTTGCTCATCTTTGGTATTTTGGTTGGTAATTTTAGTTTAGCACTCATTATTTTTAATTGGATTAATAAGTGAAAGAAATATTTTCCCACGTCTTTTGCTGAATAATTTACCTCCAAATGCAAAAAGGAATTATTCTGGAAGGCACCTTGGATGAATCCTCTTTATATGGCCTAACAGTTTTGCAAACATTGACAGAAAAGCGGAACAAAACAGGAGTCGGTAGGGGAAAGTAGACATAGCAGTTTTAATCAAAATAAGAAACTCAGAATGCTCTTAAATATGTTGAGCATCTTTTGTTTGTGGTTTTTTTTTTAATTAACAGACTTTATTTTTTAGGGTAGTTTTAATGTTTACAGAAATAATTGAACAGAAAGTACAGAGAGTTCTCATATATTCCCTCATTCCAGCACACCCATAGTGTCCCACATTACTAACATCTTGCATTAGTGAAGTACATTTGTTATACTTGATGAGCCAACTTTGATACATTACTATTAACTGAAGTTCATAGTTTACAGTAGGGTTCACTTTTGATGCAACCACTGATCTTTTTACTGTCTCCATAAACGCCATGAGCATTCCCCATGAGCCTTTTCTAAAATGTCATTTGGTGGAATCATATAGTATCTAACCTTTCACTTAGCAATGTGCGTTTAAGTTTCCTCCGTGTCTTTTCATAGCTTGATAGCTCTTTTTTTTTAATCACTGACAATATTCCATTGTATGGATGTACCACAGTTTGTTTCACTGACAATATTCCATTGTATGGATGTACCACAGTTTGTTTCACTGACAGTATTCCATTGTATGGCTGTACCACAGTTTGTTTTTCCATTCACCTGTTGAATGACCTCTTGTTTGCTTCCAAATTTTGGCATTTGTGAATAAAGCTGCTACAAACATTTGTATGCAGACTTTTGTGTGGACAGAAATTTTCAGCTTATTTGGGTTAATACCAAAGACTATTTTTTAGCAATTGCTGCATGGTATGGTAGAATATTTAGTCTTATAAGAAACTGCCCAACTGCCTTCCAAAGTGGCTGTAACATTTTGCAGTCCTGCCAGCAATGTGTGAGAGTTCCTGTTGTTCCACATCCTTGCCGACATTGGGTGTTGTCAGTGTTGGGATTTTCACCATTCTAATGGGTGTGCAGTTGTATCTCGTTTTAATTTGTATTTCCCTATTGACATATGATGTTGAGCATCTTTTCACATGTTTATTTGCCATCTGTATATGTTCTTTGGTGAGGTTCAGATTTTTAAAATTGAGCTGTTTTTACATTGTTGAGTTTTAAGCATTCTTTGTATATTTTAGACACCAATCCTTTATCAGATATGTGTTTCACAAAGATTTTCTCCCAGTCTGTGAGTTGCCTTTTCATTCTCTTAACAACATCTTTCACAGAGAAGTTTTTAATGTTATTAAATATATTGAGACAATTTTTTGTTTTTAAAGAAATCAGTATATTGTTTATATACAAAATTGAATTTTAGTTCGTAGGTTAATGTCAACATCAGTCACCAATAACAAAACTGTTGGATTATTTCACTTGGTATTTTGCCCTGACTCCAAATCCTAAGAAACTTTTGTGATTTTCCTCTGTCGTGCAGTATGAGATAGAGCTGTGATGACTGGCTGTGGATTTGAAAGTTCTCTGAGCTTTCTCATTTGTCACTAAAACATGTGACTTTCTACTTGGCGAACAGAGACAAATATTGATGATTTATATCATACTTTGTTTGGAGGTTATAGATCGTTCCAGTCTTCGCATTGATGTGGCTTATTCCTGGTTGGAAACCAGGAGCTAGGTGCCTCCCTCCCCTACTGCCCCAGGGAGTATTCTTGTAAAGGGCACCTTGTTAGCAGCCTACCAAAGCCAGGGTGTATCAGTAAAAATGTAATCCTACCCCTGCACGCATGTAAAGTAGAGAATTACATGCAAAGTGCCAATTTGCATGTATGGAAATGCACACTTTTGCTGGTGCCCCCTTGCTTCCCACTTAGGAAATGGGCTGAAAAATTGACAACTGAGTTAAGTTTCCTCCTTGGCAACTTGAGATCAGCAGAGTGTAATGGAAAAGGTCCAGGTTTGGGGGTTAGAAAGACTTAGATGAAAATCTCAGTGAATTTAGGCAAACCACTTAACCTCTCTAAACCTCTACTTTCACATAGGTATTAAATGGAGTTAATACCAATTATACAGGGTTGTGTTGAGAGGATTAAATGACCTTGCATAAATTAGGGGCAGACCAAAATAGGCGCTCTTAATAAATTAGATGTTTATCCCCTTTTTTCCCCATCCTTTCATCTAGACCTGTAAAATGAAGTTGCTTTCAGACAAGGACATGGAATTTCTTCATCTTCCATCTTGCACAACTAATATGTTTAGAATCGTTTTCTAGCCTTCACTCACAGGAGAACTGGCCCCATGTGCATTCTTTTTAGTGCTTTCCCACATTTCTATGGGAAATTATAGATCCAAATACAAATAGGTGTTCAGCTGCTAAAATAAATCTAACTCCTAATACCAAAATAGCCCTAAATCTGCAACAGATGCAAGGATGCCTCCTGGGGCAGATGTTAAGTGTGATGACAGGTGGGCATCAATTAATACATTTGTCACCTGCTCGTGGGATGGGATCATGGGAGGTTTGGCAAACCTATTGAACGCTGCATGAAACTTAGTTAATATCAAAAGAAATTATTTGGAGAGGTGTTTATTTTTATTTTACTTTAATATTCTGCCTTATCTAGTTGCCTGTTTGGAGTCATAACTTTCCCTATGAGTTTGGAGGAAGCTAGTAAGATGACTGGTAAAAGCAGTGCCCCCTTCATCAGGATTTCGAATAAAACCTTGTTCAAGTACTCCTCAGCATTTTTCCTGGGAAATACAGGCCTTCTTATTGTGGGCTTAATGTTCATAATTTATTAGGTAATAACTATTTAAAATAAAACTAAGTAAAGCACAAAATCTATATTTTTCTAACACTTGGAGACTTGTTTGCTAATTTAGAAGATGAAGTGCTGAGAATATAAATTACTTTCATATGTTGAGGGTGAATGTTTAAATTGTACTTTTTTTTTTAACAGAATGTTACTCATGAGCTTAGCATTTAAATGGTTAAAACAAGCCTTTGAAGTTAACACTCCATTAAGGTGAATGGAGGTAATTCACACCTCTGCTGACACTGTATTATTTCAGTCTGGCTGTGGAGAAAACAAGGACAGCAGTAGGTTGATTTACTGTGTGAAGGCCCTTTAAACACCCGAGGTCTGGAAACCTTTGTTGTTGTTTTTTCTTTTCCATCTAGAAGGAGATTCTGAAATTCAGCACAATTTAGGTTTAGAATTGAAGCCTTGTAAGTAGCATAGATTCTCTACTCTCTGGAAATTCCTAACTGGCGTTTGATGGGTAGCAAGTTACCAGGTCAGCCCAACCTCTCTGGCTTTGTTTGCTTCTGTACTCTAGTGTTTCTTCCTACCATGGCACTTTTTCTTTTTTTAATAAAAGGAAAACATTTTTATTTTTAAGTAAAATCATTATATAATAGTATGAACCAGAAGAAACACATCACAGAAGATTATACATTTTAATAAAATAATCGGGTCCAGAAATGTCTTTATATCTTGATTATATTTACCTTTAGAGCAATACCAAGTGTGACTAGTCATTTTCAAATGAACATGTTGTGTGTATTTTCTTTCTGCCTAAACCAAATATTCTATGAATCCAAAACAGGCTTCTAGGGAGTTACTCCAGTCTATAGAAAATTCTATTTTCTCTGTATGCCAAGTGGGATGAAATCTATTATAATAAGAAAATACAAATTGTACAGACACAGTGCCTAAGTTCCAGAATTACTACATAATTGAAAATAAATGTAACCACCATGTATGCCCTTTATTTAAACCAAAGTTACCTATGCTTAATTTAAAATCATTTTAATAATGTTAATAAATGAGTTTGAATTGGCTGCTATATTAAAATGTACGAGAAGCCTACTAAGTGTACAGCTGTACTACTCATATGTGAATGTTTTATAGTAAGAACAGAAATTATTGACTATAGTGCAAAACTTATATTCTATGAGAAATAATTTCTTAAAGAGAGAATCGGTTAGAATCGATATTACAAAAAATTTTAAGATAAATTAGATATTTTTAAGCCTCTTAAAACTGCTTCACCACCTAGGCTTTTTCAATCTACCTATCTTTTTTTTTTTTAACATCTTTATTGGCGTATAATTGCTTTACAATGTTGTGTTAGTTTCTGCTGTATAACAAAGTGAATCAGCTATATGTATGTATATATCCCCATATCCCCTCCGTCTTGCATCTCCCTCCCACCCTCCCTATCCCACCCCTCTAGGTGGTCACAAAGCACCGAGCTGATCTCCCTGTGCCTTGCGGCTGCTTCCCACTAGCTATCTATTTTACATTTGGTAGTGTATATATGTCCATGCCACTCTCTCACTTTGTCCCAGCTTATCCGGCACCTTTTAAATTTAAGCTTAGTACCCTGGTATATTCACCAATGGAAAAGCAGAAATAAACCATCCATTTTCAGGTAAACCTTACACATGCCTTTAGATGGGTTATGAGCTAATCATTGGCCTTCGTGTGCTGCTAAAAACATTTTCATCTTTGCAGAATCTCATGTTCTATATTCGCCTACATATAAAGCATCCACCTTTAAGAATTTTTTTCTCCCCCATTTTTTGGGGGTAAGCGGTGGTGGGTGAAGTGAGCAGAGATCAGTTGGGAAAGATTCACTTCTTTCTTAGGGTATCCTTTGCATCAGTACCATTTGTATATGAAATATGAATTTCCCTGCCATTGGTGGAAGGGCTATAACCATTTGACCCTGAAATGATTCATTTTAGAGCCTAGGAATAAGGTTATGTGAGCACAAATAAAATGGTGAGCACTGTATGAGATGTTAATGAAAGTGGAAGCTGTCTTTTTAAGGTAAACAGATTTTTCTCTTGTGCATCCTCTGCCCTGTGTATTTGCAGGATCAGGTTACTAGAGAATCTGTGGGGAGCTAGGTGTGGAGAGTGTTTCCATTGGGGCTGTCTCCACTGGTGACACTGCCAGTATGGTATATAGAGATGGGAAATAGATGCTGGAAACAGAGGGACCCAAACCATTAATTTTAACCTGTTTTCCTTCTTGGCATATTGACAGTACTCTGTGGCTGTGTTAGAATTAACCCTATTGGAAACATACTTTGTTTCCTGCAAATTACTCTGCCTGAATTTTAGGTATCGTAATTTTTGGTCTAAGAACTCAGAACCTTCTATAGAATGAGAAATTAGCTTTTCTAATTTAAACACATACTTTATTCCTTTTTACCATAACCCTCCTATATATAGTCTTTCCATAATGAAGTAGGAAAAATGGGAAAAGAAAATTTTGATGAAGGATAAGTTATTGTGGATGTGGTTTCCTCATTGCAATCAGAATTCTTTGTTTCTCACCCCTTCTAAACAATCTGATGTACATTTTTGCTATCATGATCCACTGTCCTAGTTTGCCAGGCTGTCAATCAGGATGAGCACGAGGAGCAGGAAGGCTCATCTTGGCTGATGGCCAGGTGGACAGGTAGGAGTGAGAGGTTTATTTGCCTATGGGACAAAGTAAATGGTGGAGAGGGAAATTGAGTTGCCAGGGGAAAAAAAGACAGATGGATTAAAAGGCGTTGTAATTTGAAATGCTATAAAGAAAAAAGACATGCAGAGAAATGCTTCCCACTTGTTTGAATGTGTATGTGTTTTATCTCGTGTTGATCAGTGCACTGATACACAGCACCAGCAAGGGGGCTGGCTAGTTCACCGAGCAAACAGCTAAACAGTCTTGCTGGTCCTAAAGGTGTGAAGGTAAATAAGGCACACTTCTTGCCTGAAAAAAAGCTTAGCTACAACTTGGATTTTTCTGACTGAACCTTTTCAGATAGACTTGATAAGTGAAACTGATTAACTCAAAGGAAAAATTATACATATTTCATTTATATGTATCTCTATATACACAGATATATATACACATATACACATATGTATATTAAAGATATTGGAGTCAAACTTACTTGTGTTCAAATCCCAACTCTACTGCTTTCTGTCTAATTTTGGACAAGCTACTTTAATTCTCTGAAGACCTTCAATGTTTGAAGACTGAGTTTTCTCTTAACCAGGGGAAATATACTTTGTGTCTTTAAGTTAGATTATATGATGTTTGGGAAAAGCTCAAATTCTCTGTTAAACCCTGAATTGAATATACCTACAGTTTCATTACATGATTGTTCCTCAGATCACATACTGTCCAAACCACCTATCCCTTCTCCCTTCTCTGCTTTCGCCACCTAGTCAGCAGCCTGATCAGAAAATAGTGTTCTAGAAATAATCCTGATTAATGTGGTTTGTTTTCACTACTGATGTATTCTGTCCCAGAAAATAATCTTTGAAGTTTTGTAATAAATATTATCAACATACTCTTATTTTACATCAGCTTTTTCACGTCATTACACTTTAGGCTTATAAAGTATGTGGTCAACAAAAGCTCCAGGTCACACAGACACATGTACATACATATATTCATGTACACACACACACACACACCTGTTATCCATCTATATATCTGTAAAATATCATCTTGTTAGCTTCAGCTCGTCCTTCCAGCAGGTGAGATCTTTTTTGAATCTTGATTCTAGTACATCAGGTATTGTTCCCTGCTTTTTGGCATTCTTCATTGTCCTGCCATTTCTTCATCCCATTCACAGATGAAAAAGTTCAGTGACACAAGACTAACTATAGAGCCCTCCGACCCACCACTAGAAACCTTTCTTCCAAGTCATTATTAATCTCTCTCGGTGAAGTTGTTCTATTCCTGTAGTGTAATCCAACCTGCTTTTCTTCAGAGCCCCTGGAAGAAGCTCCCAAGTCAGTAGGTATAACCTAAATTCTCACCTATTCTTCATATTTCTAGTTGCTCTTGGACATTTCTGCTTGGATGCCACACAGTAACCTCAAACTCAACATGTTCAAATCTGTCCCCCTCCACAGTTTTCCCATGTCTGTCAGTGGCCCCACTGTTTCAATCTAACCTCCCAGCTGGTTTTTTTGCTTTCATCCCTGCCACCTGCAATCTCTTTCCACAGCGCAGCCAAAGTAGTTGTTTAAAAATGTAAATCAGATCATGTCACTGCCCTGCTTAATTTCCTCCCATGGCTTCCCATCTCTCTGTGCCATGGCCTACGAGGTTCTCTTTCATCTGTACCTACTCATTTCTCTGGCCTCACCTAGTATCTGTCTTTCACTCTTCTCCAGCACACAGGCCTGTCTGTCCCTTGAACACACCAAGCTTGTTCCCATGTGCTAAGCGTTTTCCCTAGTTAGACCATTCTCTTCAAAGACCTTTGCAAGCCTGGCTCCTCTTCATCAAGCCTCAGCTCAAATATCACCCGCTCAGACAGGTCTTCCCTGACAGTCTAATATAAACAAGCTGCCCCCAACATACAGTCATGCTTTAACTTTACCCTGTTAGACCTGCATGTTTGTTTGTTGTCTGTGTCCACTAGACTGCAAGTTTCTTAAGAACTGGGAGTCATCTGTCTTGTTCATCACCAAACCCTTAGACCCTAGAATGGTACCTAGCACTTGGGATTGGCTTAATAAATATGTGTTG
The DNA here is from genome assembly GCF_005190385.1 of Monodon monoceros. Taxonomy (NCBI): domain Eukaryota; kingdom Metazoa; phylum Chordata; class Mammalia; order Artiodactyla; family Monodontidae; genus Monodon; species Monodon monoceros. Next base: position 134,328,590 of record NW_021703778.1, read on the forward strand.
AATGAATACATAAAGGAATCTAACAGACTATATATCTTTTCACTCATCTCCAGTCTGTCACCGTATCAGTTCTTCCTTTGAAATGTCTCCTAGATTTGCTTTCATCCTATCCCCAACGTCCTGCCAGCACCTGAATCTGAGCCTTCATCTCTTTGTGCGTGGATTGTTGCAGTGATTCTCAACCCAGGTAGCTCTTTAGAATCACTTGGGGAGTTTTAAAAAATGACAATGTCCAGGCTCCACCCCAAACCAATTAAATGGACCTGGGCATTAATATCTATTTTAAAAATTAAAAAAAAAAGCTTCTCAGATGATTGTAATGGGCAACCACTGAAATGCCACGTCAGCCTGCTAACAGATGTGTGTCTTCCAGTCCATTTCATCTGTTGCTGTCTACTTATCTCCTTGGAATTCTGGTTTGGCAATATGATTTCCCTGCTCAAGAGCCTATAGTGGTTCCCTGTTACCCAACACGTTAATTCCACATTCCCCTCCCGCATCTACTCAACTGTATTTCATCTTTTTCTTACTTACCTTCTACTATACACCGAATGTTTCGCTATCTGGCACTTGATTTGCCTTTCATTACCCTACTTCCACACTTTTACCTCCACTGTCCTTCTCCCCACTCTGACTTCCACATATATACCCAGAATGTCCTTATTGCTCTCCTTTGTCAGTCCAGATTCTTTCCGTTCTTCAAGACCCAGCTCAAATCCCACCTTTTAAATACTTCATTCTCCACCCAACCCACCCCTTATTATTTATATGATTCTTTTGGTATAGATCATTAGTATCTTGTAATATATTTTCTGTTTTCATAGGTAATATGCACATGGTACAAATTCAAAACTTACAAAATTGCTTCCCTCCTACTTCTGCCCAGCTTCCAGTTTTCCTTCCTGAAAGCAACCACTCTTACAAGTTTTTGTATCCTTTCAAATATATTCCAAACCTATTTAACCATTCATTTATATAGAATACACACATGTATACAAGCACACACACAAATGTTGGCATACTACCTGCAGTTCTCTGCACCTTGACTTTTTTTTCACTTAGAGATATATAAACATATATATATATGCATTTATTTATTTAAATTGTAGTTTTTAAAAAAAACCTAATAGGAAACCTCCCCTCTTAACAAACTTTTAATTATACAGTACTATGGTTAATTGTATGTACATTGCTATACAGCAGATCTCTAGAACTTTGTATCTTGCATGACTAAAACTCTATGCCCATGGAACAAAAACTCCCATTTTCCCCCCTCCCAGCCTAACAACCACCATTTTACTTTCTGCTTCAATGAGCTTGACCACTTTAGCTGCCTCATACAATGGAAACATATTTGTCCTTTTGTGATTGGCTTGTTAAAATTAGCATAATATCTTCAAGTTTCATCCATGTTGTAACATATGGCAAGATCTCCTTTTTAAAGGCTGAATAATACTCCATCATGTGTAAGTACCACGATTTTTTATCCATTCATCTGTCAGTGGATATTTAAATTGTTTCCACCTCTTGGCTCTTGTGGTTAATGCTGTAGTGAATATGGTAATGCAAATATCTCTTTCATTTCTTTTGGATAAATACCCAGAAGTGAGTACCATAAGTTAATGCATGTGCCATAAGTTAATTAACCAGTTTCCTATCGATGCATATTTAGGGTTTAAAATTTTTTTTTAATTTTGCTGTTTTATATAATGCTTCAATTATTATCTTTATACATACATAATTTAACACATATATGAGTATGTCTGTGAGATAAATTTCTACGCATTTAACTGGAATTCTGAGTCTAAGGGTATGTGTGTCCATTTCTAATTTTGATGGATATTACTAAATTGCCCTCCATCGAAGGTTTTACTAATTTATATTCCCACCAACAATGTAGTAATTGCTCTTTAAATTTGGGGTGTTACTTAGCTTTTCACATTTAAACACCTTCTTTCTCTGGTCCAGTCATAATTAACCCAATGGCAGGAACCACGTCCTGTAAATTTTAGCACGTATACAACATTTAACACTATAGGTTCACTTAATTGCTGCTCAGCAAATATTTGTTAAATCTTACTTCATTGTGTGTTGAGGGAGTTTTCTTATGGCTCTGATGAATGCCATGTGAGAGTTGTCCACTTTACGTGTGTACTATTCCTAGGAGAGGAGGTGACCTGTGTGTGACATTCTTAGGAGAGGTGCTGTCCATTGCTGTTGCTCTTCCAGGATTCTCTGTTATCATTGTCTCAGAAAGATCAACCAGTCCTTAGATCTGCTAACAGGTTTGGTTAATTTGAATAGTTCAGCATAAGGACTGTAGCTGACACCAAACATGTCCTAAAACTTAGTAGATAACAAATTTTTATTCCATATACTATAAAATATCTAAACAAAAAAGCTCTACTCCATGAGTTTTACCCAACCAACTTTTTATTATGAAAAATGTCAAACATATGTATAAGTTGGAATAATATGTCCATGTACCAACCACTAAAATTTAACATTTGTTCATTTTGTTTGTATTATATATATATATTTGCTGAATGGTTTGCAAGTAAGTTGCTGATATTCCGTTGAGTAGTAAATAAAGCTGAAAATTAGTTTTATAAGTATCACCTTTTATGAACAAATCTATTTTATTTTATTTTTTAATAATTTTTATTGGAGTATAGTTGCTTTACAATGTTATGTCAGTTTTTGTTGTACAGCAAACTGAATCAGCTATACACATACATATATCCCCTCTTTTTTGGATTTCCTTCCCATATAGGCCATTACAGAGTATTGAGTAGAGTTCCCTGTGCTATACAGCAGGTTCTCATTAGTTACCTATTTTATACATAGTAGTGTATATATGTCAAACCCAATCTCCCAATTCCTCCCACCTTCCCCTCCCCCCCTTGGTATCCATACATTTGTTCTCTACGTCTGTGTCTCTATTTCTGCTTTGCAAATAAGTTCATCTGTATCATTTTTCTAGATTCCACATATATGCATTAATATGCAGTATTTGTTTTTCTCTTTCTGACTTACTTCACTCTATATGACAGTCTCTAAGCCCATCCATGTCTCTGCAAATGGCACAATTTCTGAACAGGTCTATTTTAAATGTTTCACAATTTTTTTTTTTTTTTTTTTTTACAAATTATATCCCTTTCTCCAAAAGGATAAGAGGCTGTTTGATGGCATCTGGCATCTTTTCCTCAAATGCCAAAAGACTTGTATCCATGGAAGAAAAAAGGGAAGTGGGGAGCTGACACCAGAATTTCTCTTAGTAAGGGAAATATCTTTAATGTCTTTGTTTAGGAAAATATCTTGATAGGTCATTTGAGGATGAAAGGTGAGACCCTGTACAGTTTCACAACAATGTGAGGGTACTAAAGCCCTGTGAATTTCATACTTTAAAATGGTTAGTTTTATATTATGTGAATTTCACTTTAATTTAAAAAAAAAGAAAAAAAGTTAGCCCCTAGGAGAATGAGTTGGCAGGAGGAGAAGTGAAAGTAATAGCTAATGTACTCTGCATAAAAAGAATGTGGACTTAGGAGTTGAGAAGCAGAGGGAAAAGGGCAGTGGGTGTTGAGCCCGTGGTGGGAGTCTAGAGACTGTGAGGAAAAGCGGCTAAGAAGAATTTTCCGAGCATAAACGTCTAATATTCAGTTTTAATTTGCCTGCCTCCATCTCCTGAAACCAATAAAAGTCAGTGATACACAAACATGCCTTGTGTGAGCAGGCTAGTGTGTGTGTTAACCCTTCTCTGGAGCCACACGGGGCAGAACAGGAGTAGCACATGTGCCAGCCACGTGATCCAGAAACCTCCAAAAAAGTACACTTCAGAGCCAGAGATGAGCAGAAAACATACAAGTCACTGCTTCCTTCCAGAGTCCTTGGGGACATCAGAAGGTCTGTGAGACTGTCCTCCTATGAGAATGTGGTTGAACCAACTTAGCCTGCCTCTCAAAGCGCAGGCAACTTTAGTTGACATCTCAGTGGCAATAAAGTGTCATTTCATTGACTTACAGGTTCATTCTTGATTGGTCATCCATCGTACTTGTAGTGAAATGCCTCTTTTTAAAAGACAAACGACCAAACCTTTAAAGATGTGGATCTCAGGGGTTGTGACAGCTCTACACTTCCTAACACTTGCCCTTGGAGTCATCATCCCAGGTTCTCTAGAACCAAGCTTGGTGGTTCAGAGACTGGGCTCCCAGCACTTGCCTTATATAAACCTAAGGTGTTCTGTGTTTGGAATTAGAACCCCTTAACTTCACTTCTAACTGGATGGTGATAGTAGGAATCAAAGGAAGTAGGGCCCCTAGGGAAGGGCATTCCTGTGGGGAAAGAATGAAGACCATTTTTTAGAGTTCCCTAGTTCTCCTACTCAGTTCTCTGTTCAAATCTGAGAGAGAGTTTGGTGTGTTAAACGAATGGAAGCTTGTCAGTCCCATAAAGTAAAATGGTAATGATGAGCAAGCCCTTATATGTATGGACCAGGTACCATGCCAAGCATGTTACCTCATGTGATCTGAGGTAGGTACAGTTATATTCCCACATTTAATATGTTAGACATTAAAGTTTAGCGAGGTTATGAAGTTAAGTGACTTGTCCAAGGTCACACGTCCAGAATATATACTTAAATTTTCCTATAAAACCTGTGTACTTAACTATCATGCTAATAGTTAAGTACAAACAACTGCTGGAGTTTTTCCCCACAAAAAGGTTCTGCTCATAGTAGATATATAGTCAATACTGACTGTGTTGAAGGCTGCTTTGATTCATTTAAAACGTTGCATGTAAGTCTAAGTCTGTTTTGCACACCAGCCTGACAGCATTTGGGCCCACTGTGTGTCCTCTGAGTCATGGTCTGTTGCCGAAGCATTGTTGTGAAGTATTTCGGAGGAAATTCTAGGCAAAGGAAAGTTCCGTGTTCCAGTATTCGTCAGTCAGACTTTGAGAAATCTTGGATCCCTTGAAAAACAGTCAGAAATCCATTTCTGTGTTATATGACTCTACAAATACAATTTTTAAAAATCCAAATATAACTCGGACCATCAGCACTCTAATTCATTGTTGCTAAAACTGGATTTCTTCTGAATCCTTAGAACTTCAAAATCAACTTGGGGACATTCATCAGCTTGCCAACTTTTTATTTTGCAAATCGGTCAAGGACATTAAAAAACCCTTGCCGCCATTCATCACCATCCTTTAACATAAAAAAGAAGGTCATGTTATAATAAAATACAATCCTTTAAATTCAATAGATCTAGATTTGTTAAAAGATTGCCATATATTCCTTATTTTTCTCATCAAGGACCATGAAAACTTTCTCATGGATCAACATTTGAAAACTACTGGTCTAAATAACCGAAGCCTATATTCAAAAATCCAGTAGAGATTTCTGCACCTCTAATGCTCACCAACTTCAGTTATCTTATATTCGGAAGGAAATATATATATAAAGCGATCTTGGTTACAAAAATAAATTAATGACTTACTTGACTTTCTCTTCCAAAATTGCTGATCCTAAACTTTGGAAGGGAAAAATATCTGGATAACTGATTCCTGGCTTACAAATTTTGCCAAGATTTCAGGATTTAGGGAAAAAACAGCATTTCTACTGTAAGACTTCATAGGTTTGTATGTCATATCGAAAGTCAATCAGTAATGATTATACCATGATAATATTTACATTTCACAGGGAAGCAAAATACTTGGGGATGCCCCATGTCTCTATCTAAAGATTTGTCATTCGTTTGCATTCAAATAGATTCTTTGTTTTCACTCACCCAGAATAGTTCTCAACTTATTAGCTAAGCAGACTAAATAGAGTTGCATTCATGCATTTTAATGTCAATGTAAAAAGGGTTTTCCCAGATTTTTTTCTATTCAGTCAAATCCTCCAAAAGATGTCTAATCACTCCCAGGTTCAGTTACTTAAACATTTCACAATGTTGTCACTTGTATATAGTAAAACAAAAAAGAAACTTGCTTTCAGTAACTCAGAGAGCCATACTCTAGCTATGTAGAACTTTATTCTGGTGAGAGAAATTTCTTGAATTCCATTTGCAACCTGATTTGTGAGTGGAAGATTTTGCCTATTGCATAGCTATATGACATTGTCCAGTATGTATAATATTTGTTCTTTAATTGATAAACCACTGCTGGAGTTTAGCAGGATTGTAATATCCTGAAGGACAGGATTTGGCCATAGTGCCTGCCATGTGCACACTAGAGCATCAGCGGGTGCTTGTTGAAAGAGTGACATAGCTTGGTGAGTAATATGAACAAGAAAAGCTCTGCTGGACAACTTCATAGGAATGGGCGCTCACTGCCCTCTGGGTGAGTGGGGAAGATTGTGTGGAGGAAGTAACAGCTGAGTAAAATCGCAGGATCACCAATGGAGAATGGGAAGAAGGCATTCCTACTAGAAAATACTAACAAACATACAAGAAAATGAAAGGTAAAAATATTTTGAAAATGACAGGTTAAAATTTTGCCAGGAGCAAAGATGTAATGGCAGTTTGAGAAATAAAGCTGAAGGGTAGGATCCTGGTTGTAGAGAATGCCAAAAGCTAGGCCGATTTTGGACTTTCCATCAAAGAAAAGGTAGAGTCTTGGATGAAGGCGTTTTTGAGCAAGGCATGATCCAAAATGGTGATAGAAAAACATTAATTGCCTCTGCATTGACTGTCAACATCATCTTCCAAAAGCTTTATGAAAAGAAGTACTTTCAGCCTTTAAGGGCTAGTCATCTAAAAACCTGTGCTTGGGCTTCCCCGGTGGCACAGTGGTTGAGAGTCCGCCTGCCGATGCAGGGGACACGGGTTCGTGCCCCGGTCCGGGAAGATCCCACATGCCGCGGAGTGGCTGGACACGTGAGCCATGGCCGCTGAGCCTGTGCGTCCGAAACCTGTGCTCTGCAACGGGAGAGGCTGCAGCAGTGAGAGACCCGCGTAACACCAAAAAAAAAAAAACAAAACTCCTTTTCATCTAGGCTTAATTTCTTCCTGACTCATGTTACCCTCCACCTGTTCTCTCATACCTATGACTAACAATGGTAGGGACACCCCGCCCCACATACACACCTAATTCCATCCCTCCACATTTTATTTAGTGTTCTCTAGAGCCTGTTTGTCATCTGACCTGCTGTGGGGAGAGGCCCAGATGAGGGAATTTGTGATGCCCGATGGACAGAGGTATATTTTTATCTCCAGATGCCAGTCTGGTAGAAACCATAGCACTTAGGGATTTGGGGCTGGCTCTCTTCCCTGGCAGTTGCGCCCTCCAAAAATATGTCTTCGACTGCTTGTCCCTGCATGCATCGGCTTTGACTGTCACCAACTGCCGCTCCAGACCGAGCTTCAGAGTCCCACCTCATGGATGCAAATCAAAAAAGAGCTCAGAATCAAGTCTGGGAAGCAAGTCAGAGTAGTTTGATTTGCATGGAGGAGCTCTTGTCGCTGAGTGAAGCCAGCCAAATTCCCCAGGCTTCCCAGCCCTCCGGAAATCGGCCTTACAGGGCCCGGGGGCCTGGGCTCAACAGGGTGGGCGTGATTTGAATGTTCACTGCTGCAGCTGCTGCGCCCGGCGCTGGTCACTGCCATCGGCGTCGCTCCATTTTACTGCCTCAGAATCCCCCCGTGCATGTTAGTGGTTAATACAGCAGCCAGGAGACGCCAGACAGCTCTCGGCACCTGGTTCAAATTTAAGGCTCATTTACACATGATGTCACACACGCATTGTCAGCGCAAGGGAGGTCAGGATGGTTCATTTTGGGAAGGTTCACACTGTTGAGTCTTTACAACACTCACTGCTATTAATGCCTTAACCATCTGACTTGGATTTCGGTTTTCTGGCATGAGGTAATCCCAGGCACTAGATTTATATGCTGAATGGGAAGCTAACAGTGGTGGCTAATCATGCTGGTTTGCAGAGCTGCAACTCTGGAGCCTTGGGATGGAATAAAAGGGCCACAGGGCATGTAGCAAATCATGGAGGTTTTGAGCAGGGGCTGGGGAGGGGGTGTTTGCCTGAGGTGCTAGGCTTGATTGAAGAATAGAAGCTAAACTAACTTAGACAAGGCCTAAGCCCAGAGGCAGTAGGAATTACTCTTGTTTGGCCAGTATTTGGGGTTGTTATATTACCCATCCTTCTGCTCACCATCCATATAAATTCCAGGCCCACCTTCCCAGGCTTAATTCATGTCCCGTGAAGCCTTTCCTGGCCCCCCAGCCCACAGTGATTTCTCACCTGAATGCCCAAGTACTTTTGTCAATAAAATGAGACAACTAACAATTACTGAGTACTTAATTTGTGCTACTAGCTCATTTCACCCTCACATCAATCTTATGAGAAGGCACTACTATTTCCATTGTTCAGATGATGAAATAGCTTCAGCAAGATTAAATAATGTGTCCCGTGTCAGCGCCGGTAAGAGTCCGGATGGAAGACTGATTCCAGAGCCCAGGTTCTGAACCACTGGAGTAGGATACATTCTGTGTAGTGGTGCTACACTGCCTGTAGCACTTAGTGCACTAACACGGGAGAGACAGTCTGTGCCTCAGGGAAATGCTAGAGGAGTGCACAGTAGGGTTGTCTAATGCCTCACATGTGTGTGTGTTGTCTCTGTTGCCTGCCGAGCAGGGACCATCACTTCTGCTTTTCCATATCCCCTAACCTCCTAGCACAGTGCTTCCCGGGATATACTCAGATGGGTGGAGGGATACCAGCCCTCCTCCACCCTCACCTAAGATACTTTCCTACCTAAAACATATTAAAATGTTGAGATCTTTGTATAATCACCCCTATCACTTGTTACTGTCCTCCAACAGAAAACTGGTCTGCTTATTACATCTCCAGTAAGAGTCTCCTTACCTTATAGGAAGTTCAGAGAATGTCCTTTAGTCCTGCTCTTCAAGGGTGAGTAAGGGTCAGTGAAAAGGAGAGTGAAGGGCACTCCAGGCAGAGGGGGCAGCGTGGACAAAGGCCTAGAGGCATGATGGCATGTACCCATGAGCACAGCTAGACTCTGACTGGAAAGGGCTCCGAGGACAGGGTGGAAACCCAGGTCCCACCTGACCCTTCTCTGCTGATACTTGAGCAATGTGGATGACACTCCTGACCTCAAGCCTAGGGAAGATGTCTCTGAAGAGTGTTTTCTTAGGAAATGTCTCCTCAGAATGACCCTACAGACACAGTGGTGTTCTTCAGGGTTCTTGAACATACCCAGATTAATTAAAAAATTAGGCAATTGAATGCCCCTGTCATAAGCCATCATGGCTTCAGAGCAGGATTTAGTGTTCAGTTTGCAAGCCATACTGAGTATCTTGTACTTGCTCCTCTACCCCTTCCCACGCAGCTCTAAGCTTTGGAGGCTGACCCCACAGGACTGTGTCAATAGGTTCCTTTGCCTCTGGCTTCCCATTGGATTCAGCCAGAGAAAGGCACCAGTGGGAGCTCAGAGAGGAAAGAACAGTGATGTCAGGGTTTATATTCCCCCCGACTCCCTCCCTACTAGGCTACCGTTGGCTGCACCTCTCTACCAAACGCACAACTCCTGTCAGGGGGCCCTCTCCACATAGCCATTTTTGCCAACGTCTGGTTTCTGGTAACCTCCCCCTCCTCTTGCCTCTTCAGTTGTAGTGTGGTAATAGCTGCCCCTTCCATTGTTACTAGCTGTTATGGGCTAACTTGTGTCCCCTCAGATTCATGTGTTGAAGCCCTAACCCCCAGTACCTCAGAATGTAACTGTATTTGGAGGTAGGCTCTTTAAAGGGTGATTAAGTTAAAATGGGGCCATTGGACTGGGCCCTAATACAATCTGACTGGTGTCCTTATAAGAAGAGAAAATTTGGACACACAAAGAGACACCAGGCATGCACACGTACAGAGGAAAGACCATGTGAGGCCATAGTGAGAAGATAGCCTGCAAGCCAAGGAGAGAGGCCTCAGAAGAAATCAAACCTACAACACCTTGATCTTGGTCTTCTAGCCTCCAGAACCATGAGCAAATAAATGTCTGTTGTTCAAGCCACACAGTCTGTGGTGTTTTGTTACCGCAGCCCTAGCAAACTAATACACTAGCCCTGAGGGTACTTCACTATCCCTTGGTGATTTCCTTAAACTTTGCTTATTATATTGTACAAGTCCCTTTACTAAACTTTCCTTTTGAGCATGTCATCTGTTTCCTTCTGGGTCTCTGAGTGACATACAAGCTTGACTCCAGCAGGAAGACTTAGTGTCAAAAGCAAGGAAGTACCCCATTGAAGGCAGGTCCCACTTAAAGGTGTCCCCCCCTCCCCCCATCATGTGAGCCCACCTGGGTAATCTAGTGCTACTCCAAGATATTTCCTCTGCTTCAGGGCTAAATGATTTGGGGTTAGTCCTTCCCTATGAGCTTCATTTATACTATCTGTAAAGCAAGAGATGACAAAAGCTACCACTCTGGGTGTATCTAGAGATGAGTATTGGGTGAAAATGTGAACTAACTGAGAGAACCCTACAAAGAACCAGAGTGCCCTCCTGTAGTATATCTGTAAGCACTTTCACTGATGAATGTGCACAAAACATTGCCATCTTTGAAGGCAAGAGAATGATGATTTCTGCTAAGATGGCCCTGAGCATAGTCTAGGGGGAGGCGCTGCTATTTGCTCAGCAGCTCCCTACTAGCCCTTCATTAAAAAGAAAGAAATCAACTTTTATTCCACATGGATACAGACCTCATATGTACAACAGGTGGATGTGTGCATCTCTTCACCTTGCCCCTACTTTTTTTTTTTTTTTTTTTGCAGTACGCGGGCCTCTCACTGTTGTGGCCTCTCCCGTTGCGGAGCACAGGCTCCGGACGCGCAGGCTCAGCCGCCATGGCTCACGGGCCCAGCCGCTCCGCGGCATGTGGAATCTTCCTAGACCAGGGCACGAACCCGCGTCCCCTGCATCGGCAGGCGGACTCTCAACCACTGCGCCACCAGGGAAGCCCCATGCCCCCCTGCTTTTTGTTGGGGAGTGAAGTCAAATGAACCAGCTGGAGGCCAGAGCAGCTCAGACACCTAGAAAGGTACATAGTGTAGAGCAGGAGCAGAGCGCCTCCAGGGCCCTGCTTGCTATTTCTAGTAAATGAGGCTCTCACCCATATTATCTTCACCTGCAAAAGCTGAAACGGTCTTTGCTGCCCCCCGCAGCTGCGAAGAGGGAGATCCTGACATCACACACGGGGATGCTGCTAGAATGGGGCAGGTCCCAGCCTCCCAGATTGCAACTGTGAGGGGACGGACAGGCTCTGGATACTGAGTCGGGGCCTGGAAAGCAAAGGGGTCCAGGTAGCTTCTCACATCCTTGTTGCCTCCTCTGCCAGCTGGACCCTCTACTGGCCTTTCCCAGCATGGGACAGGACTCAGGCTTCCCCCTCAGTTGGACCGCTGGCTCACCACGAAGTAGAGCCGGCTCCAGGGTGACAGGAGCACCTTCTTGTTAGTGTATTCTTATGGCCGTTCAATTCTCATCAGCTGTGGCTTCACTAAGGCATGCTTGTGGGGAAGGAAAACATACTGAGGTATGACATGGCCCTGTGGGTTAGCCAGGTGAAAAGAGAATAAAAAGCTCAAGACGCAGAGATCTAGGAGTGTCACGCCCACTGTTATTTATAAACTTCAGACAGAATGCAAGTTTACTACTTTTTCGGGATCCATCAGAAAGCTGAGGTCCCAGGGTGATCACCTCGCCTGAAATCTAAGGATCGATGTGGGCCTGTGGGGGAGCACGGAACACAAGCCCGTGCTAACCCGGGGAGCGGATGCAGCCAACAGAATTCACCTGGAGTCCATAAAGAATTGGTGGAGAATCCGCGTGGGCTAGAGAGGGAGCATGAAGCCGCCGGGGACTACAGGTATAGAGGGGGTTTGCGTCTTCTCCAAGACTTTTCTCCGTGGAGCCCATTGGGCACTCACCCAAAAGACTGGCCAAAGTCCTGAGAAAGGCTCCCTCAGTAGTGCAGGTCTGGAGGAGGGAAACACAGCCCCTGCAGAGGGCCGCGAAGCCCCACCGAACCCCTCCGCTGTCTCCCTTCTGGAGCAAGAAAGCCTAATCTGCTGGAGAAAGGGCAAAACACTGTTTCCCTCAGAGCGCCGGCAAACCTGGGGGAAGGAAACAAGAGAACAAAAACAAAACCCCTGCACCCTAACGAAGGGGTAAGAATTCAGAAAAGGAGAACTGAGACTTTATTGCTGGCAGATGGGCTCTACAAGAAACGTTGAAATTCTTCAGGTGGGAGGAATGCGATGCAAGATGGAAACGCGCTGGAATTTGAATCAAAGCAGGTAAAATACACGTAAAATTTTAAATTGCTCTAAAAGATACATGATTGTCAAGAGAAAAAAACAGTAGCAATGTATTATGAGTGTACAAAATGTAAAATGTATAATAAGAGTACACATGTTGGGTGGGAGGAGATTGGCAATATCCTGCTGTAAGGTCCTTATGGTACACATGTTAAAAATCCAAAATTTAACTGAGTGAACTTTAAAGGTCCTATTGACTTTATCCAGTGATTCATGAATTGGGCAACAACCAGTCCAGTAGATAAAAAGGAGCTCCCAGGAGCTGTAGGCAGAAGGGAGCAGGAACAAGGAAGTTGTATCAGGCAAGAAAGCTGGTTGACTACTGGAAGGTGACTTTCCTTTAGAGGATGGCACGGGTCTATCAGGCAGATGTCCTGACTAGTGATGATCAGGTGATTCCTTTTTTTGGGGGCGGTGGGGGGGTAATGCGGGCCTCTCACTGCCGTGGCGTCTCCCACCGCGGAGCACAGGCTCCAGACGCACAGGCTCAGCGGCCATGGCTCACGGGCCCAGCTGCTCCGCGGCATGTGGGATCTTCCCGGACCGGGGCACGAACCCGTGTCCCCTGCATTGTGTCCCCTGCATTGGCAGGCCACACGCCTGGCCACTGCGCCACCAGGGAAGCCCGCTGATCAGGGGATTCCCGATTGACTGGTTTAAGATTCCATTTCTGGGAGAGGCCAAAATGTAATCAAGTGTCGGCTTGGTGACATGGGGCTTAGTGTGACTCCATTTGGGGCCTGTTGTCTGGTTTTTAACAATTCTATTGATTAGACTTTTAGTCTGAGAGCTATGATGACAATTTTAAGGCATTAGTGCTCCTCCCAGCAACTACTCTGGAATTTTTATAGTTTTGATGAATCTCTGTGTGGTATTTACAGGTCATGATGTCATGTTCACAGTCTTTAAGTTGGTCATTCTCTTTGTTCCTTTTCTGATGTTCTGTACATAAGGAGATCATTTGGTTGGTGGTTAGCAGCTGTGAACATGCATTTAAAGCTTGTGAGAGACTACAGTGCACCACGGAGACCGCTATGATTATTACAAGTAGGATAATTCCCAGTGTCTGGAGGACACTTCGGAGCTATGGTCCCCAAGACCCAAACCAATTGGAATCAAATAAGTCAAAGAAAGACCCTGTTGAAGGAGTCACTTTCTTAAGCCAATGTCTTGTTCAGTGATCTTATGTAGTTGAGTATCAACTTCCCTAGAAGCGTCAGTTCAAGTGCAGCACAAACACTTCCTTGGTCAGCTAAAAGATAATCAAGGGCTATGCTATTATTAAGAACAACTTTGGCCAGAGAGTCTAGAGATTTTGTTGGGCAGCTCTTGCTTTAGCAGCAGATTCTGAAATATCTTTGAGAGTTAAGGAGAGGTTTCCGATCATAACTTCATTTGGAATTACTCCTAGCCAGGGGAGTAGGGATCTGCCAAAGGAAGAGACTTTTGACTCATAAATTGCTCCTGGTAATTCCCATTTGAAGCTGTGGCTCGGGGCTGGAAAGGTGACAGCCATGGAGACCAGTAAAATTGAAATGTCTGCAGACGCCCAGGAGGTTTTATTCTGGTTAGCCTTGCCTTGTGTCCCTTTCTTCTTACAGAGCCTGGATGCAGGGTTCCTGGGTTTAGGTTGTAAGCTGGAGGCAGGTTAATGGGTCCCCATGGTTACAGAGCCTGGCATGATAGAAAGAGGGCTGTGTTTGTTCCAGAAAAACAGGCATTGGAAATTAGGGAGAAGTTTGTTACAGGCAGAACAACAGCATCACTGACATCGTGGCAAATCCAGCTGTTGTTTGGAGGTTGGATTACTCCCTCCTTTGACATGTTCTGACCTATGCATTACCTTTCCAGGCCAGAGCAAGAGAAAAGGTAGACAAAAGCATCATAAAGACCTTCATGGAGTAAGAATTGGGAAAAAGATAGAGAAGGAAGGTGGACTAGAAAGAAACATTGTAGATCTGACGTCTTGGGAGGAAGCAGTCTACCTTGAGGTCAGCTATTTCTCTTCTGAATCAGTTTGAGGTCTTGAGGTCTCCAGCATTTGGGCACAACCAGATGTCAGGTGGAGCCTTCTTCAGTTGTGAAATATGCACCCAAGGTTCAACACCTTGTAATTTGGCAGTGGTGTCAGGGATCAAGGGTACCTGGTAGGATCTTTTTCTTGAATCTCAGTTTTGCAAAAGCATCAGAGTAAAACAATAAGTGTCTGTAAATGATAAAAAAAAAATCTCTAATTCTCATGGTTAAAGATTTGATGAGAGGGCATTATAATGGAATTGACAAGGAAATTTGGTTATTTCTGTGACATACAACACGTTAAGGCAATAACAACATTACACCAGGACATATCAGATTTCTAGGAATTTCATACAATTTCTAGAACACTTATTGGCTGCTTAAGGGAATAACTGATAGCAGTTTATTGGAGAATCCCTCACAGTGTCGTCAACCCTGGAAGGGCAGGGCCCATATGAGGGCCCTCCTTCCAGGGTAGATATGAGGGCATTCAAGTTGGATGAAAGGATTTGACAAAACCTTCAAGGATAATTTTTTCCAGTGCCCTGGTTGATTGCAAATGAGACACTGATTTCTGGGCCAGTGTTTTGATGTTGGGTGCAATGGGGGAGGCCTAGGTGGTATTTAAGATTTCTGGCCTTGGAGCTGTTGCAGCTGTTAGGTCACTAACGTGGCAGACTTCTGTTTATGGTCTTGTAGTCCCTTCAGAGTGGAAAGGCAATTCAGATAGAGGATTCGTAGACTGAGTCCTCAGGTAAAGGAGGACAGAGGGGATTAGGGGGAGTCACATTAGTATTATAGTCTTTTGTTTTAGGTACCTCTTGTGCCTTTAATTTTTCATTAACATTTTGCAATGGATCTTTCAATGAAGCTATTTTGGAATCTTGAAGACTTGGAGGCTTCTGCATATTTCCAGTTAAAATAGATATCCCATTCTATTTGTTTGATTTGGGAGCCCTTCACTCAAGTGCACTTCTTAAATGAATGATCTTGCCTGGCTGGAACATTCACCATACCAAGATAGTCATTGTAATTCTAGGTTGTCTTTGTAAGATTTTGCCATTTTTTGTAGAGATCTACAGCTTCCAGGACCACAGTTCTTAGACTTTTATAAAATAAATAGG
This sequence comes from Monodon monoceros, assembly GCF_005190385.1. Classification (NCBI taxonomy): domain Eukaryota; kingdom Metazoa; phylum Chordata; class Mammalia; order Artiodactyla; family Monodontidae; genus Monodon; species Monodon monoceros. The sequence continues at coordinate 134,344,068 of NW_021703778.1, forward strand.
TGTGCTGGAAGAGGGCATGCCCAGTTCTATGAAACTCGAGAATCCCATTGCTTTAGCTAAGCCTTGGGTCTCATGGAAACAAATTAATACCTAAGAGGGATGTGCCACTGGGTCGGAGATTTTGTGGTGTCTTACAGTGTACCTTGTTGCATGAAAATTTTCTTGGGGTAGGTGGGTGACCTAATGTTGACCTAACCTGTTCCATGACCAACTTATCCCAGCACAGGAGTCTTAGAGTTAGGTGGTGAGACACTCTAACAGCTTTTAAGTGCTCAGCCCATGCCCACAAATTTTGCAGTTTTGGCTTCATTTCATTTGCAAACTCTATGCTCTTTATTTCTCTTTATTGCCTTATTGCACTGGCCAGGACTTCCAGTAAGATGTTGAATAGGAGTGGTGAGAGAATATCGGGAGAAAACATTCTTCTTTCACCATTAGGAGTGATATTAGCTGTAGGTATTTTGTAGATGTCCTTAATCAATTTGAGGAATTTCCTTCTCCTATTCCACTGAGAGTTTTTGTCATGAATGGATGTTAACATGTGACAAATTCTTTTTCTGCATCAATTGCTATGATCATGTGGTTTTCCTTCTTTAGGCTGTTAATATGGTGGAAGACACTGATTGATTTAAAAAACTGAACCAAACTTGCTTTCCCAGGATAAACCCCATTGTTCATGATGTATATTCTTTTCCCCCCAAACTGACAATTTTTTAATATCAACATAAGCAACGTTAATTATCCATTTATCATTTACTTGGTGTGTATACCCATATTATTTTTTTATATATTTCTAATATTTAAGGGATTTCTGCATATCTAAAAAAGATAGTTTTTTTAAACTATCTTTGTCTGATTTTGATATTAGGGTAACCTTGGCCTCATAAAATCAATCAAGATGTGTTACCCTCTCTTCTATTTTCTAGAATATATAGTGTATAATTGGCAATGTTTCTTTAAATGTTTGATAGAATTTTCCAATGAAATCATGTGGGTCTTGTTTTTACATTGTTTCTTTATTGTTGAATTTTTCAGATGTTTGTAAGTATAGTTCAATTTCAGCAGTCTGAATGTATTTTGGTATGCTGCTTTTTTATTCATCTATTTTGTATTTATCCTGCCTGGGTTTCTCTGAGATTCTTGGGTCTGTGGCATGATGTATTTCATTAGTTTTGGAAAAGTTTGACAGCGATCTCTTCAAATATTTCTTCTGTCTCATCCTCTTTTCTCCTTCTAGCATTCCAATTAGAGTGTGTGATACTGTCCCACAGCTCTTGAATTCTCTGTTTTTCTTTTTGTTTGTTTGTTTCTCTTTGTGTTTCAGTTTATTTCTATTGACCTATCTTCAGGTTTACTGATTCTTTCCTCAGCTGTGTCAAATCTATTGATAAACTCATCAAAGGCATTCTTCATCTTTGCTACTATTGTTTTTATTTCTAACCCTTCCATTTGATTCTTTCTTATGGTTTTCATTTCTCTGATAAAATTCTTGATCTGTTCATACATACTGTCCATCTTTTCCACTAGGTCTTTAATCCACTAATCATAGTTATTTTAAATTCCCTATTTGATAGTTCTGCTATCTGTATCATCTCTGAGTCTGGGTCTTTTGATTGCTTTGTCTCTTTTTTTTTTTTTTTTTTTTGTGGTACGCAGGCCTCTCACTGCTGTGGCCTCTCCCATTGTGGAGCACAGGCTCCGGACGCGCAGGCTCGGCGGCCATGGCTCATGGGCCCAGCCGCTCCGCAGCATGTGGGATCTTCCCGGACCGGGGCACGAACCCGCATCCCCTGCATCGGCAGGTGGACTCTCAACCACTGCGCCACCAGGGAAGCCCTGCTTTGTCTCTTAACAGTGGTTGTTTCTTTTCTTTGCTTTTTTGTGTTTCTCCTAGTTTTTGATTGAATGTCAGACATTGTGTACAGAACAGAGAAGACTGGGGTAAATAGTATTTGTGCTGGAAATGGGCATTCATCTTCTTCTAAGTTGAGTGAATATAACAGAATTTGATCTGGGTTTGGGTTTTGTTGTTGCTATGGTTATATTCATTATACTACCAGATTCAAATTCCTTTAGCATTACCTTATACTTATGGTTATGCCTGGCATGTCAGAGGGTTTTCCTCAGTGTTCTTTCTTTACTTGTAGATTTCAACCTGTACTTTGTATCTGTGTCTCAGAAGGTTCTTGCTTCCAACCTGTGGGGTATACTGCTGTTGCTTCTTACTTGGTTCTGGGGAGTGCAAAGTGTCTTTTCTACTAGTACAGTCTCAGGCTTAGGCAGGCACTATGCATTTGGGTTTCAGAAGTGACGCTTCTCAGAAATGCTGTCCCTCGTCTCTCTAGAAGTTGAACTCTGTCTTCTGTCTTGTGCAAAAGAGGATGTCCTGTCTGTCTCCCTCTGATAGGAGACCTCTTATGGGATCCTGGGCCCAGGACTGTTTCCTGCTCATTCCCCAGGGATAGAGAGGTTTTTTTTTCTTTTTGTCTTTTACCCTTCCCCCAGCTACAGTGGGTCTACACTTGTGCCCTGAGTGAACAGAGTTTACTGCCCAGTGGCTTAGGGGGAAGAAAAGTCTTGTAACTTTGTGCCTTTCCCTCAGCAATGTTGCTCCCCTTCCCCAGGCTTCACCACGGAGGAAGGCTTCTTCGGTCTCCTGCCTGATTTCAATCCTTTTTTGAGCAATGGGTGGAGGTCTCCAGAGAAGAGCCTGCAAGTGGGTGTGAATTCCTCTTGTATTTGCAACTCCCAGGGGTGCTGTACTCTCATGGTAGTCCTCTTTTGTCCTTTCACAAATTGTTACAATTTTTAGTCATAGTAGTCCTCTTTTGTCCTTTCACAAATTGTTACAATTTTTAGCTGAATTCTTTTTATTTTATTTTAATTTTGTATGGCACCCAACGTCTCTTCTTCCTATACTCAAACACAAGTAAACCCTTGCTTAGCCTCATCTCTTTTTGGAGGGGCTGTCTGTCCATAGATTTCAAGCTGTTTGATTCTGTATAGCCTTAGTTTTCTGATGGATTCAAGAAAATTGATGGTTCTGTTGTTGTGAGGATGGGAGAGACACTTTTTTCACCTTTCTACCTACTAGGTAGGAATTAAACTCATATGTTTTCATATCTAATCAAACATGTACCCTCTCCTTATTCTTCATTTCAAAAACTTTCTTGGCTATTCTCATGTATTCTCTTAAATACACTTTAGAATCATTTTGTCAAGCTCTTCATCTCCCATCCTCTCCCCCAAAAAACAATTCTTTACAGATGGAAATGGTGTTAAAATACGTAGACTGATTTGGGTCCCTGATGATGTTGAAACTCTCATCCCTAAGATCTGAATGTAGCAGCCAGAGCAGGTATTGTGATTAGAAAAATCCTCAAAGGCCAGCCTGCCTCTAAATCCCACGCATCTGCTCTGGTGCCTTGAAATTCCAGTGTTAGAGGTAAGAGAAATATTTCCAGAACCTTAGGGTATTAAAATGTATGTACTTTGCCTTGGAAGGACCAGTATAATAACTAATTTGTAACCATCACTCCACTTACAAATTAAGGCCACATAATTACACAGAGTTTTGTGTGAATTGAGTGAGTGAGTGTGTGAATATGTGTAAAGAAGGAGAGGGATTCTGTTAAGAACATGGGAGTCAGAGGGGAAATTCCTGGATCTGGAATTGAAAGCTCCAGAGTAGTTGAAAATGAGGACACTAAACCCCTGGTGGCTGGGGGCAGTGAAAGACCCATGGCCACCTCTGTGGTCATCACCCTTCAATCTGGCAGCCAGAGGAAGACAGAGCAAAGGGAGACAAGACTCCTTAGAGCAACTGGGCATGACTGGGTAGCAAGGACTCTCTAGAATGTGTGGTGGAGGAAAAAGTTCTCCAAGAGGAACCAGTAATTGTCACACCTATTGCTTTGTACTCCCATGGCCCTCACAACCATGACTCTCTTGGAATCAAATGAAACAAACCATCAAGAGTTTCAGAAAGAATTTTCTAGTATGGGAAATAGAGAAAAAAAAATTCTGGGGAAAAAAACCCCCACAACTTCTTGATGTTTTCCACAGACTGCTTTAGAAAGAGAAAGAATGATGCAGTTCAATAAAAGGTTATGCTATGCTGCTGCTTCCCACCAGCCAACTATTTTACATTAGGTAGGGTATATATATCAATGCTACTCTCACTTTTTTTTTTTTTTTAGATTCCATATATATATGTTAGCATACGGTTTTTGTTTTTCTCTTTCTGACTTACTTCACTCTGTATGACAGACTCTAGGTCCATCCCCCTCACTACAAATAACTCAGTTTCATTTGTTTTTATGACTGAGTAATATTCCATTGTATATATGTGCCACATCTTCTTTATCCATTCGTCTGTTGATGGACATTTAGGTTGGTTCCATGTCCTGGCTATTGTAAGTAGAGCTGCAATAAACATTGTGGTACATGTCTTTTGTTGAATTGTGGTTTTCTCAGGGTATATGCCCAGTAGTGGGATTGCTAGGTCATATGGTAGTTCTACTTTCAGGGAGATCAGCTGGGTGGTTTGCGATGACCTAGAGGGGTGGGATAGGGAGGGTGGGAGGGAGGCTCAAGAGGGAGGGGATATGGGGATATATGTATAGCTGATTCACTTTGTTGTACAACAGAAACTAACACAGTATTGTGAAGCAATTATACTCCAATAAAGATCTATTAAAATAAATAAAATAAATAGAGGATGATGATCCTTGGCTGACCCAGGACATTTCACAGAACAAAAGCCAGAGGAATGCAGAAGGTGCAGACACCCCCAGGCAGGCCTCAGTTTTGATTTTTAAGATGCAAAAATTTTTTGTAAATTAATATTTAATTTTCAACCAACTCTAGCACCTCATTAAGGAGTGGCCTGTTCTTTGCCAAACTCTTCCAAGGGAACCTGCTGGGTTTGAGTGTAGGTGTCAGCAAACATTTCCCAGTGTGCTCTAATGGGGAAATATTTATTTTGTAACACTCCTCTCTGACCAAAACTACAGTTGTGTGACATGTTTTATATGACCAAGGGGATTTGGACTAATATCCATAATGTACCCTGATACTGAGAAACAGTTTTAAGAGTATTTTCTCTTTGGAATGGATAGGGTGCTGCATCCTGGAAGAATGAGGCTTCATGGGAATTTCTCTTTAGCACTTAGAAAAAATAGTTTGGGAATACCCAAGGCTGTATTTGGTTTGGGATCTTGAATCCTGGAAGGTCTCTGGAAAAGGCGAATGGGTGTGTGAAATAATTGTTAGTTACTGCAAGTTCATTTCATAATGGCCTATAAAAACATACATATTCCATTTCTGGCACTGCTGTGCCTTTACTAAAACTGTTTAAAATGGGAAAGACTTCCCACAAAAGTCATTTTCTGCTTTTGGAGGGATAACATTTAGGGCAAGGTATAAAGGACCTTTGCCAAAATAATTACTATTTAAGGCAAAGATCTCCAAGATTTTACTTGGAACTGAACAGGCTGGCACTGCCCCTGCTCTGTGGACACACCACACGCATCCAGCAGCCACAGGAAAGCTGGCCGCCCTGCAAGGCAACGCTGCAATGTTAATAGAAATCACATGTTCTAAAGGGTGAAATGTGATTATCTGCTAAGTGAAGGCTCTGTCAGGAGAAGCCAGAGGAGTGGCTATGGCATGCCGAACCAAAACCCTGGAAGGGGTCCCAACCCTTTTCCATCATCCCTTCTTGTGTGTTAGAACATGTCCCTGTGGGCACCCCCATGGTGTGGGTGCCAGGACTCAACTTCCCAAGGCCAAGGCAAGTTTGCAAACAGGAGGATCATTTACATGGCTGTTGTATCTGGAACACATGGCAATTCCACGATTTGGAATCGCTGGAAGGAGAGACAGATGTGTTATGGCTGAGGGCAGAACTTGGGCTAATGTTCATGAGACCAGCCAGACAGCCTATGTGTTAATTAGTGTCCTGCTGGTAGTTCTGTTAGGAAGGACTATCATTTGTTGGGAAAATAAGGCCTTTTATTAGAAGATAATGGTTTTTATATAATAGTGATGCTATGAAACTGGTCAGTTACCCATGCTAGTGAAAAATCAAATTCATCATCTAACTGATACACAAACACAATAGGAAATATAGAAATATAAGTTCAAACAAATGTTTAGGCATTGATTCATGATCCACTCAGCATATTATCTGGTTTGAGGCATGATTGGTAGAGGGCATGGTTATCGGCTGTAGTGTCAGCTTTGGAAATCCCTCTCTCCCCCTACATCTTTATTAATAATTTGTTAAGATTCCTTAATTCATACACCTCTAAACCACTTATCAGCTCCAAGTTGTCACTGTGTAAAAAGTAGGACTCTTTTTATGCTCCTACCCAATGCATAGACAATATTTCCTTTTACATGCCTAAATTTACCTTGATCTCCAAGGTAAAAAGAAAACGTAATTCTGTTATTTGGGGATATGGAGCTAACTCTCTATGTTTATCTTCTTTGTTCCTTTCACAATTTTTATGGCTTTTTAATCACATTTTCTTTCATCCCTCATCTTTCCAGGAAAAAGAGACCTGCGCTTTTTTTTTTTTTTTTTTTTTGGCCTGTATAGGAACCATTCCATTTTCTTGACCATATTATTGCATTTCTCTGGACCTTCTCCAGCTTCACTTTGCCTTCCCTGCAAAGAGATGATTTTTAAAAGCAGTTATTTGGAGGAATAACATCAACATGGTTTATTATTTTTCCTGCTTCATTAAATACCAGTCTGCTGTACTAACAACTGCCAGTAAAGCCAAAAGTTAGTTAAGTAAGTAAATAGTTTAGTTTAAAAATAGAAGTGTTGACACAGGCACACTGTACTAACTTGCTAATCCTTTTGGGACACACACACATGTAACTAATTTTGTACACACCCATCTAACTTTAGAACATCCAAGGTAGTGATAGAATTACATACTTACCCAGAGCTGCCAGGTAGTGATCAATAAAATGGTAAATTATGAGTATATTGATACATTTTTACACTCAGTATGACTGTAGAGTGTGCAAATTAATTATAGGTTCCGGGGCTTCCCTGGTGGCACAGTGGTTGGGAATCCACCTGCCAATGCAGGGGACACAGGTTCGCCCTGGTCCGGGAGGATCCCACATGCCGTGGAGCAAGTAAGCCTGTACCCCACAACTACTGAGCCTGTGCTCTAGAGCCCATGAGCCACAGCTACTGAGCCCGTGAGCCACAACTACTGAAGCCCCTGCTCCGCAACAAGAGAAACCACTGCAGTGAGAAGTCTGCGCACGGCAACAAAGAGTAGCCCCCGCTTGTCACAACTAGAGAAAGCCTGTGCGCAGCAACAAAGACCCAACACAGCCAAAAATAAATAAAATTAATAAATTAAAAAAAATTATAGGTTCCCATAATTAAACAGCTGGGAAAAGCTCCCAAACATCATCTAGACCAGCCCCGTATCCATAGGTTAGGCGACATTTAAAATAGGCAAATCCAACTGTTGTGTTTCTTGTAAACTCAAAGTTCTTTTATTAGGCATTGACTGTGACCAACAGCAGTGTTAGGCGCCAGAGGCAGGAAGATGGATGGGACTTTGTTCTGGTTGTGAAAGTAGGGCCGCACTTGGGCTCCTAAGCCATTGGGCTGTTGAGAGGATTAAGGGCGTTGATATCTGTGAACTCCTTAGAAGAGTGCCGGGCACATAGTGAGCTTTGCCTAAATTCGCTATTATTCTTGTTACTTGTGAGTTTGAACATTATAACTTTTATGAATTTGTAATCGGAAGGTAATGGTCTGTTTAAAACTACCTAATGAGAAATGCGGTACTAGAAGTAGGAACAGAGTACCATGGGAGCCTGGAGAAAGGAAGGATAGGGCCTGCCTGGGGGAGCGGGAACGGGTATCAGGAAGAAGTTGAATTGGGGCCTCAAAAGAGAGAAGGTGGGGGAAGAGCTTTCCAGGCTGGGGGAACAGCAAGTACTAACTAGACCCATTCTTGCTTCATTTGGAGGCGATTTCCTCTTGTTGAGGACTTTGGATAGAGAACACTGATAAGAGATGCCCCAATAATAGCCCGTCTTTTTTGAAGGATGGTAAGTCATCCATAATAAATGAAGGATGGTAAGTCATCCATAATATAACTTCCCTTCCAGACTGTAATCTGCCCGGTTCTCCTCCTTTTTCCTTGGGGGATTCATTTTCATCTTTTCTCCCTCTTTGTTTGGTAGAGAGGCAGCTAGGAAGAGCCTTGGCAGAATTATAAAGGAAACATTATGTGCCTTTGCCTGACCCCCATTCCCAGTCTGAAGTCTTTTCCCCACTCAGCTCTGCCTGATGTTCACTGAACAAGCAAAAGGAACCCACAAGCTCATTCTCAAGGCCTCTTCTGGGCTTGCTATGCACTGTCTGCAGCCTAAAGACAAGCTTTCTGAGAATCATGTCTTAACGCAGAGGTTCCTAGACCACTAAAATTTACAAAACTTTTGGCAATCCCCAACAAAGTGCTAACTTTTTATTTTGCTAAGTGGGAACATTAAAAAGAAAACAAATTCCCACCCAAGAATATCACCAATATTTCTTAAAAGAAAGCATATTTTAACAGCAATAGTGGAAAGGGTAGAAGTTCAGATTAAAGGACAGTCTTTTACAAGGAATAGGACTGGTTTAGGAAAGTGCACTAGCTTTATTTCGCTGCTGGCCTGTGATGGTCACTTGGGAAGCCCTGCGTTGACTAGAAGGGATGAATACCTAATGATGGGAAGTCAGCTACCAGCAGGGGCTGAGTGGGAACAGACTGCACCTCATGGTTTGCTCTGCCTTTCACCACACTCGAGAGCTCAGCTTTATCTGCCTCCGGCTTCTGACTATTGTAGGAACTGAGCCTTGGTCTTTGGGATCGACTGCCCAGGCCATCAGGGTCAGGAATTGACCTAAATGGACCTGTTGGTGGTTCAGGCCATTTCAAATCTCCTTAGTCATTCATCCTTACTGTTTAAAAACCTTGAGTCAAAACCCGTGCTTGCCCATGGCCCAAGCCTTGAAGAACACATTAGTCCTAAATGTCTATTGAGGTTAGAAACTTTGACTGCATCAAGTGAGGTTAACGTGCTTAAAATATGACTTTGACGTAAGCGCTTCTCTGAAGGTACCTGTCACCTTTGAGGCACCTGGCATTTCTAGCCAACTTAGGACACATCAGGTGTCAATAAAGTTTGATTCATCCAGCAGCCATCCCAGCCCACTATGGATAGGGTCAAAATGCTAGCATTAGAGAAGGGAAATATGGAAAACCTGCCTTTCTATTTTTGGTCACACTGCAGTGTTGTTCCTAGAATAAATTACCACTGCACAGCAGGACTCAAGGAAACAGTGCTGACAGCCTGACTCCTCTTGCATTGTGAAGCCCGGAGAAAGATCCGCCCACTGCTGACTTGTGTCCTGAATGAAAAATGCGTTCCAGGTAGAACTGTGGCTCCTTATAATTTACTGGAGATTGCTCAAGAGAAATAGGCATGAGTATTTATTTATAGCTGCTCAACTCCCTTTCAGACGCACTCCAAATTTATTTTTCTTGAAATTGAATTAGTTGTAATCACTGATTATGGAAACACTGAGCAATTTCAAGGCAGGACGGGAGGAAACCTTTGTTGTTGGACTCTCCTGTATTAAATCCTGCTTTCAGCTGTGGACCTTTGGCAGCGACTTCAACGTCTCATTGTCTGTTATTTTTGCATCTATAAAATGGGGAGGTACCATTTGTGTAGCAGAATCACTGTGAAGATTGAAAAGAATAACTGTACAGTACGAGGCACATAACAAGTCCTCAATAAATAGTTCTGGTCATTATTATCAATAATTTTTTAGGGTGGGAAAGAAAGCTCCTTTGGCATTTCCTGGACCACTGGGACAGGGGTTGGGGGTCGGGGAGTGCTGGGAGAGTATGATCTGTTTCATTGTGCTGGCGTCGGCATGTTATCTCCTCTGCATCACAGATGGGCAAGGACAGGGGTCACTTGAGGGTGGCTTGAGGAAGTGAGCAAACAAGCAACTGCTTCTTGCTCTCCAAAGTCCAGGGGCCTCACCTGGCCTTCACCCGCAACGCCTGTGCTCTTAGCGGTGATTTACATGCATATGTGTCTTTCGGGTAGATTGAAAGGATCCTTGCAGGCATGTGCTCCAACCTGGGCTGCTCTGTACGTCCCCCACCCAGTGCACATAGCAAGTGTTGGTTTGGTGACTCTGGAAGCCAGGTTAGCACAAAGCAAATAGGACTTGAATGAGCTCAGGGACAGCTAAAGCAGTTGGATGCATAAATCCCTTTTTTGTGAGCACCGTGGCCTTTTGCTGGCTCCATTGGTAGAGGGGGTAGGAGAGGATGAGATGCCGCTGCTCATCCAGAGCAGGTGCAAAGACAGGGACACCAAAGAATAGTCTGCTCCTGTTTTTAAAGTTCTCCTCTGCCGTTAGTATTGCACTTTGTAAACACTCGGCACTCAATAAATGCTAGCAGACAGACAGAAGCACTGCTGCCAACCAGCTGGCCTGAAAGTACGGGCTGCCCAGCCCCCGGAGCCCTGGCTGCTGGTGAGGAGAGGCTTGCCCAGCTTCCGAGTCTTGACGTGTGGCACAGACCCTGGCTGAGCCTCAACCCCCCTCTTAGCACCTGTCAGTCTCCTGTCCTCTCTAAAAGAGCCTGTTTTTCTCCCTGCTGGGCCCCCCACTTCTCTGGGATTTCCTCAGTGCTGTCTTTCCAAGTCTTTCGGCTGCTGGAGGTGTTCCTCAGGCCCTGAAACTCTGGGAAAGGAAAAACTAGTCAGCTGTAGGCACGACTACAAATTCTCCACCTTCCCAGCAGCCTGGGGGTTCTCTTCTTACCAGGACAACAGTGAGTTTTATTGGCAGAGACCCTCAAGCCTGGCCAGCCAAGGTCCCTGCCCTTCTCCCACTGGCACGGGCCAGCTCTAACAATGTCCCCACCCAAGGGGCAGACACCCAGGTGATTTCAAGGGGTCCGAGGAATAGCAATGAACAGAAGAGCAAGGGCCTTTTCTGCTCAAGGGCAGAGGCTCCCTGCCCTGGATACTGGCCCATGTGACCACATGTGCCCAGCCTGAGTCAGGGCACCGAGCACACGCTGCCCAGTTTGCTTGCGTGTTAGTTCACAGCAGCTGTGGTCGCAAATAGGATCAAATAATGCAGTTCTTAATTCTGTGTAACGCCGTGAAAAGGGGCTTAACTGCTTTTCAGTATGATCATTATGACTCTCTTTACTTCCCTTCCCCATGAAACCTTGCATGAGTCATGGTTGGAGAATCTCACTCCACCCCACTGCCCCCGCTGTCCCAAGGACAGAAAAGCTGGCTTCCTGGGGTTTCTCTTCCTGGCAGTAAACCCCATTGTCCCTGCAGGACTGTTATGACTGATCCAAGGTTAGAACATCAGGGAGCCCGTAACCTGGCAGGGGTGGATGTTCTCCTCACCAGCTCACTCCCCGTCCAGGAGGGAAGACGGGTGTCTGCTGCAGATTCAAATTTGGCGGTGGGGGGTGACAGAGGTGGGCCATGAGGCCCACCAGGCACAAAGGCAGCTGTCCTGTGAAGCCCCCAGGCCCGGCCAGCATCTTCCCTTCCCAAACTTGAGTCTATTTGCTCCCAGGATCAGTTGGGCTCTCTTACGTGTAAAGGACAGAAACTCACTTAGGCCTCTGCGTTAGTTTACAAGGGCTGCCATAACAAAGACTGGGTGGCCTAAACAGCAAACATTCATTGTCTCCCAGTTTTGGAGTCTGCAAGTCCACAGTCAAGGTTTTGGCAGGGTTGCTTCCTTCTGAGGGCCATGAGGGAAGGATCTGTTCCAGGCCTCTCTCCTTGGCTTATAGATGGCCGTCTTCTCCTGTGTCCTCCTTTACATTGCCTTCCCTCTGTGCATGTCTCTGTGCCAAATTCCTCCTTCTTATAAGGACATCAGTCATATTGGATTAGAGCCCACCCTAATGATCTCATTTTAATTTAATGATCTCTTAAAGACCCTATCTCCGTATACAGTCACATTGTAAGGTACTGGAGGTTAGGACTTCAATATATGAATTTTTGAAGTGACACAGTTTAGCCCATAACAGTTTCCTAGAGTAAGAGTTCATTTTAAGGATGCTGAGCTGAGCTGGGCCAATGTGGGGAGGCAGCTCCAGAGAGTTTTCCCTTTCTCACTTTCTTTCTCTGGACTTCCCAATCCCTCCAGATGAAGTTGGGTCTTTCTGTCATACACGCTCCTAACACCCCTTTGTCTCCCTTATAGAATTGACCAGCATTGTAATTAATAATGTGTTGTAAAGTTTCCTAGTCAACGTCCATCTCCTCACTACACTGGAAGCACCAGGGCAGCAGGGCGAATGACTGCCTTGTTCTTTGCTCCATCCCCAGTGCTTGGCCCAGGCTTGGCAATTTAAAGGACTTAACTTATAGTTGTTGAGTTGAAGGCCTCTCACTTTTGGTGATTCTGCCCCCTTCTCCTCTCACTCCTTACTGGTCAATTCCTCCGTAGCCTCTGATCCGATTTGCCCACATTGCAGAGTCACATTCCATATCCTGTATTTTACTTTGTGATATGCATACCGTTACTTACCTAATGTTCTCCTTTGAAATAAGTCACATTTTTACAGAAAGAAATTTATTTTAAACATTTTTAAATTAATTGATTAAGTTTATTTATTTATTTTTGGCCGCGCTGGGTCTTCGTTGCTGCACGCAGACTTTCTCTAGTTGCGGCGAGCGGGGGCTACTCTTCGTTGCGGTGCGCGGGCTTCTCATTGCGGTGGCTTCTCTTGTTGGGGAGCACGGGCTCTAGGTGTGTGGGCTTCCGTAGTTGTGGCGTGCGGGTTCAGTAGTTGTGGTTCGTGGGTTCTAGAGTACAGGCTCAGTAGTTGTGGCGCACGGGCTTAGTTGCTCCACGGCATGTGGGATCTTCCCGGACCAGGGCTCACACCCGTGTCCCCTGCATTGGCAGGCAGATTCTTAACCACTGTGCCACCAAGGAAGTCCCAAGAAGTTTATTTTTAAAATTGTGTCATGGGTTTGATATTCTACTTATATGTTTAAATGAGTAGATATTAAAACGAACAAAAAAACTATTAAAATAAATGTTTGTGTAGCAATGAAAGACATCCCTTGAACCCCCGGTGGGCTACCTGCCCTGCTCAGGGCCTGGAGGGAGATAGTCTGCGTGGCACAGCTGACCATCTCTCAGATTATGACAAATAGGGCACTCTTGGCTGCAAGTAACAGAAACCCCACTGAAGCTGACTTAAATATTAAGGACCTTTATTACCTCACATAATGGAGATATTGGAATAGTGAGGTGTGAAGACTGCTTGTTTTAGTGGCTCAGCTGTCTCATCATAGACTGACATTTTTTGCACCTCTCTGTCCTGTGGCCTCAGTGTCGGTTTAACCTCGTAGCAGGAGCAAGATGGCAGCAGCAGTCACAGCATCACATTGAGACGCAGGGAGGCTGCCTTCGTCATTCTCCCGTCTCCCACAAGACTCCCATTAGACTTCCCTGTGAAATTCATTGGCTAGAATTGAGTCCATGCTTAGTCCTTGAAAATGAAATGACCACGAAGGTCCTCTGGGCTGGAAAGGGTGTGGAAGTGACAACTACAATGTCCATCACACACATCAGTGACTGGACCATGGACAGCCTATGCCACTGAGGCAGGTGCCCACTGCTGGCTCATTCAGTCTCTAGCCCTGGCCCCAAACCAGCCTAGGTGAGGGGCTGGGGCATGGCAGGGGCCACAGCTCTCACATCCAGGCTCTTCCTTCAGGTGGCAATGGCTGTGCCCTCAAGCCCTGCCCGGCCTCAGGCTGAGCCATCAGCTTCCAAGCCTATGCCGCCTCCTCCCTGACTCCCTCCTCTGGCTCACGGCAGACCTGAGCAAGCAGAGCCGGCTCCCACCCCACCTTGGCCCCCGAGTCTGGGAAGAGAGAGTCTGCCCTGAGTGTGCTTTGGATGGGGCTGGGCCAGACCCGCAGGGCTCATTTTCTCTGTCTCCTGCTAAATCCCTGGCTGCTCCTCAGCTGTCAGGTTGCCAAGCCCCGAGCGTCTCCTGGCTCCATCTGCAGCAGGAAATGGGCCTGACAATTGTTCTTCCAGAGCTGGTGATTTTTCAATATGTATTTGTATGGATCCCACCCACGCTTCATCTCCAAAACCCCAGCTTGTATTCAGCTCTGATTTACTAAGCACGTACTACAAGCCCAGCTCTGTAGTCAGCACTATGGGTGGGGCGTGGACAAGGAAGGGGCAGCAGGGAGGGGACGGAGGAAACATCCGACACGCTCACTGCTTTGGGGCTTGTCCTCTAGCCATAGTGATAACCACACACTTGGAAAGTGAGATCACCAGCCAGGATGGTTCTGCTTGGCTACAGGTCACATACGTGGTCCAGATAAAAAATGCCATGTGGGTTCAGAGGAAGGCAAGACAGACAGGGCCAGCGTGTGTGCTGATTATTCTTTCTGGCCCCTACTTACCCCCAGAGCCATTCTCTTCCTACTGGGTGCTTTGGGGCTGACCGCTAGAGCCTGCATTGCCTGTCCCCGGCCCTCAGCTTCCGCTTGGGCCAGTGGAGCCACAGACAGGAGATGGGGTGGCGGGCAGAAGGAGAGCGAGGCATGAGATTTATTCCCCCTGCTTCCTCCCTGCCTTGTCAAGTGTGATTCTGGTTTGGCTGGTTCCTCTAAAGCCGCAGCTCCTGTGGGGCGCAGAATGGTGTGGCTTCCTGCTGTCACTTGTCCCTGGGTCCCTGTTTGGTTTCTGTTAGCTTCCCCATGCCTCTGAAAATAGTTCCTTTATTCTTCAGAGCTCCCTTGAGTGTGCTAGAACACTGACTGGTAAACCAGCTTAGGAAATATCCTCCAAAGGAACAGAGGCTGGAGCTGGACTTCTGAGGATGAGTTGAAGTTGGGTAAGCAAAGAAGAGAGCAAAGGGCTTTCTAGGGGGAGCACAGCCCCAGCAGAGGTGCCAGGGAGAGACTGGGTGAAGGTTGGGAGAGTTTGCCTAGACGGGAGCGAAGGCTGGAAAACAAGATGAAGGCTTAGCATGGAAGTCCTTACCTGCTAGAGCAAGGGACGTGGCCTTCATTTCTGGGCTCCACGGAGTTATTGGAAGATTATGAGCTAATGAGGCAACAGTTTTGACTTTATTATTAATGGTTTCGTGTTGGATTTTGTTTCTACTTTTTCCTGTTATTAATTTTACTGTCATCATTAATAACAGCTAATATTTATTAAACACATACTTATGGGTTGAATTGTGTCTACCCCGAAATTCATATGTTCAAGTCTTAACCCCCAGCACTTCAGAGTGTGACCTTATTTGGAGATAGGATCTTTACAAAGGTAATCAAGTTAAAGCGAAGTCTTTTGAGTGGGGCCTAGACCAATATGACTGGTGTCCTTATAAGAAGGAGCAATTTGGACACAGAGACATACATAGAGGGAGGACAATGGGCAGAGACTCAGGGAGCAGACGGCCGTCTGCAAGCCAAGCAGAGAGGCCTGGGACAGATCCTCCCTCATAGGCCTCAGACAGAAGCAACCCTGCCAACACTGTGATCTTGGACTTCTAGCCTCCAGACTGTGAGATAAAAATCTTCTGCTGTTTAAGCCACCCAGTCTGTAGTACTTTACTACAGCAACTCTAGCAAACTAGTAACACCGCATAACGGTCGTGTGTTGATCTGTTGTGAGCTGTCCTGTGTGCGAGAACAGCGAGTTATCAGGTTCCTTCCACAGCAGCCTCGCTTTGCAGGTGATTCCTCCAGTCCTCTTTGTTTCAGCATACTTTAACTCTGGCCATAACACTTACAGCCCTGACACTTTAACTCTGGCCATAACACTTACAGCCCTGACACTTTTCCACGGCTATCAACATATCTATTTATTGAGCCCCTGTTGCATACCAAGCACTCTTCCAGGGCTTGAGGAGATAAAAACGCACAAAGCTCCTTACGGTCCTGGAGCTGACATTCCATCTTTCTGTATTTGTTTTTTGTCTTTCCCTGCCCGAAGAAGAATAGCTCCACGAGGGCAGGGCTGTGTCCATTGTGTTCACGACACTGAATGTCTGTGGGATGAATAAGAATGAAACCAAGGTTAAAGTGATGATGCCCTTGCCCAAGGTTGGTGAGTGACAGGTGCTGCAAATCAGACAGGTTGAGCCTTTGGATCACTGTTGTTCACTTAGTATCTGCTTTCAAACTGAAGGCACAAGGGACGTACACCGCGAAAAGGAGGAAGCCTCTTTAGAAGTCCTTGTTAAAGCTCGAGGCATGTAACTTTTTCCTTGGTGTACAGATACCATGACTTCTGCTCACAGGATTTGAGGGATGTTTCAAGGAGAGGGAGGGACCCATATTTAGACTTTCTGTGGAACATCTATTCCAGGTTCAATTGCATCTAAGTACTCATTGAGAGAACTCTGGGCCTGCCCATAGGCCAGCCGCGGCCTCCAATGGGTGTGGGTGGCTGCCTCTCAAGTGATAGTTCACCCAGGACCTCTGGCCCTTGTGTGAGGACAGGGTCTGGTGGGGTGTGGTGGTGACAAGCTGCTGGTTCCGTTCACAGCCCTGAAATACATACTTTCAGCTGCATTCTCTATTGGAGGCAGAAAGAAAAGGAATGGAAGTTACCAGCTTGCTGGAGGCTCAAGATGTGGAACAAAGAAAGCAGATTCTAGATGCTGAGAGAGTCCTTCCATCCTATTTGCTGGGAATTCTCACAGGCATTGTTTCCCCACCTCCCTCAGCCTCACCTACTCTCTAAAATGGCCCAGGAGACTCGTGCCTTCTTTTGGGCCATGAGATCATAAGCATGGTCATCTTGACAGTGTAATTATACTTTAGTCACCCCAACTTCTGCTGGACATAGAAATTCTCAGTCCACAGGGTTGAGGGTGTGGAAAGCTAAATTGCTCACCTAACGGGCCACACCAGTCCCAGGAACCACTTCTGAAAGGCTGGGGACACTGGCCTGGAATGATGGCCAGTCGCCCACACCATGCCCTGGAATTAGGGCAGCCAGGCCCCTGCTCAGGGGTGCAACACAAACCCTCAGGAAGCTTGGTGCTGGCCTCAGCTCTCCTTCTGCAATCATGGTCCAGATGAGGCTACACGTGGACAACTGTCATCTGTCCCTTCTAGTAAAGTATCCAAGCGTGTGAATGATTTGTTCACTAACTTTTTTTAAACTGGGGTGGCTCCTTGATTACCCCATAATAATGTCCCTCACACTCACTTTTATCCTGATTCGCTTTTGTGGGTGGAAGAGGTGGAGGACAGCCAGATGCTGGGAATTGGGCACAGGTGTGGGTTGGTCCGGGGGTGTGTCATATGGATGACATTCATCCGTATGAATATCATCATCTTGTATGTTGTGGCAGAGAAAGTTGGGAACCAAACGTCTTTCAGGTTGTTAGGAGATGGGCTTCTGGAAGACCCATTAACAGCATGTTTGGAAACCAGCTTGGAAAATTTGACACGTTGTCACTTTTGTCAGCTAAGCAGCTTACAAACATTCTCCTGTTCCTTCCTGTGACTCCCTCCAACTTCTTTGCTTCAGCCCAACTATCTGAATTTTCCAAGTGAGATCACAGACCCAGAGGGGGCTGGCTCCAGGCTCTGGGAGGGTGTCAGGGCAGATGTGAGGTTTGGAGACAGGCGCTATCAGTCCTCGGGGAAAGTCCCCCATTTCACTCTACTTTTTGTGATGTCAAAAACCTGCCCATCACAAGGCAACTGATCCCTAAATTCCTCAGAGCTCTACCTGGTCTGCAGGAGCATTTGCAGTAATTGGGCTGCGCACAATACTGAGAGTCCTCCTGGCTGGTGGGGATGCAGACTCCCCTGGGCTGACTCCTGGTGCCTCTGGGAATGTAGATGAGATCAGGCCACTTTGCAAGCATGAAATAGGCCCCCGGGGACCAGGGACTAGGGCCACTTCTCTGACGTTTTAGGGTATGCACTTGACAGGTAAAACCCAACCCAAAGGGTCATTCTCTTTTCTAGGCAGTCTCAGTGACTCCCTTCTGAGCCTCCTCCCCTCTGACTTTTGTTGCAATGGCCCAGAGGAAGGTCTTAGGTCTACCCACTTCCCATCACGAGCAGAAACCCTTTGGGGGCACGCGCCAGGATCTCTTTGCCTGGGCTGGTGAGGCAGCCATGGAGTTAACAGTCTCTCTTTTTCATTTGTGTCTCTGCGCCTGCCCTGTGAAAGGCATGATGGATGCCCTGGGCTCCCCGGGGGGCAAAGCTGAGGGCTGAACAGAGGTGGGAAAGAAAAGCAGGTTTGTAAATAAACAAGGGCACAGTCAGAGCCCCAGGGCCGTGCTCCTGCCGAGGCTTTCCGGGCTTCTGATGAGGGGAGCTCCTGAGGCTCCCTCTGGGGTGGCTGGGGATTTCACTGAGATGAACTCCAGATGATTTTCCAAGGGCTGATTTCACAGCACATTTGCTGCATCTGAGCAATCACTCTGCAGCAGTTGGATTTCCATTCGACGTTTACCTCGTGTGCCCGGAATCAGGACTGTCTGCTTCTCTGGGGTCGAGTCGTCTTATTTTCTTTGGGGCTTGGCCAAACCCTTTCCGTCAGCCTTGGTTCCATCTAGGCACTTCCATTTGTGTGTGGGCAAGACTAGACCAAGTTCACAGCGTTTTCCAGAGCACAGGGACGATGCCCATTCCTTGTAGAATATAAAAAGTGGGGGGAGAATCCACCAAATCTTTTAATTTCACAGAGAGAGATATTTAGCTACAGTGGAAGACAGCAAAAGCCAGAATGATACCCAACTTAGGAAATACCATGTTCTCTGCCAGAGCGCTTCCTGAGGAGTCAGGACAGGCCTCTGGAGGATGTATGTCGGGACCCCGTGAGGGAGAACAGGCAGCATTGTTTGCAGCAAAGAGAACCCTGGGGACATGCAAGGGGTGGGTGTGCTGAGGTGGAGTGGGGTAGGGGTATGTGTAGCCTGGCTGAGCTGTTTCAGGGACTGATCAGATGCCTGGGTTAGAGACACAGGAGACCTTGCCTTGAGAAGCTTTGTATCCTTGTGTGTTGAGTTGCACCGGAGGTTCGTTTTGTTTCTTTATCTTAATTTTCTATCTTAAAAATTTTCCGATATTTGTACTTCTGTAGTACAAAGAAAACTAGCCCCTGAAGTCAACATGCAGGTCATTTCTTTCACTCGAGGAAAGAAATCTGTGCCCAGCCTTGATGCGAGGGTCACTGGATATCTAAATCGTTTGTTAAAGTGAATGGCAGTGTGTTCTCTGTGAAATGTACTGACCACAGGGAGGCCGGTGTTAACCCCGTCCTCATGCGTTTCCTCACCAGGATACACATCTTCCACCAGGGCTGAGTCTTAAGATTCCCCTACTCAGTCAGCCCTTTATCTGCCCTAGGACCTCTGGCCTCGCTAATGAGGCTCAGGGCCCACCTCTTCTGGTTCCTTGGTGCCCACCCCAGCGCTTGGCACGGGGACAGGGCCCCGGAGGGTGCCTGCTATTCACTTGCTGCTTGAACACACCCCCTTACGGTGGCCGTCCCAACCCCACTGCGTCCTCCAGCCCCTCTACATCTGCCTTTTCTGCCCTCCTTTTCATGTCCCCAAGGATATCCAAGAGCTGTGCTTGAGGACCCAGCTCAGGGCATCCACCCTGCAGAAGAGTGAGTCCAGTCTCTTGAATCAGAGCTGAACGCCAGGCCTGCATCTGTCGCTTATACGTGTGCACCCCTAAACTCGTTTCTCAACGTCTCTAGCCTCAGTGTCGTCCTCAGTGAAAACAGAGGGTCAGCGCTGCCGCGAATCTTAGACTACGCATGACGGAGTCTGGTGTTCTCAGTTAGCCTCCACATTTCACGGAGGCATGAAAGAAAGAAGTTCCTCTCCACTGGGCTTTCTTTTACAGTTAACAAGCGTTAGGAAGCCCTCCCAAACTTTTTCTTAGAGATTTCATCGTGTCTTAGAGAAACCTGCATCCAAGCTGAATTCTAGAAGGAAAAGAACAGAAAGGAAGTAAAAGTTGGCCCTCGGAGATGGAAGCACTCATGCAGGTCCATTTGCTGTGCTCCATGTGTCCCTGGACTGTGGGGGTCAGCTTTAATCATTCAAAGATTACGATGGGTGATTGTTCCCTGACGTTGGCTTTTGTTATAATGGGAGGTAGCCTCTGAGCCTGCACCTGTTGCCTTCATTCATCTCGTCTTTTTCTGTCTACTCAGGCCTTTTAGTGAACATGGCTTGGTCTTTCTTTAAACTCCCTTCCTCTGTGCCTTTCTTCTGACTCAGTGCTCTAGATCCTAACTGGAAGACAACCCCCCCGCCCCCGGCGGGCAGGGGAGGGGCCCTGGGCTTTGGAGGAAGAAGTTGGCAAAATAACTCTCTCTTTTCAGTGCTCAGGTCTCTCTACTACCCCAAGATCCTTGGTTGGGAAAAAGCACTTGAGGGTCTGTAAAGAGATCATTGCCTTAGAGGATGTGAAGAGAAAACGTGTGGTTAGAATAAGTGTCTATTTTCTACCAATGTGAGCACCACTGTGCTTAGGTATCATTTCCCTTTTATGCACAAAAAGCCTACGTTGCTGTCTCTCAGGGAAAAATGACTCTTGCGTCATGGTCCAAGGCCAGTGGAAAGGCCAGGAGGCAATTATGAAATCCAAAATGCTGATTTCTTCCACACAAATGGTGCCTATTTCTACAAACTTTCATTACTATAGACTACCGAAAGTTATTGACTTGAAGCCTACTAAGAACCATTAAGCACTACTGAGCTTCGAACAAAGTATTGCTTCATAGTATAAAATATAATGCAATGTGAAATATTTATGTACTAAATTATTATAAAATATAGATGCATGAGAAATAGGTATTATATATAATAAAAATAATTTAGTATAAAGTCATGTGTTCAAGTTCATAATGTTTTTATAAAGTGAATGAAAAATTCTTTTTTATTCCTCTAATCTTTTTTATCATTACTGAGTTTTGCTTTTTTTCTTCTAACAAGAGGAAACAGGCAGAGGGACATGGGCTGTGAGGACTTCCGCCAAGCCGAAGTTGGCCAGAGTCAAAAAAGATTGAGGGCGCCACCCAGAGAAAGGGCGCTGCAAATAATTTTCCCCAGCTTCCTCTCTTTTTCCTCAAAATGGTTTGAGAGTTAATGGTTAGGCAGTGAAGCATTTCCACATCCCCACATAGACAATGGTAGGAAAGTTCTCAGTGTGATGGTATAAACATATTACCATCTAAGACAGAAGTAGTTGCCTTGTCCACCAAAGGTACAATGAGCATATGGGTTGGTTGTCTTTTCATCTCCATTTACTATCGGCAGAATTTCCCTTCAGTAAAAGAACAGAGAAGAGAGAACTAATCCAGCAGTTTAGGCTTCTGCTCTATTATAAGGAGAAGAAAGATTCAAAGACAAAAATCAGTGCGGAATATTTTACTTGCAAGCTTTTAGATGATGCATATAAACAGAGATCAAAGGAAGGCAGAGAAACCAGGAGACATGGTTGATTATATCCTTCCAACAGTGGTAATTGTGCCTCAATTTGCAGGGAAATAGGTTCCCTTTCACAGACCTGATGATGTGAGCTGCAGCTGAGATTGGAACACGTCTGGCATGTCCCAGAGCTCCAGTCTGGGGGCTTCAGTGGCCTTTGGTATGATCGTAGTGGGCAGGGCCCCGTCCCCAAGTGCTGCGCCGAGTTCCATGAAGAGTCGGCATCCATGAGAGGGTCTGGGTCTGGATCGACCAGGCTTCTCATCAACCCAGAGGCAGAGCACCCACAGAGAAACACAAACACTCCACACACCACACAGAATGGTAGTGCTTTGTATTTACTTTTTAAGTTACAAAATGTATGTTTATTATACCAGAGTTGGAAAATTCTAAGCCAAATAAAAAGGAGAATAAATACCATCATATTTCCTAGACCCAAGAGTAACCGCTGTTGAAATCCTGGTCCTGCTTCTTTCAGTCCTACGTGCATGTATGTGTACGTACATTTACATGCAAGTCAGATGTCAGCAAGGATTTCCCAGCCCCTCAGGGAGCGGCTCAACCCTGCTGCATACTCTCTAGAAGTCCAAAGTCTTCCCCATTGTTTCTGGAAATTCCAGGGGTCTCATGTCCTCAGGGTCACCTCCATCTCCAAGCATCTATTTCTACAGCCATTTTAATTGTGTTGTTCTGCGTTGCATGAACCTAGAGGATTATTAAGTCCTTCTCTGGATTTCCACCCCGTATGTCCACTCACACAAAGCATTTATTGATGAAATGGACTTTACTGAAAATGTCACGTGGGGCAGAGTTAGGTTTTAACTTGCAGCCACTGTAGCACCTACAAATGGAGCACCAGGCATCTTTGTGCCCTGCAGGCAGCCCCGCAGTGGGGAATGCCTGACTTGGCTGTGGGGAGTCTGGGGCTCACGCCTTTGGCTCCGTGCTCCTCCTTTGGTTCCATGCCCCCTTCTCCCCACCCTCACCACCATAGCCCCCCAAACCCTCCTCTTGTTTTGCACCTTTCAACACCAGACCCACAAGGTCTCCCTTCTAATACAAGTGGTTTGTGAATGAATTCTCTTAAACAGGGACATTTCTTCTTCCAGCAAATGTTAGAATAATAAAAAGAGATCATACTCTATATGCAGTCTTTATTCTGCCTTTTTAAATTGACCGTTATATTTTTAGCACTTTCCCTTGTCATTAAATATGCACTGACATAGTACTTCATTAAATAGATGCATTCATTTCACTAGTCCGCTATTGTTGGGCATTCTTTGCTTTGGGGAAATTTGGAAAGCAGAAATGAAGAGCTCAAAGGGGTGTGAAATATTTTTAAGGTCCAATACTAGTTGCCAAATTGTTCTCCAGAAAGGTTAGATCCATTTGCACACTCCCCAGCTGTAAAGGAGAGTGTCAAGTGACTTATTCTTTAAATGATCTACTAATTTGGCATTGGCCGTGGGAGAGAATATTTCAGGGCAGTAAAGAGTCTGGTCACTCACAGCCACAGTGAGCCTGGGGCACAGAGGGGGTTCTTGGCCTGGCTGGACTCCAGGGCCCTGGGGCAGTCCGTCAGCCTCTCAACCTGCTGCCCCAGTCAGGCGAGGACACCCACTGTCTCATATAATCCAAGCAAGTCCTCACCCCTGCCTCCTGCTCTGAGGGGTAAAATTCCCTGGGTATCTCCCCTTCCACCTTGGATATGCTGCCCTCAGCCACGCCTTTCAGCTACTCCTCAACAGACTGGGAAGGCATTGTGCACACCAGCCTTCTCCCCAGCTCAGAGGGGAGATGGGTCTGGAGCCACCGCACTCATTTTTTTCTCCCTCATTGGAGCTTGAACGGGATCAAGGGCATCAGCTACCCCATCACCCATCCTTCCAGTAGAGTGTTTCATGGGTTCTGCTTTCCCTTCCCCAAAGGTCACAGGGGTGCAAACAGGCAGAGCCTCAGAGCTCATCTTTCCTTTTCAGAACCCTTTCTTTCCTTTCTGGAGATGAGAGAGATGCAGGGAATCTGAGACTTCTCCCACCCTTTGCTGTTAGGACATTGGTAAGTTGTGCTTTTCCCACTTAGCAAAGCACACGTGTGCACAGGCAGCGGAGACGCTGGCCTTCCAGACTATTTTTAAACAGACTAAAAATACCGACTTACCTCAGAGGACTGTGCTGAAGGAGCTTGTTTAGGGTATCGGATGAACCTTTACAAATATAAAATACTTTGTGTCACCTGCTGTTACACCGTAGAGGCTCCTTCCTACTCTGGTAACCAAGCAGGAAGATAGTTATAAACCCAGGCTGGCAAAGGAACGGGGTGATGGGCGGACTGGGTTTCATGATGCTCCGTTTGATCTGGACAACCCCAGGGCTGACCCTGAATTGCCAGGCCCAGTCCAGCATATAGAAGGCTCCCTGTAAGTGTTGGTTGTTGGCTAGGACTGGACAGGTGATGGAGGCCAGCTGTCTGAGATGTTATGATTTCTGACACCCCTGTTTGGGTAGGCAAAGCCCAGGCACACATGTGTCCACTGTGTTTTCCTCCCCCTCCCACCCCAAGTCCTTCCACAGCGTCCCTGGACTCATCCCCTCCTTGGGATATCTGCTTCCCCGGCGTAAGCCTTTGCTACTGCAGAGTGGAGGAAGGTCAAGTGCTCTTCTGTTCCAGGTCAGGCACTTTGGATTTGACCTTGAGGCAGAGGCTCAGCTGCCCTGACAACCCACAGCTCATTTCTGCAGCAACACCTCCCGCAAAGGTAGCCCAGCCTGTCCTTGGCCACCGGCTTCCTTGGGCGATAAAAATAGCTGAGGCCCTGCGGCTGCTGAATGATGAGTTCTGGAAGGAGATGATTGATTCTCACAGCTGAGCCCCGGGGTCAGGAGCTCCGTGCGGGCAGAGGGGCTGGGGTGAAGGCTGGGCCCGCCCTGGGCCCGCTATAGATAGAGCTGTTGACAGAGTGATCCGGGCTCTCCCCAGAGAACATGATGTAAGCTAATTAAAAGCTAATTAAAAAGAGCTGCAAAGGGCTCTTGTGAAATGCAGACCATGCACCGTTTTCTTTTAGGCCAGTCTTGACCTTTTTTGATAGGTGCAGTCATCTCCCTCCCCACCTTCGTCTGGGACAAGGTTCCAAGGGAGGAGGGAGTTTCCTGCCAGGGAAGGGGATGGGGTGATAAAGCGATAGGAGGCCCCGCTTCCCCTGAAGCAATGGTAAGGAGCTGTCGGGGCTTATGAAACACCCCAGGGATGTGGATGTCAGGTAGCTCCCTATGGCCTGGAGTCACCCTCTGCCCCTCCCTCAGGCTGCGGCAGTGCTCTGCTTGCCTTGCCAGGGGCCTGGGCTTGGGCCATCGGCCCGGGCTGCTCTTGTTCTTCCCCGTGATCTCAGGTGAACCGTGCCCGTGGAGCTCCTGACCAGTAATAGAGTAGCTTTGAAGCCGGGACCCACATCACGAAGCTGCTGGGCTGTGCACAAGTAAACAGCTGGAAGGGTGAAGTTGCACAGCTTGATCAGCTCTGAATGATTCAGAGATAGAGCCATGTGTGTTTACTTTACAGGGCATGTTTTTTGGGCAATCTATAGGCCAGTGTTCTGTAAAGTAACAATAATAAGGTTTCAGAGAGAGAAAGAGAGAGAGAAGAAATTGCTGGAGGAGGGAGAAATTAAGAGGCAAATGTGAAAGGCTATGTTTTCCTATGAAGTTATTAAAAAGATGAGTTGATGAGGTGACCAGACGCAGAAGATAATCCAGATGGCTGCTCCCCAGGAGAAAGCACTGCACTGTAATTGGAGCAGAGGGACTGGAGAGACCTACTGGTTTTCATGAAAGAGACAAAAGAAAAACTCTGCAGAGGAGCCTGGGTTAGGACCACAGGCTGGAAAGAGAAGTGGACCCTCCCTTTGTCTTTTATGCTACTTGTGGGGCATCTAGGTGTGTCTTTGTCTTTCTGGAGGCACAGGAGATGCATGCACTCAGCTTCCCTTCCTCACTGTTCTTTGCTCAGAGGTGGGGCTGTAGATAATGTAATTGGTGCAGAAAAGAGAAGATTTCAGAACAGTACGAAAATGACCCCGCAGGTTAGCTCCAGGTCTGTCTGATATCTGTGGGTGACAAATGGAGAGTCCTTCTCTTCCAAACCCTTCTCTGTCCCACACAGTGAGAGGCCTTGCGCACACGCAAGTGTGTAGACAACCCAGGCTGCATGTCCAGGCTCCATCTCTACACCCCACCAAAAAACTGCCTCTTGGCCGCTGCCTAGGGCCAAGAGTGTGCACATCGACCACCCTTGGGAGGACAGACCTGGGAAGAGGCCACAGGCTGGGGCCATTTGGGCATGGAATTTCCAGTTACCTGGAGCAAGGCTAGAGGGGTGCAGCGTCACTGGATCTAGGTGGGCACGTCCCCTTGGTCCCATAGACTTCTCGTGGAAAGTGGTGTGACCCAGGAAGGGTGAGAATGGGGCCCCCAAAGTGCAGGGCAGAGGGTGGGAGCAACCCCAGTTGCTCAAGTCTAAGTCTGGTGCTGAGTATGTCAAACTCAGGCTGTCCAAAACAGGATGAATTTACCACCAGATCTACTCCTCCTCCTACATTCTGCCTCTGCTCCATCCTCCACCGCCAGGGGAACCCTGAGAGTGGAACCCCTTCCCCAGCTCTGAAGCAGCATTCGGTTCTAGCGATTCCAACTCCTCCAGAATCTTCCTTCTCTCTCAGCCCTTGGCTACGACCCAGTGACAGCTCTCACTTGTGCCTGGACTGATTTCCTGGCCTCCTGGCTTTATCTTCTCCCCTCCCGTCTCCACACTGCCACCCCAGCAGTTTTTCCCCAGGGTAAATATGACCTCTCCACCTTCGGTCCCACTTAAAGCCCTTCAGGGGATCCCTGTGCCAACAGGGTCAAGTGCAAGCTCTTCAGACCAGCACACAAATCTCCATCCAACCGTACATTGCCCACCTCCACTCTCTCCCAGCCTCCAGCTCTTGAGCCTTGCCAAATTCTTTCGCAGCGAATGCAATATACCCTTTCTGACCTCTCTGCCTCCTTGCTTATACTGCTCTCTCTACCTGAAGTGCCCTTCCTTGTCAACATGTACTCACTTTCTCCCAAATGGAAACGTTTCCAATGCCTCCTACTCTCCCTTTCCTCCCCAGGTAAAATTGATCCCATTATCTGTAAACTGAGCTGATGCCCACTTCATAGCAATTAAACATATTTTCTAGCGTTTACTTATTTACAAGTCTTTTTTTTTTCTTTTCTAACTAGCCTGTAAGCTCTCTGAAGGCGGGGGCTGTATTGTCCTCTTGGCATCCCTGTGCCTGGCGTGGAAGCATGTGTTGAACTGAAATAGAACCGTGTCCCTATGATCAACGTTTGCTGCCACAGATGGAACTGTGTGCTGATGAGCGTGCGTTACTTGAATTGTTTTTTTTTTACCAGATATCGTATAGAACAATTCCAAAACAATGGGCAGGAACTGATCACGAGGTTCAGGCATGCATTCAAGACATGGATGGGTCCATAAAAGGTGCTCAGTCTTGCTGAGAACCCTTGGCACTGCCAGCAGCTGGAAAGGCTCTCAGAGCCTGCAGGAGTTCCAGGCGTGTGGACTTTGTGTCTCAGGTGCCAAGGTCATCTCCGGACGAAGGCCCGGTCATTTACTCTGGCCACTTGGCTGTGCATCCACTTCCTCCAACAGGGGCTTCTTCCTCACCCTTGGAAGCGGAGAGAGGAGGCAAAGGGCAGACAGGTATGCAATCTACTCAGGCGGTCAGGGCCCAGCTGCCCATCTCATCCATCCGTGACGCGTTGAATGCGCTAGTGCCAAAGACACAATCATGAGCAAAACACAACACTGCCCTTGAAGGGCCCACACTCAGCTTGGAAGATAGGGAAATAAACCAGTGGTAACAATGAAGCAGAACACCTGCCCAAATAGGGTGAAATACAACATGATCGAAGGACCCTGAGCATGGACTGCCTGCCCCCTTCCCATGACTCCTGGCCCTGTGTGATCTCAGCCTGCCTGTTCTCCAATCGCAGGGACCTCTGTCCCTCTTGCTTGCAGGTCTTCTCTGCACATAGCACCCCCTGCTGGCCCCTTTCTGTTTTCCAGCTTCCACTGAATATCATTTCCTCAGAGGCCTTCTTCCATCTCCCCGCCTATGGTAGCTTCTCCACTTTAATCCTTGTTATTTGCTCTCAGCTTCTTGTTTATTTCCTTTAAAGCACGTACCAGGTGTGACCATTTTATTTATTTATATTTTATGATCTCTCGAATCCACAACAGAGTAAGCTGTAACAGAGGCTGCATCCGTCTTGTTTTCTCTTGTATTGACAGCATCTGGGACATAGTAGGGGCTCAATAATCTTTTATTAAGCAACTGAAGGAAAAAATGACTGGTTCTCCAGTACGTGGTGGTGTGAGGTGGGGGAGATGTCATGGAGGGCCTCCCAGAGACAGGACATCTGAGTTGGGCCTTGTAGCATTATTAAGTGTTTGCCAGATGGCAGGGCCATTGCAGGTATACGAGCAGGGACGCATGTAGCCCACCTGGGAGGGTAGGGAGGGGCACAGCTGCTATTGGCAATCTGTCCCTTTTTGCGTACAGCCCCTCCTCGATGCATGGGGTGAGGCAAACTATTAAAAGTCTACTTTGACACATCTACCTCATGGGCAAGCCCATCCAAGCTAAACAAATGCAGCATGAAAGTTAACCAAATTCAGCACAAGCGGAACAATTAGAATCCGGGGAGCTACCTGAGGGACCCAACAAGGACAGCAGGGACACTCAAGTGACCTCAGATGATTCCGAAACCTGGGAAAAATACTCCAGCAAGCCCAAGTCATCCGATCATGAGACTCATCTCCTGATCACCTCTGAATGCTTACAAAGAGCTGGCCAAGGACATTCCAGCTCTGCCAGGCCACCGGGCCAAGTTCTCAGGGACAACAATCCACTCTGCTCTCTCCCCCATCACACCCAAGGGCTGCATCCCACGGGCTGGCAGACACCTGCCCCAGTGCCAGCCGAACAACCACCACCTTTGCACCAGGCCAGGGGGAGGGGCTGTTGCTGGCAGAGCCCTGGTGATTTACGACCTCCAGGCTCACCATCGGCGCAGTGCCAAGTAGAATCTCCAACTTCCCCAGGCACAGGCTCTCCTTTCCAGTGATGTATGGATCCTGAGTAGGCCTTCTTCTCTTTCTGCCCGTCCTCCCGGGACAAACAGGTTTCACACACCGTGGGCCCTATGTGTGTGTGATGACAAAGACAGAGAGGCCCCATTTGTCCATCTCCTCTCTGCACCTGCTGTCAGGGGTTGATGGCTGTTGGTCGGCGGCCACATCCATTTTGCTGGTGCTTTCAGCTCTTTGTGTGGTGCTTGGGCCACAGCACCAGCCGTCGTGCTCTTGCTATGGCTTTGTCAGATGCCAGGATCTACTTCCCACCTGTAGCAGGCCTGACTCAAGCCTATGAAGCCGGGTTTTTCACTTCCTCCTTCTTTCCCTCTTTCTCTCCCTCCATCTATAAGAATCCATAAATCTTAGCTTGATATCTTGGTGTGAAAACTGAGGGAGTCGAGGTTTCCTTCCATAAGAGTACAATAGTTGTAGAAGCTGCCCTCTCAATGCTGCCACCCAGCAGCCGGTGCCCTGAACCCGCTCTGTTTGTGCTGCACAGTGAATGGGTCTTGAGCTTTTCCCACGTCATCCCTTTGCTCCTAGAGGCCAAAGGGGGAACAGGAAAATGACACCCACCTCTCTGTTGTTCTCAGGTGCCCCTGCATTGCTCTTGTGCTACATCAAGGCAGTAGCATTCTTGGGGTCTGGAACGTGGCAGAGGCATAGTCAAAACAGAGTGGGAGGGAGGTTGGGTGGTACCTTGCAGTGTCACCAGCTTTGCAAACCGTAGTTCCTTAGCAGAGAATCATCACTCTCTTAAACCTGCAGGGGGCATTTGGGCATTTGCCAGGTAGAGGCTGGCATCTATAGGAAACCACAGGCAAGAAGCAAGAGCAACCACTCAGTGAGGTCAGGCCCTTTTCTCTCTGCTATGCACTGGCTAGTGGAAGAAAGGGTAGGCAATCCAGCACCAAGACTCCCACCCTCACCCCAGAGCAGCCCCTCTGCATTCTGCTCAGGAGAACTAACATAAGCCAGGCCAGTTGGGTTTCAGCTCCAAATGCAGCAGCCAGCAGCAGGACGTGTCAGGTCTCAGGGAGGCTAGGGCTGCTTCTCCAAGTTCACCGGGATGCTGCCTGTGGCTGCCGTCCCTCTGGTCTCTGGTAGCCTCCATGGCCTCCAGTCGCCTTCCTGTACCTCTTTTATCAGCAGAGCAAAGCAAAAGTGTGGGCTGGAGACTCTGGTATGCTTTGGGGCCTCGTGGGGTGTGGGAAAGGCGCCCACAGTGCTTGATTCAGGAGTCCCTGCTCTCAGGATGATGGCATATTGCGGGTGATTAGTAATGTACGCTACCACTGTGGAGTGCTTACCCTCTCTCAGGTAATGTGCTAAGTACTTTACGTCATCTCATTGAATCCTCTCAATGACCTGTCAGGAATGCCTTATTTTCCAACTTCTGCAGATGAAACTGAGCTTCCTGAGAAATTAGTTAATTATCCAAGATCACACAACCAGTTATTGGGAGAACCAGGAATTCTATAGATGACTCCAATGCTCATGGGCTTAATAAATAAATTATGCTACGTTCTTCCACGAGGGTTATGGGGAATTCACATATTTAAGGAGCATTAGGTAAGTTAGTCAAAATTCCAAACAGTAGTTAAATCCAGGATGTTCAGATAAAGAAATTTCCTAGGCTATAGGCTAGGACAAAGCAGAAATACCACCTACCCCTCCAATACCCAGGATGATTCTAAGGCAGCCACCAGCTGCTACGGTTTCTTCTGCTCCTGGGGGGCTCAGAACACATCTCTCAGCCCCTCCTGGACTTACTTGGCTGGGACGAAGACTTGACAGTAGACTCCCAAGGACACGGACAGCTTTGGGGCACCATGATTCTGCCTACCACACACAGGTTTTCTCATTGAGTCCTCATGGTAGCCACGTGAAGCACATATTCTTATTATACTCATTTTGCAGATGGGAAAAATGAGGCTTCCAGAAATTACATGACTCGCCCAAGGTCATTGTCTTACTCTGCTTGAGCTGCTATAACAAAACACCATACACTGAATGGCTTAAACAATAACATTCATTTCTTACCGTTCTGGAGGTTGGGAAGTCCGAGATTAAGGTGCTGGTAGATATGGTGTCTGGTGAGAGCCTACTTCCTAGTTTGCAGATGGCTCCCTTCTTACTATATCCTCACATGGCAGGGAGAGGGAGAGGGAGACAGAGACGGAGACAGAGAGGGGGAGGCGGGGAGAGAGCTCATGTCTCTTTCTTGCTTTGTAAGGGCATTAATCTCATCATGAGGCCCCCACCCTCATGATCTCCTCTAACCCTAATTACTTGCCGAAGTCCTCACCTCCAAATAGTATTGCACTGAGGATTAGGACCTCAACATCTGAACCTGAGGCACAATATTTGGGACACAAATATTCAGTTCGTAGCAGTCACATAGCCAGGAAGTGTCAGAGGTGGGGTTTGAGCACAGATGATCTGACTCTAGAATATTCTACTGCCCCATGATATTTTCCCATAAGTGATATATGGTTCTTCTTAGCCTATTTTTTAAACAATTGAAGTATAGTTGATTTACAGTATTTCAGGTATACAGCAAAGTGATTTGGTTATACATATATATATTAAATATATTTTTTCCTTTTTTTGATTCTTTTCCATTATAGGTTATTACAAGATATTGAATATGGTTCCCTGTGCCATACAGTAAGTCCTTGTTGTTTATCTATTTTATATATAGTAGTGTGTATCTGTTAATCCCATACTCCTAATTTATTCCTCCTCCTCTTCCCCTTTGGGGAAGCCTATTAAACTCCATAATATATTTTGACCATATTTCTCTATGAGTAAATCAATATCTACAACATCATTTTAATGACTGCACCATG
This sequence comes from Monodon monoceros, assembly GCF_005190385.1. NCBI lineage: Eukaryota > Metazoa > Chordata > Mammalia > Artiodactyla > Monodontidae > Monodon > Monodon monoceros. Next base: position 134,375,665 of record NW_021703778.1, read on the forward strand.
AATGGGGTGAGGATACAAAGGGTAGATAGAGTCCAAATTCTTCTACATGATACTCATGCGATCTTATTGCTTTACGTCTTTGTAAAACAAGGGCAATAATAATACCTATTACATGATGTTGGAGACTTAATGCATGGAAATATGATTTGCAAATCATAACTTTCTATATGATGTAAGTCATAATGATCACTATTATTATTAATTATGTACCAGGGTGAGGGGACTCCCCACAGGTTGGGGTGTTCTGGGGAACAGAAGTGCTGGTTATCTGGACGTGCTCACTTTTGGAAAAATTCACCTGTGATTTGTGCCCCTTTCTGTATATGTTATATACATATATTTGTTCCTCCTTTCTGTGAAATTAAGTGCCAATTTCTGACTCTGGCATTCAGGGCCTACTACGGCTGGACCTACCTTCTCAGCCTCACCACCCTAGTGCGACCCCACCAGGAGATGCATCATTCTTTTCACCCATCCTATGCTTTCTTGCTTCTTCATCCTTTGCCTGAGGCTGTCATGTCGTGCCCTTTAAGATCTTCTCAGATATTGCCTTCGCTGTGCCTCCTTCCTTGATCCCTCTTCCGCCCCCTCTTCTGAATTCCCTTCTCCCTTGAGTTCACTTTCTGTGTCCTACTCATCAGAGACACTCTGTCAACAAATACTCTTGGAATGGAACTTTCTAAAGTCCCTAGTCAAGGGCTGCAGTCCTGGAAGCTCTCCTCTGTGAGCCCCTCTCTCATGGACACCACTGACTTCATAGGGCCCTGAGCTAGGATCCCTAATGGGTGAACACATGTCTGATTTTGCTTGAGAAAAGCCCTATAACTTGAAATGGAACCACTGCTGTTTTTGCCCTGCCTGGAGGTTCTCTGTATTTTCTTCCCAGCTAAAGTGTAAGCTCCAGGAGAACAGAGACCAATCATAGTATGTGTTTGAATCCATTCCCTACTGACCCGACCACAATGGTCGGGTAGAGGAGAAAGCACAATGAATGGTGTGTAGAGGAGAAGCCCCGTGGGTAATGCCGTGATGGTTACTGGTTTCGCATTAAGTGGAGCATATTACCAACAAAGACACCATTACTTGCTTTCCACACCATCTAGGGCCCTTTAACAGTCAAAGGGAAAGACACCTGGCATTGTTAGCTGTGCTTGAGCCAGAGGAAATGGGGCTGCAGGCTGACTCCGAGGCCGCAAGGCTCTGACATGTCCAGTGGCTCATACTTAACCAGCTGGGACCCCTTCTGCTAGGGAATTGATAAAGTCTTTCCCATTCCATTGGTTCTTCATTGAGTGGAACGTATTAGACCAGGGGTTGGCAAACCTTTTCCTGTAAAGGGCCAGATAGTAGATATTTTAGGCTTTGTGGGCCATATCACCTCTGTCATTACTGCTCAGTGCTGCCTTTATAGCGTGAGGGCAGCCACAGACAACACATAAACTAATGGGTGCTGTGTTCCAATAAACTTTTATTGTGGACACTGAAATGTGAATTTCACATTATTTTAACATCACAAAACAGTATTATTCTTCTTTTGATTTTTATAAATCATTTAAGACTATAAAAACCTTTCTCAGCTTTTGGGCTGCAGTTTGCCAAACTCTGAGTTAGATCATCAAGGGGAAGATTTATTTTTTTTCCGTGAAAATGCTTTTCAGACAACTTGCATTAGAATCACTGAGGGGCGGAGGAGAATGCTGTTCAAGGTGCAGCTTCCTGGTCCCCACACCAGACCCACTCAACCAGATTACCAGGGAGAACGCCCAGGAAACTGCAGTTGTAGCAGATTCTCCTAGGTGATTGTGAAATACATAAAGTGTAGGGAACCATTTTAGCTAAAAGGAAACCAAGAGCTTTCCTAGAGAAGCTTTTCAATTTCTGCAGGAAAATGAGGCCAACTGACAAAACAAGTGCTTCCTACCTGGGCAGGTTCTTTTAGGATATTTTAAAAGTCACTTTCTTTTAAATAGGGTCTCCTATTCATGAGTTGTTTTAATCTTACTCAGACCCCCAGTGCTGTGTTTTCCAAAGAGAATGAGTGAGCAGCTGAGCCCTTCTCGCACAGATACTGTTGATCCTTATTCTGAGTCCACCTCCTTATTTTTCTTTGTAGCTAGAAGAACCCCAGTTTTGTTCTGGCATTCAGCCTTCAGGATGGGCACGGTTTTTCAGTTTATCTCTTTTGCTGGATGTTTATCTTCAGGATGGCTCTTTAGGGAAAAAAAGCCCCGTGTGTAGTGATTGCCAATTCCTGTGGCGTAAATATGCCCACCACGGCCAGTCTCAGGCTACCAACAGGAGGTCACCAAATGGAGGGGTGTGCTGTCAGCTCTCGTAAGCTGGTATGAGCTACCCTATTGCCACTCAGGGACCAGTGGTCAAAGTCAATCATGGTGATTCCATCCCTCTGTAGTAATTGGCTTGTGGCCAAAAAATATTCTGGGATGGGACTGGGCACTTTAAGGAAAGTTTTCTTTACCAATAAAGGAAGAGATGGCTTCTCTTATTCCACTGTAGTAATTCATATTCCACTGCAGTGCAGTACTGACAGGCATCTTGTGGTTGTGAAGGCAGCTGACCTGAGGACAGCTGACATCATGGATTGCAGACCAGAGACAGGGAAAGGACTCAGGTCCTTGGTGATGTGATCAAACTGCTGAATTAACTAGGTCTGACAGCACTGTGTATCAGGCCTTCTAGTTCTACTCATTCCAAAAAATTCCAGGTTGTGGATCCTCTTTGGTCTGGGGTCTCTGTTACTATAGCAGCAGAAAGCTTCCAAACTGATGTATCCTCTCTGCGCTGACCACTCAGAAGTTTAGCAGAGAGGACATGTGAATTATTACTCAGCCTTTAGCACCTCACCAGGGGTGAATGCAGAGCAGAACTTCAAGGACTCAGAGGCACTGGAGCTCTAAGTCAGCCTCTCATGGCTCGTTATCTCTCCCCTGCACTACCCTCCAAAGCCCATTTACTTGTGAAATGTCACCAACTTTCTGTCTCACCTATCTTGCTCCAGCACTGCTAGCACGAGTGATGTAGGGCATTATCAGGGCTTCGGCAACAGCGTGTGTGGCTGAGGTTTAAATGAATTTCATCAGCATGATTAAATACTTATTACATGAGTCAAACATACGGGCTTCATTAAGCTAGCGAACTCCCAGGAACCTCCTCTTCTGTTTATACAACCCATCTGGACTCTCAGATTACTTTAAAGAAATGGGATAAATGGAGTTTGATATGACAGCCAGGTCATCTTTCAGCATTATACTCTCAGAGGAAATGCATCTTCCATTGCTAACTCTGGCTTCCATACAACTGGGTGCAGAGGTTTTTTCCATCTGCTTCTGGCCTCAGTGAAAGCCTGACATGATGCTGAAATTGAGACTTTAAGTGTAACTTGCCAGGACATGACAGACATACTTTTCTCATTGAAGCATGGAACATTGTCTAAAGTCATTTGCAAGCACAGACCCTGGGCCTTTTACAAGGAGGGCACACCTTGAAAGCAAAATAAAGGACAAGGTTTAATTAACTTACTGGGCCTCTGTTAGTCATTATTAGAAGCTCTTTATCAAATTAAAGGCCTGCTGGGAAGGCAGCTGAGTGCCGAGAAGCAGTGACATGCGTTAAGTGCCAAAGTGGGTTTTAATTGGCTGTTTAAATGAGGAAAAGCTCCCTGCAGTGTGACAGACACACATAGCAGGTGTGTGCGCAAACATTCAGGCACCCACACACGCACACATGTAAGTGTGGAGCCGCAGGCAGTCTGGGGAATCACAGTTTTGGAATGCTGACATCCCCAAAGTGGGAACACAAACCCACCAGGAAGGGAACCCTAAAGCATGTGGCATTCCATCTCAATAAATGCCAGTTATTATTTCTGATAATAATAAATAACAGCGACGGAGCAGTAAGTCGTTTGAATGCTGCCAGATTTATACTGTACGCAGTCCAGCTACATTGCTAAGGTCCTCTTACTCTAGGATCAAGCTCAGGGTTTTGCCCTCTCTCTCATGTCCATCAAGCCATTGACATATCAAACAAGGGACATGTCAGCTACCCTGCAGGAATGTTATAAGACATTTACACAAAGCTCCTAGCCGTGCCCAGCATGCACGGAGAGCCCAGTAATTGATAATTATTTTGACCAAAGTATTTTCTGCTATTCTCTGAAAAGATTACTGGGGATCATTTATTCTTAAGAGCTATAGTTAGGACGAGAGGCATTGCAGCGTGGTAGCTAAGAGCACAGTCTTTTGTGTCAGCATTATGTGGGTTTGTACGCTGGTTCCACCATGTCAGGGGGCCTCTCTGAGCCTCAGGCTCTTTTTCTACAAAATGGGATGAATCATACCTACTTCATAGAGTGGTGGGGAAATCATATGACCATGCCAGAAAAGAGCTTAGCACAGTGTGTGCACATAGTAGGTGTGACCATCAATAAGCTTATTAGGGTTGTAAGTATTTCTGTTCCCCAATGAGAGATGGGAAGACTCAGTTACAGAGTGGCTGTGGGGCAGGCCCCAAGGACACCTCAGCTTTTCACAGAGGCTACTAGCAGACGTTCTTTGAGTCAAACTGTTGGTTGAGTGTATGGGATGGAAGCTTACTAACCGAGTGTGGCAGGGACAGGGCTTTGGGGGATATTAAGGACACATGGGGAGGAGGGTTGGACAAAGGAAGAGATCTGGAGATAGTGTCTTGCTGTTCACCCCATTTGAAAGCTGGGGCTCCCCCTTTCTGAGTATGAACACATTTTGCCCCAGAATAACTCTGTGACACAGTTAGGACAAGAGGCAAGGCCCCAGTTTCTAGCCTTCATCTTATTTTACTGAGAAGGTTTCTTGTTAGGATGAGATTCTCTCAACCAGGAGGGAAAAATTATCCCGAAACAACTGGTTTTTATTCCGTAAGCAGGTTTATTCTCTTTTTTCTTGGTTAAAAGAATGTTATTGGTACTATGAACGTGCTATTTGACAGGAGCTTTCAAACGAAGTTCTTATAAGATCAAGATTTTCCAGGTTCCTTTACAGGGGTGGTGTGCAGTAGCCACTCTGACTTTTGGCTTCCTGTCAGCATCACAGTTTGGTGTAAAGTTATGGGGAAGGTTGTGGGGGGAGAGGGGAAGGAACCACATGACTAGAGAAGCCTGGAGAGTTGGTAAAGTGACCATCTTTTGAAGAAGTTAGACGTGTTAAAGAACCTTGGCCTACAGCTGCTGACGAGGAACTTAAAATCCAGGACTGTGGGTCCTTGGAGCCATTGTCAGTTGGGAGATGTTTTCATAAAGGCTGCAAAAACAAATGTTCCTGGTTGAAAGCACGAGGCTACGTGCATTTAAACACACACCCTCTGTTCCAATAACACCGCAATGCCAAGCGATCCCTGGTGCATCGGCAAGGAAGAGAACAAACTCCTTCATTTCCCAGCATCCTTGCTGGGCTTGGAGGGATAGGTCTCACTCAATTTTGCAGCCCCACAAGGCTTTGAACTTAAAATAGCAGTGTCCCAGGGCTTTTACAAATGATCCACAGCAGGCTGGATGTGGGCTATGGATTCATGGGCTGCCGGGGGGTTAATATCTCTTGCAATTACAAATCAGAAAAAAGCCTGCATTCTTCTTCATTTCTCCTGCTTCACACGTCCTCGGCAGCTGGGCTTCCCAATGCTTCATTTAGGCCCATGCCCGTGAAGGGCCGGATCAACAGGCGAGGGCCATCAGGCAGCCATGTTAAGCCCTTGGCCTGGGTCCCCACTCCCCGTGCTTGGGTGAGACAGACGGGCCTTTGTGTGCCTGGAGCCGGCTAAGCCAGGATGTGACTGCGAGCTGGAATCTGACCTTTCATGGGCTCCAGCACCTGTCAGAAAAAAACGAACAAGCTTGGGGTGTTTTTTCCGCTCCGGACTTAAATGCCAGTTTTGTGACTCGCTCACAGTGGAACGGTGCCAAGGCAGTTGTGGTCAACTCAGGCTCTCCAAGGAGCAAACCTGAGACTTGAGTGATGGACAGCCCTGTGTTTCTGAGGCCTGGCCAGCTCTCAGCGCAGAAGGAATTCAAGCCAAGCCGAGGACTCCAGTGCTCTGAGTTAGGAAGCTCAGAGCAGAACCTCACAGCCATATTACTCTGGCACCCTATAGTGTGTGTGTGTGTGTGTGTGTGTGTGTGTGTGTGTGTGTGTGCATGTGTGCATTCCACATTGGAACAAAGACCCAGTCATGGTGACCCTGCCACTGGCAGCCATCAAGGGACAGTTTTGAGAGCCCTCCCCCCTTGCCCTGGCCTGTTGTAGCCGTCCGAGTATGAATGTACTGGTCAACCTTGGGGTGGACTCAGCCACTTATGATCTGCAGGACCAGTGAAGGCAAATGGTTTAACCTTCTTGAACTTCGACTTCCCCAGCTGTTAAATAGGGAGAAAAATGCCTAGTTCCAAGGATTCTGTTGTTGTGGATTAAATGAGATGATATACGCAAATCGCGAGCCCCTCGCCTAAGCACCTTGGAGGCACTTGGTCAGTAGCTGTGTTTCCCGCCCCTGCTGCAGGGCGCGCTGGGGCTGGTGGAGGGGTGAGGGTGCTGGTCACCAGTGCTACTCGACTGCCCCAGGGACGCATCCTGCCCTGATCACGGAAGAGAGGCTGGCCCAGCCCGTCAGTGACTTCAGGTGTAGGAGGATGACTTTCCTCCCAACTGTGGCCTCAGAGGATCATGTTCAGAGCTCCTTGGTGGCCTCAGTTGGAGGTGGCGCAGCTGCCAGAGGGGCCTGGAGGCCTGGGTGTGGACCTGTGGTTGGTGCACTTACCTGTGCTCTGAGTCAGTTCAGAACCCCGCAGATGGAGGACGGCTGATGTACACAAAACTTCCGGCCCTGGAGCTCGTCGCTTTGAAGAGAATATGGCCACTGCACCTGCATCCTTGCCTCTGGGGATCCTGCATCTGCAGAGATGTCAGGCTGTCAGGCCGCCTCGTTTCATAGACTAGCAGTCCAATGCTAAGAAGTAGCAGCTCAGGTGGAAGGCAATGTCTACAGTTAGACAGATGCCTGCCCCAGAGCCTGAGACATGCAGGAGATGGCAATGAAAAAAACCTGAAGTTTCCTCATCATTCTCAAGCTATGAATACTTTAGAAATACATAAATATCCATCATTTCAAGTCCGCTTTTGCATTATGTCGATCAAAAATGAACAAAATTTTATTTTAGAATGAAATTTCTGTTTCTTTGTTTGACTTTACCACATCTCGTGGAAATAGCTGAGTAGTTTTTACCAAATTTGGAGAGTATGTTAGGCTGGTATGACGGAAAAGGCTGGCTCTGCCCTGGGGAAATCTCAAAGAGATAAGCCATCATTTTCCAGAGAGAATGAAACTGAAATTTGGCAACAGGTAGCCATGAGTGGCAGCTGGGATGACTGGCCCCAGAACTAAGATGCTGGGCCAAGAAAGCAAATAGCTCTGTAGGAGCCCTCAGTTGGAATGTGGTTGTTGATTGCACCAAGCTGCTTCTCAAATGGGCAACTCTATGTAGTTGGTGCCAATGTGAGTAGAAGAGAGATTTGTTGAACCCTTCTCCTAAAGAGCACAGGGTAGGCCAGTTAGTAAACACACAAAGAGTCTATCAAGTCCATTACCTTTATATAATTAAATTTAAAAAAGATATTCTTACTTGTTCAGACGGTACATTTTGTAGCCTTTTTGTTCCTAATGTTTGAAACGCATAGTTTGCCATTTAGATAGATACTTCCCTTTAAATATATCACGTTTAATCCTCAAAATGACTCCCCTAAGGAAGCTTCTATTGTGCCTCTTTCACAGATGAGGACAGAGGCTCAGGGAGGTTGAGTAACCTGCCCAGCATCACCCAGCTAGAAAATGCCAGAACCGGGACACAAACTCAGGTCTGTTGATTTCAGGGCCCAAATTCTTTACCAAAAATACTATGTTGCCCCTTCCTGTTGCTTCTTAAAGTGTCATTCCTTTACTACAAAGACATTCAGATGGTCATAATTTGATTTTTTGGCTTAAAGGGTGACTTTAATCCACCAAATTGCGTGCTGACAATATATTCCTATGTACCTTTCAAAAAGGTCTGGGTTTTAAAAATTCAGATGAAATTTTAAAAATGCTCTAAATTAGATTTTCACTGGTAAGCATGTTATCTGATCAGGTGATTATTTGATGTTTGATAAATATTCACTGCTACTGTTCAGTCCTCAGTTGAACAGTTAAAAGGTGGCTGGTTTTAGTCTTAATCTGAAATACATTAGGAGGGGTCAGCCAAACCCAGGCAGGCTTGGCTAAAGGTTTTTTGCATTGGTCACAGTTTTGACTTATAGATCATCAATTAGTTGCAGATGTCGACAGTAATATGGAGTGTAGGAAGGGTCAGGAGAACACTTCGTTCCCATTTGAGAGGAATTCAGAACCTAAAAAAATACTCTGTTAATTCTGAGCTGCCAACATATACACATTCATGCGTGTGTGTAACTCCCTGGAAAAACAATCAGGTTTCTAGAAGAAGTAGACCATAAATCTATAGAGTTTATAATTCAATTCACAAACACTTGGGTTTTAAAAACATAATTGTAGCAACAAGAAGAATAACGGGAATCATTTTCACATTTGTCTCATCTCTAGAACTCAATAAATGGTTAATTTTTAATAATTACAGTAATTACTCATATAAAAATAAGAGCAACAATGAGAAGCACAGCTGTGTTCACACGAAGTTCTGAGGGTTCTATTTGTCTGTTATTCCATCAGTCCTCACACTCAGTCTGAGTTAGGTTCTACCACTAGCTCCAGGTAGAGCAAAGGAAAATGGAAGGTCACGGAGATCTTTGGAACTGGCCGCAGCTCAGCTGCCTCCCTCTTCCGACCATGTTTGGGGTGAGGCATCCTGCCAGTCTCTCTGGAGGATCTGTGTTCAGGAAAGATGGTGTCAGCTCTGTAGGAACGCATGGATTTAGAAAAGACTGAGATGCAGACACCAGAATTATAGGAGGAATGAGGTGGAGAAGTCCAAGTTTACTGTGAAAGAGAAGGAGGGAAAGACTGCTTCTGTAGCTCATTGATCCCCACGGGTCTACCAGCTGTGGCCCACAGGCTCAATCTAGGGCCAAGCCCTGTTTATACAGCCCCGAAGATAAGAATGGTTTTTATAATTTTGAAAGGTTGGAGAAGGAGGAAGAGGAGCTGTAGGAGGACAAGCAGAAGGAGAAAGTACATGGCAGACCATATGTGGTCTCCAAAGACTAAAGTATTTCTATCCAGCTCTTTACACAAAGTGTTTGCCAATCCCTGGTCTAGTAGAAATAATATTCAGTCACATAAATTTAACATTTTCTAGTAGCCACATTAATAAAGCAAAATTAAACAGGTAAAATTAATAATGTATATTTTTTTAACCCAGAAGATCCAAAGATATTATCATTTCAACATGCAATCAATATGAAAATTATTAATGAAACATTTAATGCTCCTTTTCCCGTTCTTCAAAAGCTGATGAGTATTTGACACAATACACCTGAGTTTGGACTAGTCACATTCCCAGGGTTCAGTAGCCACATGTGACAAGTGGCTACGCTGTTGGACAGTGCAGGTCCAGACATTGATGAATGGGCAGTATTTTGATGTGGGGCGTGGGAGGACATCAGACATGGTCCTGAGCACGGTTTCCCAACCTCGGCACTACTGACATCTGGGGCTGTACCGCTCTTTGTTGTGGGAAGCTGTCCTGTGCATTGTAGGATGTTTAGCAATTTCCTTGGACTCTACCAACTCGATACTAGTAGAACCCTCCCCTCCCCACTTGTGACAACCAAAAAGTTCTCCAGATGTTACCGAATGTCCCCTAAGAGGCAAATTGTCCTAGGTTGAGAACCGCTGGTCTGAAGCGTGGAAAAGCTGTGTGTGGGAACACACCTGGAATGGCCCAGAAAATGTTCTCTGAGTCAATCACCTTGATGGAAGAAACATAATTGAAGGAGAGTAATGAGTGTTTGGGTAGGAAAAGCTGAGGGCAGAGCTCAGGCTAAAGCATTTGAAATTTATTCCCTCAGCAATGATAGCCATCAAAGAGTTTTGAGCAGGGGAATGAAATTAGTAAAGTTCTAAATTAAAAACATTTTTTCTTCCTTCTTTGAATAACTAGATTCTTTCTCCTCTTTCTTTTACTGGCACAGATTAATATTTTTTTCCTTAAAGCAAAGCATCGTTTAAAGAGCCAACACCCCCACCCTGCGTTTGATGGGTGGTTTTTATTAAATTCCAGTAGAGGGATGGGTTTCCAAAGCAATCATCCAACCCCTTGGTGAGCAGGCTCCCTGCCACTCAGCTGACATTCCACCCTGCGGGAGTTGAGGAGAGAGGAAAATCAACAGCGGGCAGGCAGAGTGACTGTAGCTTACGCTGTTGGAATTTCCAGCGGGGCCACTTGGTGTTACAGAGGGGGGCCAGATGCAGCAGGGCAGAGCTGGATGAAGCCTGATAACAACCTCTGTATCTAACAGTTGCTAAATTGTTGTATTGGCTCAGCCCCTGACATCCAATGACTAAGGGGGTTCTAAGCCCCCTTTGAATAATCATGATAATGGTAATAATAGGAATATGTGTAGGTCTTTATGGTTGATCACGTGCTTCTGCGTACGTAGTCCTGTTTAACAGTCATGCGTCATGATACAATATTGAAGGAGGTATGTGTATAGTAGATGTGTATTTTGGGGTTTGTTCCTTTTTGGGCGGACTCGGAGGCTGTTTGTCCAGCTCTGCTAAATGTTCTCCGTTTGCCCCTTGGATCCACTCTCCCCCTGTCCACCCTGCTCTGTGTCCTGGGAAGCTGGCCTGTATGGATTGCATCAGCTGGGCTCCTTTGCCCTCATTTCCTGCTGGGTTCAGCCAAAGGGAAGCACAGTGGGAGATCACGGCGTGGGGGAGAGTGAGGCTGGGGTGTGTACTCCCCCATCCCTCCCTGCTGGGCTGTGGGTTGGCAGTGGCTGCATCCCTCCACTGAAGATCTCAGCTCCTACGGTGACAGGCCTCACCAGACTCCCGGGCACTACTTCCTCTCCTTGTCCTTTCAGGCCTGAGGATGGGAAGGCACTGTCCTCCTAGCCCCCGAGTGCTTCATCATCCCTTGAAGATTGGTTGACCCACACACCTGCCAATTGTCCTCTCATTAAGTCTCTTCCATCACCCCTTGTGAGTGTGCCATCTGCCTCCTGCCGGGACCCTGCCTGGCATTCCAGCTCACTTCAGCTTCTTCTTCCGTTTTCGACCATCCCAACATCCAATCCGGACAATTCAAGCAAGGCTAGAGTGAGTAGCCTGGCCTTTGAAGTCAACGTGTTGACCGCATTTTATAGCTAGAGAAGCGAGGCATGGAGTTCCTTTGGCTTTCCCTGGGTTACCAAGTAACTTGGTACACAAGAACTTTATTCATAAATCCCAAACCCACACACCCTGTTCTCTTCCAGAGAAGAATGTATGTAATGCTTAATTCGGTGTGTTTCTTTCTGGAATTTCTAACAATAATAATGGAAAAGGAACTTGGGGGAAAGTGTCAAAGAAAATCACGTTTGTGTTTTCCTTTCCTTATGCGTGGATTGTTCCAGGGAATCTAAACCCCAGCCTGAGCTCCAGTGTCTGAACCAGACACGTCAGCTGTCAGCAGGCTGGCCCTGTCATTGGACATCAGCAGAGGGAGGTGTGTGTGTTCTCATCTCCTCTCTGCTCTCGGCCTGGTTCTACCCCACGGGGAACAGGCCTGGACGTTACATTGCCTGCACTTCCTCATGGAGTCTCACCAATTACAAAAAGAACAAGCCCGGCTCTGGGTTTTGTCTCAGCCAGTTTAACCAGAGGTAGTGATTAATGCCGATTAGTTGAAAAAGCCTGGGTCTTTTTAAAGTTGTTTCCCAGCTATTAGTGAGCTCCTGTTAGTATAAACGTGAAGAACGAGTAAGAGCAGAGATATGAATGGTAGATACGGTGCCTAAAGACTATAGCGAAAGAGAAGACAGGCATTCTCCGGCCATGCCAGGGAGAGGGCACTGAGCTGCCTGTGTATTCAGCTTCTTTAGGCAGGTAGAAGTGGGGTGTGGATACACACAGAATATCGGGGCTCTAGTCTTGGCTCACTGGGTGACTTGGGACCAATTCCTTCAATAGTTTAACCTCAGTTTCCCAAGAAAGGAGATACAAAGACCTTGAACACTATTAAGTTGAGTGCCTCTCAACCCTGACTCCATGTTAAAATCACCTGGGCAGCTTTTTAAAGTGGTATGTGCGTTCTGCTCCACACCAATTGGATTGGAGTCACTGAGGCTCAAGTCCTGGCACTGATGTCCACTATTCTGTTAGCAGATACAGTACCACCCTCAAATCAGGTGAGGGACAGAGAAGGAGAAGGGGAGACACACACACACACGCACACACACAGAGGGGGAGGGTGCTGGGTTTTGACGTAAAAATGTGTTTCCTTTTCATGATCAAAAATTTTGAGAGCAACTGCATACTGTATGTGTAGTGAACACTTGATAAATAAATGTTTAACGTTAAGGAGGAAAGAAAGCGGGATGCAAGAGAAGAGAAGAATAAAGGAGGGAGAGAGGAATGACAGAAGGACATTAGGACAGTTTTCTGTCCTCAGTGTTTGTGGAAATCATGGGCACAGCCAGGCATGATTTACCTGAATTTGCAAAAAGTTTAGAAGAAACTGAGGAAAACAGAAGAGAGAGGAAGACAGGAAGTAACCAAAAAGTTCATGAACCAAAACCTCACAAATCAGCCCTAACATTTCATCATCTCATTTTTGACTCATTCTGGTTTGTGAGTCTTGACATAGGAGTTTTCAATGAATTTTAATTTCCTGTTGGTTTGAGTTGATTCACGACTGTGATATTTGAAAATATTTCAAGGCAATTCAGTGCTTTCTTGCCAACTGGATTTCTCCTTGGCTAGGCTCTGACCTGAAGGTGATTCAAGCATTGCTTTGTAGCTCCAGTCTGAGATAAACAGGGTAACCTTGATCTCAATTCACTCCTTGGAGTGAAAGATCGTCCAGAACCCTCTGGGGATTTTTTTTTTTTTTTAACAGACTATTCTGTGAACTCAGTATATTGGTCCACAACAGAAGAAATAATACCAGAGACAAAGAATGACATTTCTTAATGAGTCAGGAGTAAATTATTCAAAGGCATAATAATCCTAAATGTGTTTGCACTTAATAAGAAAGCTTCAAAAAACATGAAGAAAAACTGGATATTCATCCAAGATAAATGAAAGCATATGTCTTCACAAAAACCTGTGCAAAAACGTTTATGGTGCCTTTATCACAATTGCCGGAGCTGGAAACAAGCCAAATCTCTTTTGACTGGTGAATACATAACAAAATGTGGTACATCCATACAATGGAACACTACTCAGCAAAGAGAAGGAATGGACTACTGTTACACACAGAGCATGCTAAGCTGAAAGAAGGCAGGTTCAGAAGGCTATTTATTATATGATTTCAGATATATGACAGTATAGAGAAAGCACATCTATAGATGGATAGATGGATATCAGGTCACTGGTTGCAAGGGACCTGGAGGGATGGAACTGACTCTAAAAGAGCGTGAGGGAACTTTTGGGGTTGATGGAAATGTTCTATGTCTTGATTGTAGTGGTGGTTATATCACTGCATGAGTTTGTTAAAATTCATAGAACAGTATACCTAAAAAGTGCAAGTTTTCCTCTATGCCATTTATTCCCCAGTAAACCAAAAAAAATCATAGAGGAATATTGTAAATAATTTTGTGCCAATAAATGCAACAATTTAGATAAGATAAATTCTTTGAAAGACACAAACCACCAGAACTCTTTAAAAATATAATGTGAATAGTCCTATACCTGTTAAAGAAATTGAATTTATACTTAAAATCTTTCTCACAAAGAAAACTGCAGGCATCAATGGCTTCACTGATGAGCCTGATGTTAAGGGTTAAGGGGTAACTATTACAATTCAGTTGGGAATACTTCCTAACTCGCTTTATGAAGCTAACTCTACCCTGATACCAAAACCAAAGACATCACAAGAAAAGAAAACAAAGACCAATTTCCCTCATAACGTAGGCCCCAAAATATTTAGCAGAATTTGGGCAAATAAAATCCATCAGTATATAATACATCATGATCAAGTGGTGGTTATCTCAAGAATGCAATGTTGGTTTAATACTTAAAAAAAACCCTCAATTCATTATATTAACAGAATGAAAAAGTGAAATTAAATAATCATCTCCATACATGCAGATAAAGCATTTGACAAAATTCACACTCATTCATGATAAAATCTCAGCAAACTAGGAATAGATGGGAATTTCTTTATCCTGATAAAAAGCCACGTGTGAAAAAACTATAGTTAACATTATACTTAGTGGTAAAACACAATGATTTTTCCCTAAGCTTATGTCCTCTCTTACCATTCTTACTACTTGTATTCAACATTGTAATGCAGATTCTAGGGGAATGGGAATCATAGAGATTGGACAAAAGGAAGTAAAACTGTCTTTATTTATAGCCAACATGATTGTCTACATGGAAAAATCCTAAAGTATCTACCAAAAGATTTACAAGAATAATAAGCGAGTTTAGCAAGGTTGAAGCACTGCAAATTCATTAAAGAAAAATCAATTGTGTCTTTATTTATTAGTCACAGATAATTGGAAATTGAAATTTTTAAATATGACTTTTACAGTGGCATCTAACAACATGAAATACTTTGGGATAAATTTAAAAAAATATGTGCAACACATACATTGAAACATAAAACTGTTGAGAGAAATGAAAGAAGATTTAAATTAGTGGAGAGAGATACCATATTTGGTCAGAAAACTCAGTAATATTAAAACTTCAGTTCTTCCCAAATTAATATATAGAATCAATATAATCCCAATCAAAATTCCAGCAGATTTTTTTTTTAGAACTTGACAGTTATTTAAAAATTTTTAATCAAAATGTGAAGGACCTAGAATTGTCAAAACTATTTTGAAAAAGAACAAGTGTGGAGGAATTATATTACCTGATTTCAAGATTTACTATAAAGCTACATAATTTAGTATGGTATTGGCCTAAGGATAGACAGAATTATAGAGCAAAATAAGGAATCTAGAGATAGACCCACACATATATGGTCAATCATTTTTCAAAAAAGGTGCCAATGTAATTCAATGGAGAAAGGAGAGACCTTTCAAAAAATAGCTGGATGTCCATGAGGAAATAAAATGAAAGTTGACCCTTATCTCACATCATATACAAAATTTATTTTAAGTAGATAATAAACCTAAGCGTAAGAGCTAAAGTATAAAATTCTAGAAAAAAACAAACAAAGAAATTGAACTGGGTTAGGCAAAGATTTCTTACATAAAATACAAAAATCAAAATCTTGAAAGAGAAAAATTGGTAAACTGAACTTCTGCAAAATTATCAACTTCTGCTCTTCAAAAGACACTGTCAAGAAAATGACAAGGCAAGTTACTGACTGGGAGAAAATATTTGTAAAATGTATCTTAAGAGATTTGTAGTGAGGATATTTAAAGAACTCTTACAACTCTGTAATAAATGAGAAACAAATGGACAAAAGATTTGAACAGACAGTTCACCAAAGAAGATTTACAAATGGTAAATAAGAACATGAAAGAAGGCTCAACATTATTCATCTTTAGGGAAATGTGTACTAAAAACAATAAGGTATCACTACATGTGCACTAGAATGACTGGAATTAAAAATACTTATAATACCACGTGTTGGTGAGGATGTGGAGCAAATGAAAAACTCTCTCCCAGGGCTTCCCTGGTGGCGCAGTGGTTGGGAGTCTGCCTGCTAATGCAGGGGACACGGGTTTGAGCCCTAGTCTGGGAGGATCCCACATGCCGCGAAGCGACTAGGCCCGTGAGCCACAACTACTGAGCCTGCGCGTCTGGAGCCTGTGCTCCGCAACGGGAGAGGCTGCGATAGTGAGAGGCCCGCGCACCGCGATGAAGAGTGGCCCCAGCTTGCCACAACTAGAGAAAGCCCTCGCACAGAAATGAAGACCCAACACAGCAAAAATAAATAAATAAATTACCAAACTCCTACCCCCAACATCTTCTAAAACATAAAACAAAAAACAAAACTCTCTCCCATTACCGATGGGAGATGTGAAATGGTACAATCCTTTGGAAAACAATTGGTCAGTTTTTAATAAAATGTAATGTGCACTTATCGTATGACCCCGCAATTCACCTCTTAGATATTTACATAAGAAAAATAAAAACGTGTCCACACAAAGATATGTATATGAATGTACATAGAAACTTCATTTTCGGTAGCTGAAAGCCGAAATCAATCCAGATATCGATTAACTGTTGAATGGATAAACAGGGTGCAGTATTTCCTTACAGTGGAATACTCCTTAGGAACAAAAAGAAATGAACTACTGATACATGCAACAACATGGTGAATCTCAAAAGCATTATGCTAAGTGAAAGAAGCCAGATGTGGAAGACTACGTGCTGTCTGATTCGACAGATATGAAATTCCAGACGAAGCAAAGCTATAGTAACAGAAACCAGATTAGTCATTGCCTGGGGCTGGAGATGGTGAAATGAGATTGACTGCACAGGGGCTGAGTACTTTTTGAGTGATGGAAATGTTCTGTATCTTGCTTGTGGTGGTGATTATACAACTGTATATATTAATCACACTGATAAGACTACACATTTTTAAATGGGTGAATTTTACCGTATATAAATTATAACTCTATAAAGCTGGTATTTTAATAAAGGGTCTAGGTGTAGATAGGGCTTCACATCAGAGTGGCAAGTGGAAAGTTGCATGGCAAATTGTGTAGATGCAGGCAAAGGTAAAGAATTGGAGCAATTAATGAAATCAATCTACTGTATTGGGTTTGATTATAATAGAACCTACCCATTGTTGGAGCTTTAAAAAGTTGCCCTCGATAAAGAATCTGTTGCTTCATACTCATCTTTGTGTTTCCTTTCCTTCCAGCCTTTTGGCTGGTCCTCTGATATTGTCATTACTCATTACCTCTTGAACTTAAGTCTAGTGTTTTTGTGCTTGGATTTCGTGTAGTTTCTAAGAGACTAAGGATTCAAAAATTTATGGTCATCTGGTCAATCAAAAAGTGAACTTAAACTCATTGGTATTTGCAATGCCAGCATTTATTTATCCTTTCCCAGTGGAAAAGCTGAACAACTAAAGAAAAAAAAAAGTTAATGAGTTAGCTATCATCGAAAACCATTTAGGGATTTTATATACTTTCTCTTTAAATGCATCAGGGAAGTTTGCATGATCATTACAGTTCACGACAAAATAAATTATTGCAGTTTTAGGCACTGTAGTCAATGAATAAAATGCTTCAGCATATTTTTATGGGAGTGACATATGCTGGGACTCTCTCTTCCTCAAGAGACCTGAGTCCAGCAAAATGATAAAACTGGCCCAGCGCCGTGGAATCCCATGAGAAACAGATTGAAACCACAACAGAAAGAGCAGAAACTTTTCATGCTTTTCAAGCCTCTACTCCAGTTTGATATGAACAAAGCTTTGTACGCAAATCAAGCCTATATTTAAAATTTTCCTCCTGTCTGGTAGGGAAGGAGAGCTATATTTTGCCATGTTTAGAATGCACTTAATCTCTTTGGTCTAGGCAAATCCCACCAAATGAGAACAGCTTGATGTTTAAATTTGTTTACTCCTTGTAAAATAGAACTTCCTGTTTTTTGACTCTGTAAAGATTTCTTGAAGTAAGATTTAAATATTGTTTTGGTGAGTTGAATGCAAATGGATCAGAGATGTATGGATAACATTTCCCTCAAATTTACCCCAAATTTTAATAATTAAGAACTAGCCAAACATACTTTAGGTTTAGGGCTGGATTCAAAACATTCAGAGAACTCAGACTGCATTCCAAACAGAAATGTTTTTGTTTTGGTGTTTTGTTTAAATTTTACATGGGAAACAGAACACTTGGGTTTGTCTCCACAAATATGAATCTGCTTTCAGTATTTGTACCTCAACTGTCTCACTGATAGGGAAGTTTTCATATTTTTTTTCCTGGAAATGAAATCAATTTTCAGAGAAATGAGAGATTCTGTTGACTGTTGAGAGTAGCCCAAGTCTATATTGGGCAGGCTCCCAAGCCTCCTTTTGAAAGGAACCCACTGCCCTCTGCTAGGGCACCCACTGTGGCTGGACCTCATTCATGAATGTAGCAAATAGCTCTCATTTTCAGCTTCACTGATCCTCCTAGACCTCAGGGTTCCCATCTTCAAATTCTGTTCTTTCTCCAGACTGTTCCAGTTTGGCTATCTGGCTCTTCCCACTTTGAGCAATTTCGGTAGAATATCTCCACTCTAATTCTGGCTTTTGGGGACAAACCCCATTCTCCCACCTTACTCAACTCTCTGTTTCCGGGGAGCCTCACTGTGGGGCGTCTGGGCTGTGCTGGTCATGGAAGGGAATGGAGGCTTCTGGAGACCCCACTGAACTCAATGAGGAACTCAATGAATTCTGGGCCCGGGTCTTGGGAGGAGAAATTCCTGCTGGTCTGGGATGAACAGCTACAGAAATTTCCAGAGGCACTTGTCAATGGAATGAGGATGGGGAAAATGCTGTTTGGGGTGCCTTGGGCCAATGATATTTCATTTTCTGAGATGGGTGTTAGTAGTTATGTAAACTCTCCATCTGTCCAGCCAAGGGCAGGTGCATACTGGAGAAGGACAGTTACAGTAACCATGGCAATGATTCAAGTTGTCAATTAACCAGATCTTCAGGGGGTTTTCCACTCTTTTCTCCTGGTTCTCTTTGTAACTGTGATGAGTAGGGCCTCAAAGGGAGAAAAGACTGGAAAAAAGAGACAAAACTCAAGTTGGTCAGCTGTGTTACCTTTTTGCAGTTAAAAAGTTTGAGTTCATGTCTGAATCACTAGGAGAAATAGAAAGATTAATGACTAAGTAAACTGCATGTTGGTAGGACTGGTAATCTTTCTCTTCCCCTCCCTCCCACTCCAATCAGAGGGGGACTGCTGAATTAAAAGAATTTAATCAAGACCACATCTTTGCCCTGGTTATCAAGAGAGCACCTTGACATAAGGATAGAGGCCCACTGCACCTAGGCCAAACCTGCTGGTGAAGAAACTGTTATTCTTTTCTGTGGTTTTAGACCAGTCGTTTCCAAATCTGTCTGCACATTAGATTCACCTGGTAAGTCTTAAAAAATAACAATGGCTGGGCCCAAACCCAACTCTGGGGGAAGCCCAGGCATCAGTGTTTTTTTTGTGATTCTAATGTACAACCAGAGTTGAGAACCACCGGTTTAGATTGTAGCGTTTCTGAGAAAAGTTAATATTTGTCTTTTGGAGAGGTACTTACTTTAAGAGGTCAATGAGTCTCAAATTGGTAGTCCTGTATCTCTTTCACCGGTGGGAATGTTGCAAAGTAAACCTGAGTTCAAGGATTCGCACCCACCCTCATCCATGACATTACAGATATGATTTCACGTCTCCATTGCCCCCCACGCTTAGAGGTGGCAATAAGCATTCGTGTCCGCTCTGCTGAAGGTGACTGGGGAGAGATTCCTTCAAACTGCAAGTATTCTGAGAGCGAGACCTCTCCCCATGGGTGGGAGTAGGTATAGAGTTTTCCCAGGGGAGGGGATGAAGTTTTCTCTCTGGAGATGGGCTCTGAATCCATAAAGTCCAAATTGGCTTCAACTTCAGCCTTTGTCCCTCTTGTACTATAATTTCTTTCTAAAAGTGTATTAACGCATGGGTAGATATTTGCCTGTGTCCTTGCAGCTTGTGTGTTAGTCTCGTGGTGACTGAGGGGACAGAATGGCAAGAGGGAAGGAGCCATCCTGCCTCTTCCTCTCCTGGGGAAAAGGCAGGCAGCCCGTCCGGAGGACCACAGCTCTGCAGAGGGCCAGATGGTTACAGGCACCCCACAGGGAAGCCAGCAGCAGAGGTGGCAGATGGCCCCTAGCCTGTGGAGGATCCCTGGAAAGAGCATTCAGACAAGAGAGAACAAAGTCTCTGGCACCACCGTGCAGTATGGACTAGTAAATGTTTCGCGAATGGCTGTCCAGAAGATAAATCTCTAGTTTGTGGCATGGGCCAATTTGCATGGTGTAAACTCACTAATTTTAGGCTCCCAACCTGAACAAGGAGTCCCTGGCAGAGGAGTTGGGAAGAAATGTGCAAAACTAGCTCTGAAAAGCTGGGAGGAGTGGGCTCCAGCAGATTCTTAGGGGAACTGGTGTATTTTCTATAGATTTCTGCTCTGTGTGTCCCCTCTCCTCTTTCAACATAAACAACCAACATTCGGCTGTGATGGCTGCAAGTACAACCTCGTGAACTCAGGGTTGAAAACAAGCCATTTATCAGAACTGAAACCTGGATTTGGACCCAAATAGGCAGAAAGGACCGAGGGCTACACCTTTTATAAAATCAGAACAAATATTTTTGAGTGTTCTTCAAATATTATCCTAGAGCTAGTCACATACAGTTTGAGATGGTCAAAACACGTAATATTTACTGAGTGCTCACTATGTACCAGGTGCCTTACATGTATTAACTCCTTTCATCTTTACTATAACTTTATGAGAAAGGTATTATTATTAGGAGAATTACACCATTTAAACAAATAACCCCGTGTCTACGGTTGAATAAAACTACATGTTATTCTAAACTGTTCACCGGGTAGTTTGAGATGGTTAAAAATAGCAAACATTTATTGAGTGCTTACTATGTACCTGGGTTTTCCATGAATTCGGCAATGAATTTTAAAAATAACCTATCAGTCAGGTGTTCCTATGATGCTTGTATTACACTTAAGGAAATAAAGAACAGAAAGTGACTTCCTGAAGGTCAGGCAACTCATCGATGGCAGAGCCGAGAATCAAACCCACTCAACCTGGCACTACAGAGTCTACCTTCTTTCCAAGCAGGGATGTTCCCAGGCAAATCCCTGACCCTCAGTGTAGATGTCTGACCTTGCTTTAAAAGCAATGAACTTCTAATTCAAATGTTTCTGCACAAACACCCTTCCTAACACGCAGCCTTCCTTCAGGCTGTAAACGATACCTTGTTCACTTTGGCGGTAGATACAGTTTGGTATTACGTTATTGTGGTCTGTGAGTTAGAACTGAAGTATCCACATGTCAAGAGGTCAGGAGATGAATTCTGAATCAAAAGCAATTCTCCTAATTGCTAGTCAAGTTCAATGTTATCCCCTTGAAAACCACTCCTAAACCACACGCAACTCAGCTGAACTAAGGGATTAAAGCAAGTCAGATTTCAGAAGGATTCTATTGATCTCCACCTTTCGTACTAAAACAGTTTTGAAGTTTCTGCCTCATTGGAGTGACATAATTTACACCTTTCATTCTGGGGTTGTCTTAGCTGAGCTGCACAGTGGCATTCTTATGTAGACAAAGCTACTGGAGTTTAGAAACAGGAAGGGCTAGAAACTCAGTTTTTAAAGTAAAATAAAGCTTACACAGTGGGGGATTTCCTTAACTCTCCAAACTCTGACATGTGTTAGGTAGTCAGGAAAGAATAATAAAATTCCCCAGGAAAAGCGTTTCACAAATGGCAGCGTTTGAAATGTGGTTTTCTAGGTGGCCATGGGTCTGATTTCCATCCTGTTCTCCTCACCTCCTGTGGGGTTGGTCTCGGTTGTTTTTGCAGAGACAGGTTTGCAGAGCCCCGCAGAAGAGCCAAGCCTTTCTGAACAGGCCAAGGACAGTCTGGAGGATGCCCAGCCCATAACCCAGGCTCCTTCTGAAAATGTGTGTCTGTGTCACATAAGCACTATGCTAGCTTTCAAGGGCTGCTCCCTTGATCACCCAGGAAGGGCGCCAGCTTTTATTCAGTCCTGACGGCTCAGCCAGCGCTGCTTGATAATGGAGAAGGTGAAGAGGTGCTTGTTCAATGGAAAGCAAATAATAGGAACCACACGGACATACAACACTTCTAGCAGGTAGCCTCAGAAAGAAAGAATAAGATTGATGGAGTCAGAGATGAAAGAACGTGCTGCGGGAGGACAAATGGTATTTCTGGAGAGTCCTTCAAAAAGAAGCTGCACGGTGTAAGGTTGTCAAGATGTTTGATTCAGCCCTGAGGACCTCAAGGAATGAAGTGGATCTTGGGAGGTTCTGGTCCTGGGGTCAAAGATGGGAGAGACAAGTTTAACTTAGGGGTTCACACCTGTAGCCTGTAGTAGCCAAACAATGGTTGAGTGGGAATTAAAAGATCCAGATAGCAACATCCCAGTACTTTTATATATTTCATTACAGTACAGTCGGTTTTGCTATACCACAACACATGCATTCCTAAAACTCACCTCACTATGCAAAATCGCACAATAAAAACTACAGGGCTTAGCGAACATGGAGCCAAGGGTACAATGCCTAAAAGCTTTGTCAGTGACATTAAAGAAAAGAGATAGGAATCTAATAAAAACGGTGGCACTGTCTCATACATGTTAAATGATTGAGAAATATATAAATACTACAATAAATATGGTACTTTATATTGAAAAGGACCTGAAGTTGTCTGTGGAAGTGGGCATTGCAGCTTGCGAGTTATCATAAAATGATAGAAGGATGGTCATCAAAATTTGCAGGCCTAAAATCCTGGAGCTTGATTGTCTGTCTTTGAAAGATAGGCCCTTTGAGGTATGCATTTATACTATGGTATAATAGATACCGTCTTCATCAAAATTGAAAATTTAAATCCACGTACGGTCTTTTTCAGTTAACTTCTGTGTCTCTGCTGGAAAGTCTTTCACAGCTTTCTCACCTGCACTCGGCACTTAGTCCAACAGCTGAAGGTTGGGAAGTTGTAGCAATGTTTGAAACCACCCAACTAGACCCTCGTAGTACTAGAAGGTACCACCTCTGCAGAATAGGGCATTTTCCATGAAGATCTTTGTATACAAATAGTGTGTTCTCTTTGTGAGAAAGGTCGTCCCCCATTTTTCACCCTTTGGTTTTCAGTCTCAACAGTGCTCATCTTTCCATCTCTTCCATTTCTTCGGTTCTTATTCTTACCGATTTCTCAGCACTTAGAGTTCCATCCATAGATGTTTCTTTTCTCGTCACGGCGTTGCGGGTTCTTTTATGCCGTTGTTTGGGAAATGTCACGTGTTCTCTTGATTCTTTAAAAATGCTTTCTCACTTCAAGCTTCTCCTCAATACACTGTGCTTTCCTTTCTCATGACCTGTTTGGTGTTTTTGAACCAGGATTCTCAGATATATTTCAAGTGTTGAATGAGTTTTTTTTTTTTTCTTTTCAAATATAGAAAAGCTCACAACTGTGAAAGAATAGCAAAACACAACCTTGGAGGACAACACACTTGGTTAGGATGAGTAGGGTGGGTAGGACAACACAGCTTCACGTTAGGGGGTGGACGTGTGAAGTGTGTGCCCGGGTGCGTCCTGTGAATTCCTACAAGACTCAGTTCAGCTGGGTACAGTTTTCTATGTTAACCTAGTTTTTCTCACAGACAAAAATTGCCTGTGAGAAATCTGCATTATGCTCAAATTATCCCATAATATATTAACCTAACTGGAATAAATTTGCATTTTCAAAACAAGTGTTATCCCAGACTATATATGGTACCTCTGCTCATGTATTTTCTCACTTGATCACTATAATAATGATGTGAGGTAGACAGGAAAGTTAATATTCCAATTATACAGATGAAGAAACTGAAGCTGGAACATCTCAGAGCTTGGATATGAGCCTGGAACTGCCAGAAGTTAAGATACGAGTTCTGACGATTTTTTAAGTTCCTGGTCCTACCAGTTCCTAAAGGCTTCTGGAAGCTTGGTTTTGTGAGCCAGGAAATTTTCTTCTTGGCTTAAAGTAGTTTGAGATGGGTTTTTCGAGTAATGCAGGGTCTTGGCTAATGCAGGGTAGCCTGGATAATGTTCAGATTCTCTCCCAGCTCTGGGAAACTTTCTGCCACATTTTGACTTATAAATTAACCAACTTCAGATAGAAGGCACCCTAAATTTTAAGGTTTGCTCTTGAAATTGGAGGTTCTGCCGGTATTGAGCAGTGATGCAGAAACAGGATAAAGGAGATAGCTCTTTTGACCCATGAGTGCTAGACAAGAAAGTCCCCAGGCAGAACAAAGACCCCTTTGGGATCTTTGGAGGGGTTCTGGCTCGGTTTGCACCCACTTAGACATTGCCTTTTCTGAAGACAGTGCCCCTTCGCTGTCCCTGTCAGTACCATTGTGATGTGGCCATCACCAGCCTTGCTCTCCAGGGGAAGAGATGCTCTGGGTGTAGCTGAGCTTCATTTTCCTCTTGCCCTCTGGTGTCCTGACTGCTCTCAGTTAAACCCCAGCTCAGTGACAGAAAGGGATCCCCATGGTTTTCAACAGTGAGCTCAGGGGAGATCACTGCTGCTGCCGCCGCCTCTCCTGCTATTACATGAGCACCTCCTGGTGCCCCAGGAGCCTGAGGAGTAGTCACCTGTTCATTCATTCATTCATTCCACCAGCTACTTGTGGAAGACCTATTAATGTGGCAGGATCATTCTTTTCATGTGGTTTCTTTCATTTGCTTCTTACAATTTGAACCCAGGAACTACCTGGCTCCCAGCCTGTGCAGTTCACCCCATGCTGTCCTGCTTCTCCTGTTCAAGGTTGTCCACGCAATATTAGTCAAGCCTCAATCATTTTTCTACTTACTGGAGACCAGGAAACTTGTCAGTGACCTTCCCATGACCTGGAAAACAATTTCTCAACTTGTCACTGCCTTTCACGTGTGAGTGCAGTCTCAGTTCCCTTCTATTTAGATAGCATATGCCTGGATGTCACCTTCCTGTGTGTTTTGATGACTTTTATATTTCCTTCCTTCCTTCCTCCCTTCCTCCCTTCCTTTCCTTCTTGTTTCAGATTCACGTGTTGGGACCTATTCTACAAATTTGAGAGAAAAAGAAAAAGAACAAGGAAAGCAGAGCAATCTAAACGCTGGAAAAAATTTTTTTTTAACTTTATGAACGCAGCCTTTGAATTTGGTGACCACGGCTCCTTCCCAACCTGTGTCTTTCATGTTCTGTTTCCAGCTGGAGTGGGAATCTGAGGTGCCCTGGCCCTGAGCCCGCACTGGGTTATGCCTCCCTGTCCTCTGTGGGCAGTGGCAACCACAGCTGCCGGAGAGGCGGAGCAGCTGGCCTTCCTGCCGGGACGGCACGAACGCTGGCTGGGAAAGGAAGGGAGCCTGAGACTTCACCTGATGGGTCCAAGGGCAGCAATGGGAGTGACAAGGAGAGATTCCTGCAGCCAATGGGCATGGGGCTGAGGAGGAAGGGGGTGTCTCCAGGGCTTGGTTTTCAAACTTTCTGCCTTGACTAAAACCCAGGTTCTCAGCAGAAGGGATGTGACTCATGGCTGAGAAATTCCCCATGGCCTTGCATGACATTTATGTTGATTATCTCTGAGTCACATTTCTGGGAGGAAATTTTGTTTTTTCACCAGATACAAACTGAAGGGAAAATGGCATGGATGGTAGTTTGGAAACATCAGAGGAAACAGGGTCACATGTGTTACTAGCAGGAGAGCTGGGGACATGCAAGAATGGAAAGAAAAACAAGCCAGGAAAGGAAGGACGTTGAGGAGGTAGGAATCATCTCCCAGTGGAATCGGTAGAATTGGGGGTCTCTCTCTGGTGATGAAATGATGGGGGCAGCACAGATGGACTCTGGCCTTTGTCTCTTATTATGATTACAGAAATTCAGAATGTAAGAGATGGAGCCATCCTTCACTCCTTTATTTCACAAATACTTGCTGAGTGCCTTTGATGTTCCAGATTCAGTTCTAGGTGCTGAGACAACACAAAGTCTGCCTGGTGGTGTTGACCTCAGTGGAAGAGAAAGACAACAAAGTGAATAAAACAGCATCTTTCAATCCTGCCCTTTTGACTAATTAACAGAAATGCATTCAGAATGTCCCTCCAGGATGCTGCAAGCGTGTGCACTTTGCGTGAGGGGAAGGGGTATGAAAGGCCCTGTCAAGGGCACTGTGCTTCAGCTGTTCAAAGGTTTGTCTGGGGTCTGGGCTCCTGTAGATGCCCAGCCCCATACCTGGGATCCCATCCCTGGAAGAACCAGCAGGGGTTTGGAGCTGACTGGGATTTCAAAGGGGCCCCTTGAAATCTTCAATCCTCCTTAGTATGTGTGTTTGAAGCCTCATCTGAGGTTCCGAGCTTTCTTAATGTAAATCTCAGTTAAATCATTGTATATCTGGAGACAGGAAAAGCAATGTCCCAAGTCCAGTAGGATTCCAAACCACCAGCAGAAAAACCAAACCAAACCAAACAAACAGAAGACACTGCAGTAAATTAGCTTCACTTCTGCCTGACTGAGATGAATGGTTCTGAGGCTATTTCCTACAAAATGACCATTCGTAGCCACCAAGCAGCAGTTTGGGCGGTAAAGGGAGGTGATACTAAGAAGCGGAGAGAGTGAAAAACCAGGATCCAGAGAGCCGGGGTCCCATCCAGACTTGCCACTAACTGGCTCTGGAGAGGCGGGCAGTCCCCCTGGCTGGGTGGACAGAGAATGGAACATCGGGAGACCCAGGGAAGGGTTCTCAGTCATGGATGGAACAGGCAGGCTTAGGCAGAGGGTGGGTACCAGAGAAGACTGGGAAGAAACCAAAGGCAGGGGTTGCAGTGAGCAGCCAGGAGCCCAGCAACTCACAGAACCTTGAAGAAGCCAGACAGTGAAGGATTAAGATACTTCCTGCAACCTGAGTGACCCCGGCTGAGGGAGGCTGGGAGGATCTGAAGGAAGGACTGGACGGCTGTCTGGCTGCCACTTTTGCCTCACTGGTGCCTTGCATTCGCTAAACCCAGGTCAGAGCTCACTGACGCCCCCCACCCCCTCCCCACACCCCTGGCCATCTGGCTGCTCCCTGGACCCTACCTTCTGACTCACCCTTCTGCATCTGTCCTCCCAACTGACCTCCAGGGACCGCTGCACACCCCTCCATCCCGGACACACAGCTTGCAGCCAAGTCTTTATGAAAGGCAGAGAGCAGAATATGACAACAAGCAGAGAGTGAAGGGGGCGCGGAGGGGAGAGTAAAAGAAAGATGGAAGGAGAGAGGCAGCAGCATGAAGGCTTCAGCTAAAGGCTGACTGAAGCTTAAGTGAGAGGAGTGAGTAATACTAAGAAAAAGAGAGCTGGGACCCGCTCCAGCACTGGCTCTTAGTGTCCAGAGACAATGGAGGTGCAGCCCCACCTAGCTCTCCCCAGCAACTCTCTTCTTCATCTCTGTCCTCCAGGTGGCTCCCTCAAAGTTCTGCCCTCACTCCCCACACCCCCCACAGTAGACAAGAGAGCGCCGGCTCAGGTCTCCCTTCTGCTCCTGTATGTTCCCAAGAAGCTTCATCCTGTTGGCATGGTCTCATCTCTTTCTGTTCACCTGGCCCTATCCACCCTTAGTGTCCCCAGGCCACCCATCAAGGTCAGTCAAGGGAGTGGCCAGATCAGAGCCCTGATGGCTGCCGTGGGTTTGGTTTTGACCTAGAACCCTGCATGGGTGGATGTGTATGCACACGCATGTGTGCATGATGTGCACATGTGTACTCAGGGGGAGTGGAGATGTACTTACAGCTTTGGCCAAAAGGATTTGGGTTTCACAGATCAGGGACGAAGTAGGATCTCTTAGCTGGGGGGCAGTCCAAAGGTATGAATTAAGCTACACCCAGCAGAATCTGTGACTGACTAAATTCCTGTAATTTACTCCTGTATATGTTGTGTGACCTACGATTTCTTACCTGGAAATGAAATAAATTCTTATTGTTGCTGTTACTATTACTGTGGCTTGAAACAGAAGACAGAGCGTTTGATGTGCTAATGGCCCAGGTCAGTAAACAGAGTTACAAGAGACATTCGTGATGAGCCTCCAGAGCTCATCATGTCTCTGGTTAAAGAGGAGAGCATCCCCATCCCGGCTGGCGGCCAGGTGGTTGATGAGGGGCAGAGAGGGATGCTTGGGATGGAGATGTCCTGGTAGCTGGCATGTTGCCTTACCAGGGTCCAGCTGAAGCCCATTATTAACATGAATTCTCTTCCTTCATCATTTTAAAGAGAATTACTTTATTACAGACATGCTATTAAAATAACAGAAAGCCAAAACAAAAATTGCTCCCAATCCCATGCTGAAATCAAATCAATGAAAAATATGCATGATATCCAACAAATATAAAATTCTATCCGTGATGTTACTAGAACACAGAGAATGCACATGGATGTGGCCTGGCAGATGACACTGACTAATCAACAAAGGTTTTCTCAGGCTTGGGCCCAACCATGCTATGCTCGACCAAGGTTTCAGTGACTTTTCAGATGATCTGGCTTCGAAATCATGGAGGAAGGAGATCCAGGCTTAGCCAAACCCCACCTATTCTCATTCTCCTCCCTCATGGTGGTCTATCCCTTTGAAACATTTCCATGTCTCTGTGGGAGGCAGATCTTCTGTTACATTGTGACATGGCCCCTTGATGTTGACGGCAGGGAATGAATGGAGTCTATGCATTTGCCATGGAACAAATGGTGCTTCATCTGTGCTTGTTTGAACATGTGTATGCTTCTGCATTTCAATGATTTCTTCCTTCCTAACCAATCTGCTAAATGCAACATTTACAACCAGTCTCGCATGCATTATTGCAAGGCTGGGGCCTGATCATGTCAAATGAAGGCTGCCAGTTTCCCCTGCCAGAAGCAAGAGGCACTGGGAAAAATGGAAATTGGACAATAGTCTTGTATATACTCCCTGCTCTGTCATGGATGGCCTTCAGCAGGAAACCAATCAACGGAATCAAAAGAACACGGTTTCCTGTTAACATAGAGCGATGCCAAATCCACCAGACATTATTATTTCATGCCCTGTGCCAGTCATTGTCAACCATAGCATAAGTAACAACATATGACTGGGGTTGTGGTTTCAGTGAAATATTCTTTTGCTCTTGGCATGGTACCACACACCTTCATATGCTTTATTGCCCTTTCCCAAACCTAGGGAGGTTTTTTTTTTTTTTTATCTTTGCTTTTCTTTTAAGATTTCTTTTCCCCCAAAGAACTATATCTGGCTGTTTTGCTGCATACCAGCTCTCAAACCCAAGCCAACCGACTCCCAATTCTCAGGCTTTTCTTAAGCAACACTTAAAAAAATATATTATTATTATTATGATGATTGCATCACATAGGGCTGAAATAAACCCACTGTGTATTGGCCTTCAACAATCTTACTTTTTCTTTGAAAATGGCTGGTTCCCTAAGACTGGCTTTAAGAGAGAAAAACCTCTCACATCATATTTTTCTTGTTTTCCAGGCTGATCTTGAAGGTGATGATAGGTCATAAGCCGCAGCCTCTGCAAGGATGTTACAACCCCTGCAGCAGGCGGGAAGTACATGTGTGTTTGGAATGCAACAAAAGGGAAAAGTTACTAGTGTGTTTTGGACAGGATCCCGCATTTTTAACCCTTTCTCTAAACCTAGCGAAAACCCAGTTCCATTAGCTACTCAGAACTTTTCTCCTAAAGTGCCACGGTTAAGGGGAAATGTGAGGAGTCACCTGGATCATCCCTTTTTTTTTCAGACAGTTTTGCCTGGTGGGAAAGAGCTTTGGTAGCAGATGGAGCTGGCTCAGACCCTAACCCCCTCTCTTACTAGATGTGTGACTCTGGGAAAGTTGATAAACTTTCTGATTCTCACATTTCTTCTCTAGAAAATGGAGTAAACACTCTCCAGGGTTGGGGCCCTTTGCTCCCTGCTCTGTCATGGAAGCCTTTAGCGGAAAGTGTACCCCGTAAGTGCTCAATAAACAGCATGACTATTATTAAGAAAGCACTTTGGAAAGTACTGGGTCCCTGCTCCCAATGGTTTTGGGGAGTGACAGGAAGAGGCTGTGGGGTTCAGGGGTGTGGAGCATGTAGGGCCAGGGGCAGAGGAGCTGCTCCATGAGGACTGGGTGCATTATCTCACTTAACTGTCATGAGAATTCTGGGAGAGAGAAATTGGGCAGTCATTATTGTTCCCATTTCACAGGTAGAGACATGGAGGTCCTTGCACACTGCTAGAATTGGCAGAGTCACTACTAGACCCCAGGGCTCCAGAATCCTTGCTAATGTCCCATCTGTACATCACATTTCCTCTCAGAGCTGAGTTAGTTTGTTCTTGGCCTGTCCTCAGTTCCCTGAGGCCCTCTCCCTCCCTGTCCTTTCCAGGAAACGACAAGGTCCCTGCCTTTACCTGCCCGCCCCCTGCCAAGCACACACTCTCACGCACACACTCACTCACTCACTCACTCACTCCTGGGCCTGTGCTGCCTCCTGTGGTCTCCTAGGAGAGTGGTTGCTCACACATGGATAGGACCTAAACTCTGAGGTGATTTGACTGCCTTGTATCACATTTTCTTCCCAGCAAGTCCATCCCTGCAATCTCTCTGTCTCTCCAGAAAGCTTTTCTGAACTGCAAATTTATTACCTGTAGGTTCCTAGATTAACCCATCATCTTTGTGGCTAAACTAGTTTATTACTTGAAAACAGACACAGGTAACTATTGATAAGAGGAAGGTGAGCAGCATTTTGGAGGATGGGGTACTTGGGCTGGAGTGGGTTCTAGTTCAGGGTCCCAGGGAAACAGACTCTCAGATGGAAATTGCTTGGAGGAAGTTTATTGCAGAGGGCGCTCAGGATCAACACGTGTGGGTGGGGTGGAGGGCGGGTGGAAGAAGCAGGACCAAGCAGATGGAGGATTAAACTGTAATGATGGCTGTAGTTATCACTGAGTCTCAGCTAATCCCATAGACAGCTCTGGAGCTAGGGTAGCCCTTCAGAGTTGCCCTGTTTATACCCTGTATTGACCTGGCAATGGGTGCAGGCTGCTGCCAGAGGATGTGACTCTAGTCAAGGTATAATCTAAGGGTAGTTCCTGCAAAGGGACCCAGCTGAGAGCCTTCTCCGGATGTACCTCAGCATCTGGGCAGGGGGAAGGTGAATGAGACTTCAGCCCTGAAGGAAAACTGGATAGAATGCCATCCTATCCACTCTCAGGAGGAAGACAAGGGGCAGTAGGTCAGCTGGGAGCTAGATGCCTGGGGTTTTGAGACTGATGAAAAGACTTTAGAATTAAAGTATTGGGAAAGAGAAGGTAGTTTTTTCAACCTGCAACTGAAACAGCAGAAGAAGACTCAGATAGCTGGTAAAGGATGGAACCTTCCTGCTGTGCCTACTTTCACTCTCCTTAGAACCTGGCCATGCAGCTCATCTTGGGTTTTGGTGTCAAATAAGATTCTGGACCAGTGTTTCTCAAAGTATGCTCTGTGAACCCTATATGTCCAAATTACCCTGGGGAAGGGGCTTTAAAAATATAAATTCCTGGACACCAAATATAACAGAATCTCTGGGGGTGGGACCAGGAATCTGTATTACAAACATCTTCCTTCCCCCACAATTTGATTCTTTTGTACTTTTTTTCTTTTTTTGCGGTACGCGTGCCTCTCACTGCTGTGGCCTCTCCCGTTGCGGAGCACAGGCTCCGGACGCGCAGGCTCAGCGGCCATGGCTCACAGGCCCAGCCTCTCCACAGCATGTGGGATCTTCCCCAACCGGAGCACGAACCCGCGTCCCCTGCATCGGCAGGCGGACTCTCAACCACTGTGCCACCAGGGAAGCCCTTTTGTACTTTTATAGTAGAGCTTATCAACATCTCTGCCACAACTGTCTCTGGAATTGGCAAGGTCTTCAGGGCCCCAAATAAGTATTTTTCATAATATTTGCACAGCTGAGTTATATCACTCTATGGATTTTTCAGATCACTTCCATAGCAGGCTCCAATTGAAGTGGCTGTGTAACTCGTATGTGATTGCCCTAGTAACTACAGCTATTCTACTTACTCTTCTTTGGGGGGACCAAACTATCCTCCCCTCCCCCTCCTCCTGACACAGCCATGGGGCTCAAATTTGAACATCTTTTTGCTTAGAGGACTTCACCTCTCTGGCTACAATCACGGGTTGAGGGATGGGCATCTGCCATGAGCTGGGCCAATTATTGTGGCCCACCTCTGCCCCCAGGGATTGATGCAGAAATATGCCCGTGATTCAAGCTAAGGCAGTTCAAGTCGTTCCCCTAGGATTTTTTTTTCCAAACTAAAGCTGGTATGGGGAGAAAGGAAGAGCCTTTCCCCTCTGCTCCTGAGGCCATGAGTGTGATTCTAATGCTTTCAGTACTCACAGCCAGTGGCGTGGGGAAAGTGGGTTTGGAAGAGCAAAACAGACACCAGCTGAGAGAAGCAGAGGTGAGAGACAGGGTGCATCCTGATGGTGTTTAAGACCTCTGTTCCAGTCACTTCTGGTTTTGTATGGTTTGGTAATGTGAACCAATTACCAGTGTGTTAGTAATGGATTTCCTGGTATTAAGCATGTGAGGGTAGTACATCAGGATGTGATCACATATAAATGTGAAATTATCAGACACATGGGCTGTCTGGGAGGGGGTGGGGGGAGGGATGGAGATGGTAAATAGGTAGTAGAAAGGTCTCCGTTTTCCTCTCACTCCCGCATGGGCATGCAGTAACAACTAAGTACTACATGTATGCGATGTGTTTGTATTCCTATCTCTTGTTGAGCCTAAAAAAAACAAAAACAAAAACAAAACAACATTTCAATCCAGTGTCTCAGGAAGCCAATTGGTGGGAATCAGCCTTTGATATGAAAGCTTCATTGGATCCTTGGATCCATTGCCTTTGTATCTCTTTCAAGAGAGGTCTTTGCATGTTGATTTCTATCTGAGGCTAAAAGTTTTAAGTGTTTTGTCTCTGCATGCAGGTATGTTAGTAGAAAATCTTGTATGACCTTCCCCAAGTCCATCTGTCAGAGAAGGTCCTTGCTGGCCGTGTTATCTTGGCTTCTTCCAACTATCAATCCCAGTGCCAGGGCACATTTCACAAAAGAAGCTCTCTTTTTCATTTCCCTTTGGTATGTCAGGGCTTTAGTTTGAGGATAAGAAGGAATTCTTGCAAAATAGAAAAGCTGAAGTCTATAGTTTAATTGGTTTGGATTGAGAGGAAGAGAGCAAGTACTATTTTGGGGTATACAAGTTTACCCCAAAGAAATTATGCTTCCTTACTGGGCGGGGGGTGGTGTTGGTGGAAGTGGTGGTGGTGATGATGGAGATAGTGGTGATGGTGATGGTAGTGATGGTGACAGTAGTGATGGTGGTAGAAGTGGTGATGGTGGTGGTGAGGTGGATGGTGACCTTTCTCACCAGTTCCTTCCATACCCCAGGCATTATCACTGATGGTTTCTCTTGTTTCTCAGTGTAATGCTTTTCTGCAAAATAAACATTGGGAACATAAGGGACATTAGGTAAAAGCCCACATACAGAGATTCACTCAGTTTTCTCCTGCCCCTTGAGCTAAGTAAAAAGCACCTACCGGGCTTCCCTGGTGGCGCAGTGGTTGAGAGTCCGCCTGCCGATGCAGGGGACATGGGTTCGTGTCCCGGTCCGGGAAGATCCCACATGCCGCGGAGCGGCTGAGCCTGTGAGCCATGGCTGCTGAGCCTGCGTGTCTGGAGCCTGTGCTCCGCAACGGGAGAGGCCACAACAGTGAGAGGCCCGCGTACCGCAAAAAAAAAAAAAAAAAAAGCACCTACCAGTGGCCCATCCCTCTTCCCTGCTTTTAGGGAGAGCATTTAAGAGCTCTTCTCCTCCTCCCCCGCCACTTCCTCCTCCTTCTCTTTCCCCCTCTTCTTCCCTGTCTCCAAATTAATCTTAGCAGGGAGTCCTAAAGCAAATGATCATGTTACAAGTCTAAATGCGATAGCCTGTCATCTTTCATTATTTTTGACATAAACAAAACTGTCAGAATTCTCTGAAACCTGCCTTTGGTTCAGGTTATTCTCTCTGAGGCCAAGAGCGCCATAAGGATTAGGAAAAGGAGGGTTGCTCCAAGGTAATAAAAAGAATGTAATGGAAGATTGGAAAAGATCTCCATTTCCAAACTTGTGTGCGTTTTTAGACCATTGCCTTTAAGGGGAATATTGATTAAGGCTGTAAAATGTTTACATAATTGTGGCATATTTTATAAAATAGAGGTCTGGGGGCGTTTCATTAACCAGATTTCTTTCTTTGACTATTCCCCTGCAATTTCCTTGAATATTTAGGTTTGATATGCAGTTAAAGAATAAATCGCCTGGCTTGTTTCCTGGAGATTCGTGCCTTCTGTGGACCGAGCTGCTGAAGACAGGCAGAGAATGTTTCTATATGGAAGAATAATACCCAACTATTGGAGTTGCCGATTAGGGCTCTGAGCTAGTGGGCCAGCACTTCAGGCACACACACACACAAATGTTTTGGAAAAGTTTCTTATTCTTCGCATGCTTTGAACATGGATCTCCCTGCCAGTGATCCTGGGATGAGCTGAGTGTAAATGAATGCAAGTATCTATTCATCAGAGGCTGTTTATCTTTTTCTGGCCCCTCATTCAAAGCAGCCACAGTTTTCTGAAAGAGCCACACAGACCACACTCCAAAGTAGAGAATTATTTGGTTCAGAGTGGGGAACGCTGAGGCCATGGTCTCGGTTTGGGGGCGTTTCAGAACTTTAATATTTTGGTAACCCCTGCTCTATAAATCATTGAATTACATCAAGTCTATTTAAAACCCCTCTGGGCAGCTGTTTAAAATGCTGTCACTGCAGTAAGCAATGTCCTCAGAGTCACATGGCAGGTTGGGGCTGAAAAGGGGATGGGTTTTGTTTGTGTTTCTTTAACTCCAGTTAGGTTTACCCTCTGACTCTCCACTTCTGCGAATAGTCCCTCCATTTCCAGTTATTTCAAAGTCAGGATACGAAGGCCACTGAGTCCATCAGGGTTAAGCCTTCCCATCAGAGCAAATTCTTTTTCCTTACATTCTTCAAGCCATTTAGTGAAACTACCACAAATTGTTAACTTCAGATTAATATGTTTAATAAGTGAAATCTGGACTATTTCAAGAAGGCAGGCAGTTTGGAGGATTGGTTGCAGCTGAGCGATCCCGTGGCTTTTCCTAGGTCATGGCTGGGGGTTGAGACCACCTGTATAGCACCTGTGGGCAACTCGGGCCTAATGACCCCAGGGAGCCTAATGACCTAGGGAGCCCTGCTCTGCCAGCCCTGCCCTCTGGCCTCCCCATTTTCTCTGGGGTCTGACAATGCAGGGGGTATTAGGAGGCCAGATCTGAGGGCGGGGGTGGGGGGGGTGGGCAGACAGCCCGGAGTGAGGCCTCCGGCTTCCCTGTCCGAATGCTGTATGTAATAGGTGGACTGCCTGCCTCTGCTCGGGTTCCAAGCCCCTGGGAGAGAAGGCTGCTGCGGCTGTCTTGTTCACAGTCACACCCGGGCCTGCCTTACCCAAGCATGTGCCGGAATGCATGCACACACAAGAGAGGGAAGTTTAGCTTCAGTGAACTTATTCAGAATGTTTCAATCAGAAAAATTGAAATTAAAAATCAAATATGCCGGGCTTCCCTGGTGGTGCAGTGGTTGGGGGTCCGCCTGCCGATGCAGGGGACGCGGGTTTGTGCCCCGGTCTGGGAGGATCCCACATGCCACGGAGCGGCTGGGCCTGTGAGCCATGGCCGCTGAGCCTGATCGTCCAGAGCCTGTGCTCTGCAATGGGAGAGGCCACAGCAGTGAGAGGCCCGCATACTGAAAAAAAAAAAAAAAATCAAATATGCCATCAATTTCATCAGACTTATAAAAATGTTGAAATCTAAAAAAAAAAAAAAAATCAAATTACACATGGGGTGTGTGTGTGCTGGGCGGACATTACCGTTTCAGAGTCTGGGCCCTCCCATGGTCTTAGTCCTTCCCTGGCACACGGTAGGTGCTTAATAAAGTTGTTGAATCAGTGCATGAATCCAAGTTAAGAGCAGGGCTTTGGAGTCAAGATCTGAGTCTGAATCTCAACACCGCACTTACTAGCAGTGCGAGCCTGAGCAGGTTACTTAACCCTTTTGAGCTTCAGTTTAAGTTGTTGGGAGGTTTAAGTGAGATAAAGCATGCAATATATTATCCAGTTGATCCTTGAACAGCCAGGGTTAGGGGCCCCAACCATCTCTGTGCAGTGGAAAATAGGCCTATACCTTTACCCTCCGTATCCACGGTTCCACATCCACGGTTCCGCATCCACGGGTTCAACCCACCATGGATCCCGTAGTACTGCAGAAGGTATTAACTGAAAAAAAGTCCACAAAGAGGCAGACCCGCACCCACTCAGTTCAAACCCGTGTTTCCAAAGGTCAGCTGTGTATGCGATCTATATTAAAATGAATGGCATCTATCATATATATTCTACTCCCCATTGCATCTGTCCCAAGGGCACCCAGAGTGGGCCTGTCCGAGGAACAAGAGCCTCTGCCTTTGCCAGCTGAGGAGAGGAGTACAGGGCTCAGCTTTCTCTGCGGGTCCAGGGCGGGGAGGGGAAGAAGGCAGGGCCGCCGGCTTTGGCTTTGGCGGGGAAGCCCTGGCCTGCTCGCCACCCTCGGCGCAGGGGCGTCCAAGTCCCGGTCTCCGCTGCGCGTCTGGAATCCTCCGGGGCCATGGGGCTGCAGGGACACCTCCACTCCCAGGCATTAGTGCATTTTGAACAGAAAAAACCCCAGCAGTACACAAAACAAAACCAGCAGCAGCCGAGGGGAATGTGATTCAAAGACGATCTGCTTATTCTGAGCCAACCCAAATGAGGGGCGGCGACTCCCAGCCTTCCCCGCACCCTGCAAGGCCCAAGAAATACCCGAGGGCCCTTCGGAAGGGGAGGCCGCGTGCCTGTGTTTGGGAAGCCCAGCAGGTGTCCCCAACTAGCCTGTTTCTGGCTCTGACCTTGCAGAGATTTCTCACTAGGTCAATGTTTCTTTAAAAAACAGTAACAGTGAAGCCCTTAATTCGTTTTTGTTCTTTTGTTTGTTTTTGGGTTTTTTGTTGTTGTTGTTTGTGGGGTTTTTTTTTTTTTTTGCAAAATTCCTTCAGTTTATGGAAAAGGCAGTCAAAGGGGGGAATGTGCTCTGGTCCCCTAAAAGGTATTGTCGTTCCCTGAGAGGAGCCCTGAGAGGGGAGAGGCCTTTCCCTTCCGGCTGAGCCTGCCCCCAGATGCTTCCTTGATAGAGGAGGCTCTGCACTGGAAATGTTGCCTCTCTGGAAAGAGGGTTTTATTTCCTACTGTGGGGGCCGCATTTTCCTCCCTCCCTCCCTTCTCTCCTCTCCTTGCTTCTTCCCTCCTCCTTTCCTCCCTTCCTTTTCGGTTGAGAGTTTGTTATTCATTTTCTCTCTCTGTCTCTCTCTGTCTGTGTCTTTGTCTTTCTTTCCATGGGGAGAGCAGGGATTTGTTCAAATCTCATCTTCATTGGTTACTAGCTTTGTGACCTTGGATACCATTTAGCCTTTCTAAGCCTCCACTTCTTTACGAGAAAAATGGAGTTAATAGTGTCCAAGGTATGAGATTGCTGGGCTGATAAAATATATTAACTGTAATCATTGCTCACCACAGAGAATACACTCAGTAGGGACAGGTTTAATAACAAGTGCTGCTTTCCTGAAAAAATCTGCTTTGATAATCCCCCCACCCCGACTCTCTATCCTTTAAGAAAACTTTAGTTAACAGGTTCCAGCCTCTGGGATCTTAGATCAAGCAGATCTTCAAGGTCAACTTAAATACTCATATCATTTCCCGAAAAGAGAGACCAGTGGTTTCTCTCCCACCTGGACATCTGCTTCAGCTTCTACATAATCTTGTCTACCTTCACTCTTGCCCCACTTCAGTCCACTCTGCAGCAGCCAAAGTGGCCTTTCAAAAACAGAAATTCAAAGCAGTACAAAACAAACAAACATGTCTGAAATCCCAGATCATATCACCCCCTTTCTGGAAATGCTTCAATGGTTACCCGTTATACTTAAAACAAAATCTAAACTGCATTCTCTAGACAAAGACCTGTGCTGGCCCTCTGCAGACTGTCCCCCACCACTCTCTCTCCCTCTGTATTTCAGCTATGTGACCACCTTTCTGACCTTTGCATTCTCTGATGGTTTTAAACTCTCTACTGCCTTAAGGCTCTGCACTCACTGTTCCCTGGACGATTGACTCTTTCAGCTCAAATGTCACCTCCTCAGAGATGCCATACCACTACCTGATCTAAAGTAGCACTCGTACCCCACCCTCAGTTATCCTCTACTTACATCACCTTGTTTATTTCCATAGCACTGTTATTAATTATTTATTCGTCCATTGATTGAATCAATGGCCCTGTAATTTAGAAGGAGGAAACAACTTGTAAACAATCAGCTCAAGCCAAAGGACCACGGAAACAAATGCAATAGCTTTCAAAGCAAGGAGAGAGAGTCACCGATTAACCAATCTCTAAAATCAAAACAACAGAAAAGATCATTCTTAATAGGAAGCCTGAGTCTGTGCCCTGTGGTCAGAGCTTGGGTGGATGTAATTCTGCCCCAGAAAAACTACCTAAGGACTCACAAAAGAGTGAGAAAATCTGACTTCCCTTCAGTATGAAAAAATGTCCCCAAGCAGCTTCGATGAAAGTAGGAAGAGAGAATGAGTTAATTATTGTAATTATGATAATTTCTTCTGTATTCGATACTTACTTGACTAGGTCTGTTAAGAGAATTAGCTTTTTCTGGCTTACTCATTTTTTCCCTCAGGCCTTACCAATGGGCATTATTTTCTTAACTTAAAAGAACTCTTTGGTTTCCATAGAGAAAATTCTGGAAACAAAATATACTAAGCAATTGAGTCTGAATTTTTTGAAGCCCTATCTCTTTCTGATGTGCCTGGCCTGGGTTGTTGAGAGGCTGTTGGTTTTGATGGCTTTGGGAGTTTATTGAACTACTGCAGATTATATAAATTATATTTTTCCTGAGTAATTTTGATCAAATAAACTTTTTCCCTAGTTCTTTCCCGCTTAGTTTACATGCTCACATGTATTCCAGAAAAATTTAATCCACATGGTTAGATTTATTTATGCTCAGCTCATCCCAAGATCACTGGCAGGGGGATCCATGTTCAGAGTATTTGGAGAATAAGAAACTTTTCCTAAAACATTTTGTGTGTGTGTGCCTGAAATGATAGCGCATTAGCTCAGAGCCCTAAATAGGCAAATCCAATAGTTAGATATTATTCTGACGTGTGAAATAGGAAGATCTTAAGCAGTGGATGATACAATTCCATATTATTTGAATTTATTTTAAAATAAGTGATTTCTATTTACCTATTGGCATTTCAGGATTTTCCCTTCTCTATTCAAATCCCAAGTGAATATTTCCAGACCAAATTAATTTTCCTATGTGAAAAGCCATGTCAGTAAGAGAAAATAGCTAGCCATGTGGTTTGAGGCAAGTTAACCTAACTGTGCTGAGCCTAGGTTTCCTCATCTGTTCAACAGGGTTAGAGACGTCCAATCTGCAGAGTTGTTGTGAGGATTAGACATAATGTCGGTAAAGCTCCTAGAATAATGTATGACTTGTAGTAGAGTTTTAACAAGGGGCAAATGGTCCTATCTATCTAGCCTTTAGTAACATTTTTGATGAAGTTCTATATGACACTATCATCACTAAGATGGTTATAGGGTGTGTGTGGACCAGAGTGGGCAGAAAGGAATGTCCAGAGTGACCAGATGACCAAGGCAAGTGGCTTTCAGAAGGACTTCTTCTAGAGAAGCTGGCCCAGATGGTTAGACAACCAGACACCACTAAGCTCAGCATCCTTCCTAGCCCACATCTACAGCAGATGGTCAGTGGGTCATTTGTCCAAAACCAACCAAGTGTTGATGAGAGTCATGATGGCTTTGGGGCCACACATTGGAGGGTATTATCATAAGTAATGCCCTGTGGACCGCATGACTTTTGTGTACATGACCTTTGGAACTTTACCTTCCCTCCTCTTTAGAATGTTAGCTTTTTGCAATATAGCTCAGTGAGGAGGACAACTGCTTCTAAAATGGGATCTAACAGACTCTCTTTGCCCCAGCACAGATCTAAAAGGGCAGTTCACACATGAAGCCACCCATGAGCATGAGGTGTCTCCAGGTCTTATGATCTGCAGACCACAGTTATGTTCTTCACCAAGAATGGGAGTATTTACAGGAAACAGGGAAAGGCAAGGGAAGCCATACTCAGCAATCATGGGAAAGATGGTGTCAGATGGCAGGGCAAACCACTGTAGTAACCTCCAGAAGTAATTATGGACATCTGGATTGATGAAAAGAACTGAAGGATGGCAGGCATTCTGCATTTGGGACTGGGTTTTCCCAAAGGAAGATAAATGGAAAAAACATGTTTGCTTTAACTGCTGACTCATGGTACAAAGTTTTAATTCAGAGACTTTAATTGAAAATGCAGCAAGAATGTAAAAGATTTACATGCAAAATATTTTAGTACATTGGCAAGACATTAATTATAAAACCAGATGGTCATGGTAGAAAAATCAACCAAGAGGCCTTTATTTTTCTTTTGTTTTCTTAGCAGGAAACATTTTTACTTTACAAATTTCAGAATTCGATTTTATATATAAGCAAGACTGCCTTTCTATTAAGATTAATATAAAGAGTGATTGTCTGGTGTTCCAAAATATTAAAAAAAGAAAAACAAGAATCATCATTATAGAAACCTGGAATATGAAAGCATTCTTGTGATAGAAGCTTCATGATCAAGACACTGGTTCTTTTTCCCCAGAGGCCAGTCTAATGAGACCATATTTCTCGGCTCCTATTAACCGTGACTGCTGTCTCAGTCAGGGGTCATTTGTTTGCAACAGAAGGTTGGAACAGAACTGCCTGAAATTAGCTCAGAAAGGAGAGTTTATTGTGAGGATACAGCAGACTTTCACTCTCAGAAAAACTCACGTTCAGGAGATATAACTGGTTAAGAAAGTTCATCTGATAATCTATCTCTCCATCTTTATCTTAAGGCACAAGGCATCTTCTTGTTGCTTCCCTCTGCACACCTGCTCCAAGATAACCACATTTGTTCCCCAGGCTGGCTTTTCCTGCTTGGTGAATAACAGGTCCACCATGGCTGCCAATCTGAGTTTAAATCTACCATCTTTTTCTTTGTTTACTATTTGTCCCATCTGTTTTCATTTTCCTCTTTTTCTTCATTCTTATCTGCTGCTCTCTCTTACATTAATTTAGTATTTTAAAAATTATTCCATTTCTGCTATTAGCTTCTTGATTATACATTTTTAAATTATTCTTTTTGTGGTTACCACAGAGATGACAAACATGCATCCCTGACTTATTAGACTGTACTATAAATTAATACTGTTAATAATACCGTTAATACTTCTTGGACAATGGAACAACCTTACAACATTTAAGCCAATTTTCCTGTTTGGGCTATTGTTATTGTTGTCATGTGTTTTAATTCTACATACTTTTAATCCCACAAAGCATTATTTTTGTTGTTTTAAACAGTCAATTTTCATTATGTTTCACCCACATGTTTACCTTTTCCATTTCTCTACATTCCTTCCTGTATTACTACGTTTCCGTCTGCGATTATATTCCTTCTGCCTAAATAACGTCCTTTAGTATTTCTTCTAAGTAAATATCTGCTGCCAACACATCCTCCTGGTTTCTGTCTGAGAGTTTTTATTTCAAACTTTGCTCTGTGATCTGCCTGTGAGTTTTTCTTCTTCTTATGGCACTTTTTTTCTGCCCAAATTTACACAAAAAATTGGGTTTCCCAGCTTCAAAGATACACTACAATAGTTATGAGACGTCTTTATAGTTTATGATTTGAAGCTATGTCTTTTTTTCAAAAGGGAGGATTCAAAGTGCATTTTATAACTCAAAACCTATGATGTGTCAGGTCTTGAAGGCCTACCACGTGTCAGGCAATGTGCTAGTCACTGGGAATTTAAGATCAAATAAGATGTGAACTTGTTTTCTAACCCCTCAGTCTTGTAGGAAAGACAGGCAAACAAATGTTACATCATGTGTGATAAGTCCTGTGATAGAATTATGCATAGGTTATTTTAGGAGCCAAAGGATGAACACCCCAATCAGAATCAGGGAATATTCCCCAGGACAGACACCTGACCTTGGATTGAATTTTAAACGAGTAGAAGTTTTTAGATCCACGTATCAGCTAAGAGTTATTTGGCAGCAAGTAACAGAATATCTGACTAACAGTGGCTTAGATGAGAAGTCTAGAGGCCTTTGACATTGATTTCAGCTGTTCATTTGAGCTCTTTATTCTTCTGCTCTGCCATCCTTGGTGTGATGGCTTTTCATCCTCATGTTTTATGGTCTCGTGATTTCAACATGGCTGCCACAGATCCAAAAATAGCATCCCTGTTGAAGGTGGGAAAAAGAAGGAGGGACAGCACCAGCCGTATCTGTCACTTACCTAGAAGTTCCACGGCAGACATTCATTTGCATCTCATTGGCCAGAAGTGGGTCATGTGGCCACTTCGAAGTGCAAGGAAGCTGGCAAAGGAGGATCT
This sequence comes from Monodon monoceros, assembly GCF_005190385.1. Taxonomy (NCBI): domain Eukaryota; kingdom Metazoa; phylum Chordata; class Mammalia; order Artiodactyla; family Monodontidae; genus Monodon; species Monodon monoceros. The sequence continues at coordinate 134,418,216 of NW_021703778.1, forward strand.
GGCTTTCAAGCCTCTGGGGAGGGAGGTTACCTGGAGAAGAGTGCTGGGAAGGGCTGTTGGATTAGTCAACTGCAGTGTCTGCCACAAATCTAAGGTGGAGAACAAATATATAAAAGTTTGGAGTTGTAAAAATTTATGCACATTTGAAGAACAGCAAATAGCTCTGGAACCAATGGGGAGGCTAGAAGGAGAGACAGTGGCCACAACACAAGGTGTCTTGTGGGCTAAAGAGTCAGGCCATGAAGAGCAACAGAGGGTCTCAAGTACAGAAGGGAAATGATCAGAGTTTTTTTTAAAGATTGCTATGGTGGCATGTTGAAGTTGGCCTGGGATTGGTCCAGAGTGGAGTCAAGGGGGATAATTAGGAAGCTACTGCAGTAATCTAGGTAAGAAGGGACAAGAGGTAACTGTGGAGATAAAGATTTGACAATGAATTATAGCTATATTTGAAACAATAGTTATTACAAGGTAGTATGTATAGTTAAGAGTTTGGGTTTTGGAGTAAGACATAACTGGGTTCAAATCTGCTCTGTCATTTCCTAGATGTTCAACTCTGGACTTATTACTGAACCTCTAGAAATCTCTTTCCTCAATTGTAAAATAGGGGCACAAGGAGGACAGTATCCACTTTATAGGGTTAAATGGTATAATATAGTGGCTTGTTAATTCAGGCTAACATTCAGTTATTTCTCTATACTTATATGTGAATATACTCACACATTCATATAGATGCAAATATTGAATGAAAAGAATAGATCTAGGATGACCCCAGGTTTCAGGCTCCAGTGACTAGGAGGATGATGGTCAGTGAGATGAGGAATATTAGAGGAGGAATGTGTTTGAAGGAAAGAAGTGTGAGTTCAGTATTGGAAACATTTGAGTTTAAGGTAATTTAGGAACATTCAAATGGCCTAGGCCATTGGGCACGTGGTGCTTTAGCAGAGAGAATTTGACCATGAATAGATAGTTGAGCGTCATCACATTGTAGGTTATAGTTGGAGTTGGATTGAGGTCACTCAAGTATCCGAATATAGAAGAAGAAAAGCAGAGGTCATCAGTGAAGAATGTGAGGCAGGGAGAGTAGCTGGGAAGACGACTGAAAGGTGTGGCTGGAAAGTGGAAGAAAGACCAGGAGCATCACAATGGACAAGGGAAGGAACAACCAAATGCATTGAACGGTGCAGAAATTCCCAATCCTGGCTTTCATCATCACAGGTCCTAGGAAGCCTCTGTGAGAGCGTAGTTAGCAGAGCAGTAGAGACTGAAGCCACACGACATGGGTTGGAGAGTGAACGGGAAGTGAGAAAGTAGAAACAGGGCAACTAGGGAGTTATTTCCAGAAACTTGTCTCTGACCAAAATGGAGCAGTTGGACAATAGCTGGAGTGAGGGAACGTCAAGGAATGGCATTTCAGTCTGCTCGGGCTGCCATAACAGACTACAGCCGACTGGGTGGCTGAAACCACAAAAAAATCTATTTTCTCTGGAGGCTAGAAGTCTGTGATCAAGTTGCCAACAAGGTCTGTTTCTGGTGAGAGCTCTCTTCCTGGCTTGTGGTTGGCTGCCTTCTTGCTGTCCTCACATGGCCTTTGCTCAGTGTGTCCTATGGAGAGAGGGAGATTAGGATCAGGGCCCTACCCTTAGGACCTCATTTAACCTTAATGACTTCCTTCGAGGCCCCATCTCTAAATACAGCCATGCTAGGGGTTAGGACTTCAACATATGAATTTTGAGGGGATACACATATTCAGTCCCTAGCAGATGGGTTTTACGAAAAAGATAGAAAGGATATTTTTTTGAGCTGGGGTTGAAGAACCAGTCAGGAGAGCATTATTAAAGATACAGAAGAGGGGACCTGGGCTATTGGAACGATGACCATGAAAAGCCAAAGCAGAGCCTTGATTCACAGAGGGAAGGGAAAAGTGTTGGTGCCAGTGGAGATGAACACCTGCAGGGGTCCTGGGAGGAAATTCCAGCCTGATGTAGGAGGCAGAGTCATCCAAGAACACGGGAGAGTCAGGAGTAAGGGCCTGGAGAAGGAAGGTGATTGCTGAAGGCCCAGCTGTGCTTGGAGACCATGGATTGATAAAGGCTGAGTCTTCCCAGTTGGGTGATGATGTCTAGTTTAGGTAACCATCTGACCCACACTTGAGGTTGCTAATCTGCTCAACTATTACTGCCATTTTGTATCAGCTGTCATCTAGAGACAGCAGATTGAAGCTTGAGTTGAAATTCTTGCTTTTGAGTCCAGAAGTACAGGATGGAAAAATACGGTAGCAGACCACTGTCAACTAAAAGGGAACGTTAGGTGACGAGGCTATGAGAGTTAATGGAGCTGGTGGCATTTTTGGCTGCATTGGTACAAATACAATATCTACACCAAAGAAGGTGAAAGTCTATCTCCAATCTGTGCCCGTCAGGTTATTCTGGAGAATTTTGAGCACCACATGTGAGAAGAACATAAATTGCGCTGTAGTCGCCCAGAACATCGGACAGGACTCATGCCTTGCCACGTGACACGTGGGCACAGCTACTAGGGGACTCTTAGCCTGAAGAGAAGATTCAGCAGTAGTAAAGTAATTGTTGATTTAATCAGTCTATTTATCTTGTCCTTTTTTTTTTTTTTTTTTTTTTTGCGGTACGCGGGCCTCTCACTGTTGTGGTCTCTCCCATTGCGGAGCACAGGCTCCGGACGCGCAGGCTCAGCGGCCATGGCTCACGGGCCCAGCCGCTCCGCGGCATGTGGGATCCTCCCGGACCGGGGCACGAACCCGTGTCCCCTGCATCGGCAGGCGGACTCTCAACCACTGCGCCACCAGGGAAGCCCTATCTTGTCTTTTATGTGCTCTCACTTCAAGAGGTTTCTCACCTGCTGGTTCATTGCTTCCCTCTGACTTCCCCAGTGAATAGGGACATTATTAGCCAGATTTCACAGACGGGGACATTGAGGCACCTAGAGGAGAAAGACAGGAGACAGCCTAGGTACCCAGCATCCACCAACTTGCTCCTTAAACCATCTCACTCTTGACTTTCATAACAAATGTTTTTCTCTGTCTCCTCCCATAAAAATCCTCCCGTCCTTCAGAACCCAGCTGAAGTTTCCCTCCAAAGAAGCTTTCTTGGCATCATTGAGCCTTCACTGATAACTGCCTCCTCTGAAATTTGACAGTATTCAAAACATCTTACTAAGCTTCTAAACAATATAAATCGACACCTGTTGCTAGAGTCCATAGTACTTGATTATATATTATTTCATGTTATTCACTCTTGTTTCATACATGTTTGTCACCTCTCTCGGGATTATGTTTTATTCTTTGTTCTTATCTCTCATAGAGCCCAGCCCAGCGCTGAGCTCTGAACAGGTGCTCAGTATAAAGCCTTTGCTCCATAGGGGATAGTACTGCCATCTTCTGAGGCTGTCCACTCTACACACATCCTTGGAAAGGTAGTCTGAAACAAAGAACAGTCATTGTCTCTGCTTGCGAGTTTGCAGAAATGTGAGGCACCAAGTGGAGAACTGTCTCCCAGTGATAGGTCATTCTCAACTATTCCCAAGTATTGACATTTTAGCAGCTAGTAAGAGTTGCCAGTTATCTCCTTAACCTTCTTCTGATCAATAAAGTACATCATCAAAACTGGGATCCCCGGAAATTTAAAGTGATTGTTTTGTTTTTAAAATATGGTCTGCAGATATTTTTATTTTTCCTGAATCAATCCTTGAAAAACAAAGTTATTCATGACTGATTTGAAGCATCTATTTTTCCATTTTAAGTTTTACTTTTGTGCAGCTTCTGTTTCTGAGATCTCGTGTATTTGATGGCAGTGCTTTCGATTTTCTTTGCATCAGCTAGTCCACTGGCTGTTTATTCAACAATCCTATTGCACTGAGCACACGATCCTTCATAATGTAGCCTCAACCTCATCCAAACTCATTCACTCATGTAACTTCTGCCCCAGCCTAATTCTGGAATCATCTCAAAGACGACTTGCTCCTCCATACCTCTATGCCTTTGTGTGTGCCATTCCCTCTGCTGGAAAGCTTGCCCTATCTTTTTTGTGAAGGTAAACTCCTACTTGCCCTTCAAAGCCAGACTCAAGCTTTGCCTCCACTGTAGAGCATTCGCTGTGTTCCCTAAGCAGAATTACTGGCGTCTTCCTTTGTGATCTTTGTTTATCTCTATGATGGCACTTCCTATATTGCACTGTAATTATCTATTTACACAACAATCTCAATCAGTCCGAGGGCAGGAACCATGTCTCTGTATTCCTAGTGCCAAACATAGCAGATGTTCAAGAAATTTTGTCTTTGAATGAATGAATACATTAGACTTCTTGGTCACAAGCAACTGAAATAGCCTCTGATGATCTCAAGAAAAAAAATAAAGAATTTTTTGGATGGCTACTGGGGACAGATCAATGAAGGGCTGGAAGACCGGGTTTAGAAAATGGGCAGGACACAAGGGGAGCCCAAGAGGGCAGATCAGCAGGGACAAATAAATTCTAATTGCCACTAATATCCTTGTATCCCTCCCATTGGATTCTCAGGCTGGGGAGAGTATTCCATTGGCTATGTGCCACATCACACTTTGTCTGCTCACTCCGTGGACAGACTGGGATGTGGTCACCTATCGATGTCAGCTTGCAAGGCTGGGGGTTGGGTAGGCACTATTCCCACCAAAATTACACATGTTGGGGAAAAGCAACTTTGAAAGGAAACTGGGATGTTATCAGAAGGGGAATGAAGTATGTCTAACCAAAAAAAAAAAAAAAAAAAAAAAGAGTGACAAGTGTCTATTACTATAATGAGACTTTGTGGAAAAGGAGACTATGTGATTTAAAAATCAATTTAATATTGGATGGTTTGCTTACCAGCAAAATCACTCATGACATTTAGCACCTTTCTTTATTTTCCTTGATGAGCTCAGACTTCTTGCATACATTTCATAATGTGTTATGTATCCCCTGGATATCTGATTTACTAACTTGAGCTTAATGATTGGACTCAGTACAAAAAGAGAGCTTGCAAACTTTGCCTGTGGCTGTCCAGCCGTCAAGGAACTAAGCTCTTTTGCTCCCTGGAGAAGCTAAAAATTCTAAAATGAAGTGCCCTCTGCTCCGGTTTCTGCTTTTCAGCATTTCTCTTCTGCTTTCACATACTTTTGCTGTTTTAAAATTAAATCTAAGAAACTCATTCCATATTTTTCACCATCTGCTTTTGAAAGTGAATGTTATGGATTTATGGTTTTGTGTTCTTTGATGTTAGAGTAGCAAACTATGCTCGCTTCACTTGTTTTCATTTCATTTTTTTTAACATCTATGAAGCTTTGATAATTTGATTTATTAAAACACCACAGTCAGTGTAGGGGAACTGACACCGTTTGCATTGTTGGAAAACGTCGTGAAACATCAGGCGCTAGTTCCCTACAGAGAGCTTAGGTCTGTTATGATGTACCCCTCCTCTTTGGTCTTCAGGGAAGTCTGGCATTAAGCAAAATTTCAAGCTACACCCCAAGGATATTCATTCCTAGGACATTTCAAGATTTTTGGATTGGCTCCCACCCTCCTAATTTTTTTAAATAAATTTATTTATTTAAAAAAATTTTTTTGGCTGCGTTGCACCTTCGTTGCTGTGCGTGGGCTTCTCTAGTTGTGGCGAATGGAGGCTACTCTTCGTTGTGGTGCGCGGGCTTCTCATTGCGGTGGCTTCTCTTGTGGATCATGGGCTCTAGGCACGCGGGCTTCAGTAGTTGTGGCACGTGGGCTCAGTAGTTGTGGCTCGTGGGCTCTAGAGCACAGGCTCAGTCGTTGTGACACACAGGTTTAGTTGCTCCACGGCACGTGGAATCTTCCAGAACCAGGGATTGAACCCATGTCCCCTGCATTGGCAGGCAGATTCTTGACCACTGAGCCACCAGGGAAGTCCCCACCCTCCTAATTTTGATGTTATACTTGCTAAGATATTCAGAATAATCAGTTAGTTTTTCTTATTAAGAAACAAAAATGCTCCTTCCTGTTTCCTGTATTGTAGATCTGATGTATTAAAATTTGCATTTTATATAGTATCCCTTTAAATGTATTAAGGGGGAAAAGGGGTGCAGAGGGGAGAGAGAGAGAGAGAATACAGGATAACTTTACCCTGAGTGGAAAGCCTGGATAAGCAGACTACCAGAAGAGCTTAAAACCATATAAAAAAAGTCAGGGCTGGAAGAGCGCCTAGATATATTCATTGCAATTCCCTCCACAGTGGGAGGGGCTTCAAGGAAAGGAACCATTACGTGCTACTATTTAATGAATGTGTGTGTGTTTGTGTGTGTGTGTGTGTGTGTGTGTGTTTGTGTGTGTGTGTGTGTGTAGGGGGTCTATTATTAGGCTAGGACAGGGACTCTTTTAGGTATCTGAGGAATGGAAAAAAGCCAGGTCACATGGGGACCAGAACTGCAAAGCCAGAAACCAGGGGCTCGCTCTCTCTCTCTCTCTCTGCATCTGTAGGGAATTGTACAATCTCTTCTCAAAATTGGTCATTCAACACACAGTATGATATAGGCTATTATAAGTTTCTTTCCCTAACAAGAAAATAGGCACTTAGACATGTCAGGAGATTTAAAAAGAAAGTCATGGTCTAAAAATGAAGCAAATTAAACTCTGGCATGATTTTGAACTGATGGAGTATCAAGAGAGAGAGAATCCATTCAACCTTGGTATTAGGAATAGTCTCCTTAGCATGACACAGGTTTAATAACATAAGAGCTACACACCTTTCTAATGGGTCCATTCACACTACCAAAATAATAATAATAATTAATTTTTATTTAAATTCTTACTAGGTGACAGGCACTGTGCTAAGTGCTTTTGATAATTCCATTTAATTTTCAAACCCTATGGGGTAGGTATTATTATTCCAAGTTTTTCAGATGAATAATTGAGGCACAGAGGAGTTTAGTAACTATACTAAGTCACACAGCTCTTACGTGGCAGAGCTATTCTAAGCCACATGCTTTACCTCTATGACATATATTTTTCTGGCTAGGCTATATTATCCCAATCAGGAATAAGTGATATTTACACAATCATTATAAATGCTCTTTTGATTTTTAAAAGAATTATTCTATAGATAAAGCATGTAAGACTTGATTATGATTATAAAAGAGAATGCAAACATTATTGACCTTGGAACATAATAGTACAGAAGGAAGTTAGGGGAAAGAGGGAGAAAGAGAAGGGAAAAGAGCATGTATTTCTTCGCATCAAAAGAGCAGTATTTTTAAAGTTATAAAAAATAGCTAATAGGAGTAAAAATAAAAATAAGTTAAAAGTTGGAAGCAGGTTGAATATAACTGAGCCAAATTTTTTATTTTTAAAAGTGGTACTCAATAAATTCTTCTTGAAGTTGATAAATCAGGAAACAGCATAAACATGTTATTCCAGTTATGTGGATGACTACAGAAAACAAAAAACTATAAACAGATGAAAAACTGTTACCTGTGAAAAGTGGGGATCTTGGAATGAGATTTTTACTTTTTATTTTATACCTTTCCATTTAAATGATTATTTCCATGTGCACATATTATGTTTTATAATAAGAACCATGCCCATACAATGCATTTCAGCAAGTCAACATCTAGGTTTCCATCCCAGGAAAATGCTCATCGTGTAGATACATAAGTGGCTTGCAGTGAAATTCCAAAGTCTGGAAATACAGTCCCTGTAGGGCGTGATGAGCACTGTTGCCCCAGTGGTCTGGGGTTCCTTTATATAGATCTGAATGCCTTTAAACCCTCACCTATCCCAACATACAGCCCAGAGATGGGAGAAAACAAGAACCCTTCTGCCTGAATTTCTTACCCTCTTTTTTCTTTTACGTTTACTTCCAGGTGAGAAGGCGTAGTAGGTTCCACTTCCTCTTCTGATCTGATCTGTGTCTCATCCTGATTCCGGGAGACAATAAGCCACATGGCTTGGCCTTATTAGTACATGGGGTGCAGGAAGGGAAAGCAACCTACCGAAAAGAATGCACAATATTAGGAGGTATTTCAAAAGTATTATCTCCCTTACCTATATATAAAAATGCATAAGAAAAGGTCTGCAAGGATACAGACCACTGCAATGGCAGTGGGCACCACTGGGGAGAGGAGTGGGGGAGGGGAGAATGTATTCATGTATGTCATGGCTTGTTGACTGTTTTGGTTATTTTGGTACTGTGGATATTTCAGTGCTTTCATATGTTTTTTCCATTTTAATCATCACAATAGCGAGTTTAGTTTTAGTCTCTACTTACTTTTAAAAAAATTAATAGACTTTATATTTTACAGCAGTTTTAGGTTTACAGAAAAATTGAGTGGAAGGTACGTGGAGTTCCCATATACCTACCCTCACCTCCCTTCCCAATTTCTCCTATTACTAACATCTTGCATTAGTGTGGTACTTTTGCTACAATTGATGAGCCAATATTAATACATTATTATTAACTAAAATGCATAGTTTACATTAGTGTTCACTCTTATGTTGCACATTCTGTGGGTTTTGACAAATGTATCATAACATATACCCACCATTAGGACATCGTACAGAATAGTTTCACTTTCTTGAAAATCCCATATACTCCACCTATTCATTCCTCCCTGTAATTGATTTTTTAAAAATCTGTGATAGTCCTGATTCCCATGCTTGCCCTGCTGGCTGTTCCCGCTTGCTCAAGAAGTGAAACCCAGTCCACTGCACCTGTTCTTTTCGTTACTGACTCTGCTCTCTGTGATAATAGCATCATGAGTGGTCTTCAAGCACCTCACATCCTGCCACTACCGCCACTTGTCAGGGGAAAACCCAGACAGGATGAGATCCACATTCCCAGCTGTCCCTGTCTTCCAAGGAAGAGAAACCCTAAACCAGTAGCTAAAGAATGAAACCAGATATCCCAGGGAAGGACTGGGGGATGTCAGGTCTTTGGTGGTCTGAAAGAGGCATCAAGCCAGAAGCCCAAAAGTGCTGGGCAAACCAGCAGGGAGATGTAGATTATGCCAGGTAACATCTCAGGCACTGTGGGGAATGGACCTCGAATAACAGGACTTTGGATCTGAGACCAGCTCTTATTGCTGAGTGATTAGGAGAAGTATGGAGCCCTTCTGCTTCCTGAATAAAATCAAACCCTGACGACCAACATTGGCACTGGGGGGAGAGTATCTTGTGGAGACAGCTGAAAGTGAGGCTGAAAGATATTTCTCTAGGCAATGTTTTTCAAATATTTTTACTGTGACCTAGAGTAAAAATATATTTCATATTGATATCTAGTGCACACATAAACACATACACACTGCAAAGTCTCAGCATCACTTGGGAGCTTGTTGGAAATGCAGGATATGGAGCTCACTTTTGACCTACTAAATCAGAATCTGCATTTTAATAAGGTTCCCAGGTAATTATGATGTACATTAAAATTTAAGAAGCACTCCTTCGGGGACCCCAAGCTAAAGATGAATAAGCCATACCTATGAACCTCAGGGGGTCTCGTTCCATGGGTTTTCTCCATTTCAGACGAGAGTCCTTAGTAAGTTGTCTAAACACTTCAGCCAACAGTAATCTTGGGATCCTATCTCCCACCTCTCTCAAGACCCCACCAAATAATAATAATAATGGTAATAATCATAATAATTGACTTGTAGTACAGAGCTAAGCATGTACTGAATGCTGTTCTAGTACCTTAGATGTATTAACTCTTTTAATCCTCATAACAAACTTAGTAAGATAGGTTCCACTTTTTCACATTTTATGTATGAGAGAACTGAGATACAGAAAGCTTAAATAACTTCTCAAGTCTCATGCTAATAAATGGGGCAACAAAAGTATAAAGCCAAAAAAAGGAAAAAAACAGGAAGCACATCAGTGATAGAAAACAGTCAACAGATTTCCACAAGATGGAAAGTGGTTGGGAGAAGACTGTTGAATGACACAGGTGGAGAAAGTTGAGACCTCCCTGGAGGGTTACGAAGGTGACTGGGGCCAGTCTACCTGACAAAATCACTGAGAGGCTCTGTGCTTAGCATCAGCAAGTATGGCTAAGGGTCAAGGTCATGACCAGGAGCGGGAAACTAGACAACTGCCCTGTTGATGCGTCCCTGTATTCCCCCCTTCCCCCCACCTTAGTGCATGAAGCACAGGGAGCTGAGGCTCATCCAGGGCAGAAAGTCTGTCAGTTCTGCTCCAAAAATTTTGAATTGGCAATCTGTGGGAAAGCTAAGACCTCCAATATAGATAATGTATATCAGCTGGACATGAGGGGATTCCCACAGCTTAACAGTTGGTCAGAATTTTATATTGAGCCCAGCTATTAAGTGTGAGGGTAAAAACATTTCAGAACTGTGAGGACTTAGAAAGTCTATCTTTCATGCCCTCTTCTGTGGGAAGTTACTTAAGGATGTACTCTGGCAAAATAAGGAAGTAAACTAAGAAGGAAGAAAATATGCCATCCATAAATTAACCACTCTGTCCCAGGAGAACAGGGACAGACATGAGTTTCCAGGATGAGAGCAGTATAGCAGGCCCAGACTCAGGCAAGTCCAGATTGTTACAGGAGGACAGAAGACTTCAAAATGGAGGGACTTAGGAGGGGAAAGCCAACTCACTCAGTAGAAAAGATGTTATGATAGAGAGTTTGGGAGATTTTTGGAATATGATCATGGAAAACCATATGAAAAGAAAAAAAAATAGTAAGAAACCTCAAAGGCCAGAGGAAGCTATACAAGAACCTCAGTCAACTAAACATGACATGATTTAAAGCAAATGCTAAATGTAGGAAAAGAGACTCCATTAGTCCTTAATGCTATGAACATTCTACGTGATGTGGTCCTTGGTCAAGTAGGACCGACAGGGAAGGAACTGCAGTTCGAGCACACTGCTTGCCCAGGCATGGAGAAATACTTAAATGGTTATAAACATGTAAATACTTTTCACTGGTGTCTAACTTTTAGAGTCAACCTTTTGACAAAGCAGAGAAAAGTTAACAGATGTTATACAGAATATAAACGCCAACAACATCAGCCATATAAAAGGTAAACTGCAACCAACAGAGGGTAGAATGTAGGAGAAAAGAAAAAAGGAAGACATAACAACATGATCATTGGCAATATAGCTAGGCAAACGGAAGATGCGCCTACTCTACACCCCAATAATTCTAGAGAATCACTCACACTTTGAGTACCAAGAAGCTCACAGCAGCATAGCATGTAATGGTTCAAAGGAATCAACATAGATGGAGAAGCAGTACTACACAGTGGTTAAGAGCGAGGACTCTGGATAGTCACTTATTAGCTGGTGAAATTTTAGGCACATGACTTCTCTGTGCCTCAGTTTTCTCATAGATGAATGAGGATTGCTACAGGATCACATTAGTCAAACAATGGCAAGTACTTAGAACAATGTGACAGATAGTAGGCACTCAGCGTTGTTACTATTACTATTATTATAATTTCCCATCAACAAAGCCTGAATACTGTGGCACATTCATAGAAGGAATATGAGGTAGCCCCTGAAATGAAAGGACTAGAACTTATATGTATTAACATGGATACATTTTGAAAACATCAAGTTGAGTGGAAAAAGCAAATGATAAATAAGATGTTCAGAGTAATAATACCATGTGTGTACATTTTAAAACATAGGGGGCTTCCCTGGTGGCGCAGTGGTTGAGAGTCCGCGGGCCAGTGCAGGGGACACGGGCTCGTGCCCCAGTCCGGGAAGATCCCACATGCCGCGGAGCGGCTGGGCCCGTGAGCCATGGCCACTGAGCCTGCGCGTCCGGAGCCTGTGCTCCGCAATGGGAGAGGCCACAGCAGTGAGAGGCCTGCGTACTGCAAAAAAAAAAAAAACAAAAAACATAGGAGGCAATGCTATGTATTGTTTATGGATATATACAGATGTTTATGTAAAAGATATTTAAGAAGTAACATAGGTGTTATGTTATTCTGTATACTCATATTTCATAATAAATGTTTAAGATACAAAACTAAGTTGCTGAAATAAGAAATGGTGATGTAGCACTTTATGTAAAGTTTAAAATTTCAAAGGTAACAAATAAAAGAATAAGAGTATAAATATTAAATATTGAGAGGACGAGGAGGTGGGAGAGGGAGGGATGAGATCATTCTTCATCTTTTACATTGGAGAGTCAATAGGTATTGTTTAAAATTGATAAATTAAGAAATAGGAGTATAAGCATATTATCTAGAATTATGGAGCTTACCACCAAAAGAACAAAAACCAGAAGTTAAAATAAATTTTCTCTAGAGAGTGAAGCTGGGTATGGTCTTCTGTACTATTTTATTTGTTATTATGTGCTTGGTATTATTTTGATGAAATTTTAATTCAGGTTTAAGCTTAATATAGGTATAAAAAAGAGTCCTGCGTTCTCCTTGAGACCAGAATTTTCTGAGATAAGCAGCACCCCCAAGACCAACATCACCAACATTGAGGCAACAGTGAGGTTTAAGCAAGCGATCCTCAGAAAGAAAGTGAATTGTAGACAATAGGCACTGAGGTCCTACTGCACTTGGAGAAACTATTTCCATGGCCAACAGTGACAGATGGGCTTGATTATGTTAAGGGGGCCTATGGGTTTCCTTATAGGGAGCCAAAGGCCTTCTGAGAGCCCCCTGGCTCTGCCCCATTATGGTCAGTCAGGGTTCTGGCAGGAAACGGAAGCAGTTGCAGTTTTTTTGTTGTTGTTTGTTTTGTTTTGTTTTTTTTAACATCTTTATTGGGGTATAATTGCTTTACAATGGTGTGTTAGTTTCTGCTTTATAACAAAGTGAATCAGTTATACATATACATATGTTCCCATATCTCTTCCCTCTTGCATCTCCCTCCCTCCCACCCTCCCTATCCCACCCCTCCAGGCGGTCACAAAGCACCGAGTTGGAGCCATTGCCGTGGACACTATTGTTGCTTTGCCCTGAGCTCCCTCAGCCCACTTCTGAGTTCACCTCTGTGAGATGAACAGTTCCCTTGATGCTGGTAGCTAACCCCAGTGCCATGTCTCCTGCTTCCCTGCATGAGGGCTTTCCCTACGTCCAGGGCTCTAGCTCAGCCTTGCACAGGACAGAGCTAATATGGCAAGGATGGGACACGCCCCTTGTTTTACAGATGAGGTCAAGGGGGAGTAAAGTGACTTTCCAAGTCCCTTAACACCTGAGTCAGTCAGCATCATTGGAACAAATGGATAGGTGTCCCAAGTGATTGCATTAAACAGACCAAGAGTCTTTCATATGTCTACATTCTGTATCAGTCAGGGGTGGATCAGCAGAGCAGGACTCTGGGAGTGATATGGAGTGAGGTGTTTAGTAAAGGGGTTAGACCCTGTGCTGCTGGGGGAGCCACAGGAGGAATGAGCGCCAGCCTGCTGTCTCTGCATCTTGTGTTGAGACTGAAGTCAATCTATATCATTGGGCAACAATAGTAGGGAAGGAAGGATGAACATGGTCAAGAGCAAGGGTGAACTGGAGCCCATTTGGGCAACTGGGCTTCACAAGGACAACCTGCTTTTGCCCTCAACAATTCCAGTCTGGATACCGGGTTGCCCTGCCAGAGAAGCTGGTGCCCTTTGCCATGGAGTGACACTGGCACATGGCCCAGGACTTGGAGCAGCTGAAGGAGGAGCTAGGAGGAGCCGTGGGTCCGGGCGGTGCCCCTCACTGGGCCCGGCGAGCCAGCAGATCAGCGGCAGTGTGAGCAGTGCCACGGGGCCTAACGCGCACGGTAACCTACAGAGCATAAACCCGGAGGCACGTTTACATCCATGAATTTCTCACGTGGCCATCCGTATCCCAGAACCAAACAGGGAAGGAAATTCTGGGACAGGTAATTTCAGCTTGGCTAAGTGGACACAGCACAAAACCACCACAGTTTTGCATAGATCTTACGCAATTGAAAGTGCCTTGGTGGCAAGAAAGCTCTATTAAGTGTTACAATTTGACACAACATCTAGAAGGATGCTTCACACATCGTAGATACTCTATAACTATGTTCCATTTTGATGAAATAATCTAAATATTAGTCTTGTTAGTTTGCAGTCTCGCACAAGTCAGCCAAAAACAGCTGTGCAGCCTTTAGAGCCTTGACGTGATCCCCAGATGACGGCAGCCCACTCTCTCCTCCTTAATTGCTTCTCCATTGTAGCTCCTAAGTTGCCAAGTGTACCATTCATTTAATATCCCTCTGTACTTATGATTGCTCATGATCTGAAACCTTGTCAAAAAGATTTGAAGAAAAGTGGAAAAATATTAAGATCCACAGAAAAAGCCCTTGAAACTTGGAGTGGAAAAAATGACAAAAAATAACCTGCCACAGTGCTAGCCAAGAGGCCAGTGATTGTAACACAGCCTCTGTAAACAGAGGGGCAAGGGCGAGGCGTTTCTTCCCAGGTGAAGAGACAGCCAGCAGCCCCCAGTATTCACAGCACCAGAGATGTTTCCAAATCCCGCTCCAAATCTCGTAATCCCTTCAGTCCTTAACCACTGGGAATGACATCATCCTCCCCCCCCTCCCCCCCCCCCGCCCATTTCAGACAGAGGCTCACTGCTTCTACTCTAGAGCACTGTTGTGGTCTAGCAGGCATGTGGCTTTCAGGCTGACTTAGAAAATCCAATCGCACATGGAAAAACACAACTTAAAAAATTATGATCTCTTTTTCCCCTTTATAAACAGATGTCATTAACTTTGGATCTAAGCAGGGGCATAACTGTCCTGGCTCACTGAAGGATTTGTGGAGTGTTTTTCAGTATTGTTGAAGGCATGGATTTTCCTGTTGCAGAAAAGCTGTAAATATAGCATCACTGGAAGGCTGAGAAGTGTCCGTTTTCAGGGATTTGCTTCCCCAAATGCCTGTAAAAATGGAAACAAAAAAGTAAAATGAAAGAGTAATGTACAGGCATGCTCAAAGCTATATCCTGCTGCTACTTGCTTGAGTTATTTAAAATTCTCTCATTCTATTCACAGGATTTTCAAGAAATAGGGGATTTTCCTTTCTTCTCCATATCCCCTCTTCATTCTCTATGTCTATCTCCTCATATCTATCAAAGTATCTCTCTGTAACTATGTAGTGACACAATAATCAGAAAGCTCTGGTTAATGTAGACATACACATTCATTCATTCATTCATCCATCAGACATTTCACGAGCAACTGCTCTGTGGCAGACACTGTCTAAGTTCTGAGTATAAAAGAATAAACAACTCCTGCCTTGGATCTTACCAGTCTATTGGTGGTAATAGCCTTTAAATGGATAAATTACAAAATGTTAAGAACAAAGACAGACGTGCTCTGTGAGCAGAGATGGGAGCAACATACTGTGCTGAGATAACCTTTCCCAGTTGTTTCAGAGAACCACCCTGGTATGAACATTTTCTGAGGCATATAACATGCGTACAGATCACTTGGAGTTAGTTTTGCAGTGTTGAGTTAATACAATGGAATGAAGAATCGTCCTTCTGTGCCAAAGTTTACCCTTATGTCAGGGGGAGAGGGGTGGATGGAGAAAAGCACAGGGAGGGGGCCTTGGCTTTTGGCCTACCAAGGGACTAGCACATTTAAATTCCCTGGTGCTGTTAATGAATCATTAGTCTGCTAAGAATGTTGTGTGTGCTAATGTGTGTGTGTTTAATTGTTTACTCTTCTAAAACTCCTTCCTTCCCCTCTCTTGTTTCTCCCACTTCTTTTTAAAATGGTCAGAAGAAATCACAAAGACAAGGAGGAATCTTGTTTTATTGTCCTTTCGGTGGATTAAACCATCACATTGTGACATTCATCTAAATCATTAGGAAATCTACATTCCAAAGTCTGTAAAATCCCATCCATGCCTCAGCAGGGAGGGGAGAACATACAGTTGCCAAACTTCACACTCCCCCGATCCTTGCTAAATTTGGAGCCAAGTGCAAAGAATTGGGGTCCTGCACTCACTTATAGCTGGCAAAAGGCAACTGCCTCGTTTGTGAAAAAGGACTTCATGGCCATCAAAAGCTGTTACAGTGTCATGTGGTGATGAGTTTAATGTAAATGAACCTAAAACATCTGGATCAAATTTCCTCTCAAACAAACAGTGTTGTGAAAATTGGTGAGTGAAAAATATCTTCTGGCCAAAGGCATTTTGGGTTATTCCTGAACCCAAACTGTCTGCAGTGACAGTTTAAGAAGGGGGCCCAGGTGAGGCTGCTCTGTTACTTCTCCTGGCACCTGAGTCTACAGCAAATAGGGCTGGAGCAGAAAGGACTGACCACGTGAGCCATCATCTTCGTAATGCAAAAATGGGAGTAATTAATTCATTTCTCAGTTATTTACTGAGCACCTACTAAAAGCCAGCTATGATGCTATGCTCAGGGGAAACTGCAGGAAACAAGACAGACCCTGCTCTCTGAGAGTCTGCAGTTTAGAGACAACTTAGAGGCACACACATTAGACAGACAGCATAGAACATGGTGGTTCTTTCGGGTGCTATGGGCGCTCAAAGCAGCCCAGTGAGTCACCAACCGAGAGTGGGTGGACTGAGAGTGTGTCTGTGGGAAAGCGGCCTCTGTGCTGAGAGCTTCAGAGTGTCTGGTTCACTGCTGCACTCCTCAGGGCCAATCTCCAGGCCTGGTACCTGGCAGGGCCTCAAGAAATATCCATTACGTGAGTGGTTCTGCAAACAAATGCTGAGAGGAGAGCTGGGTGAGGAGGAGAGGAGGTGTGTTTGGAAGCAGTGAACAGCACATGCCCAACGCTGGGGATAGATAGAGGTTTAGTAGGCTGGAGAGAGGGGGGCCAGGTGGGGATGACGAGGAAGAAAAGAGGCTGGAGGAAAGAGGGGTCCTGATACTGCAGCGTCTTATAAGCCCAGTTAAAGATTTAGACTCTCTTAAGGGCAGTGGGACATCCTTGAAGAGTTGTAAGCAGAGAAATGACATGATCAGAGTTTTATTTTGAGAAGGTCTTTCTTGGCTACCATGTGGAGGATGGATTTGTATATAATATGGCTGGAATCCAGGAAGCTTCTGTAGTACTCCAACGGAAATGAGATGGTCAGGCCTAGACTGGAGAAGGTGGAGATGGGAAGAACTAGACAGGTTCCAAAGGCATTTAGCAGGTAGACTCAGTGGGACTCAGTGATCATTTGAAGGTAAAGGGTGAGGGAGATTCCATGAGGGGGCTCATCCTGAGACAAAGATGCACCAGCCAGTGACTCCTTAGGGAAGCTCTCCTGAGTGGGAGCAGCAGAACAGGAAGGGAAGGAGGCTAAGCAAGGCTGTGACTTTCAGGCAGAATGCCACAGATGGTGCATTGCCTTCACCCTTTCGGGGAATTCTAACATATCTCAAACCATTTTAGTTCATTTACTTATTTATACCAAACTTGTTCCACATAGGCTATAAGGCCAGCCCTAAGGATATATAAAATACAACAAGATTGCATAAAGATCTAAGAAAAGAAGAAAGAAAATGGGGGAGGAGCCTAAGAAAGAAGCCAGGATTGAGGATAAAATGTGTACTTTAATCAACATATTCCGCCTATGTGGGCCACGTGGTTGGCTATGATGTAGAAGGGAAACTTGGTCAATTATGCTATTTGGTGTTCAGAAAATAAATACCAACTTCAGAAGTGCAACTATTTTGACACTAGAATGGGATGGGAATTTCTTCAAGAATTTTGATATGGGGCCACTGTGTGGTTTTATAAGTAACCTCCTTACACATCCCAGAAAAACAAAAAACAACAAAAAAAATGAATCTCATGACAGTTTTTAAAATAATGATCCTCAATAGAGGCTGATGGCAGCTCATCAAAAACAGAATTCAGCAAAATCCCCTGTGGGGGATGGATGTGTGTGGGCCAGGTTACCAGTTCTCAGCTGCCCCTGCTTGATCAGGGGTAGATTTTAGAATATCTCATAGAATATTGCTTGAGAAATAATAGATGTCCTCCTTCAAGCAACCGCCCTTGTTTCTTACAACCGAATGCTTGCTAAACATTAACTCACAATGCACTTGAATTTTTTTTCTCTATTCTATCTCAATTGTAGATTTACAATCAACTCTCTATTTCCAGTTGACTATAGTCTTACATGACTTAGTAGACATTCGTTCTGAGATTAGATTTAATGTCATTCTGTAAAAACTGAAAAATCAGGAAAAAGATGCAGGTGTGGATCAGCAGCCGTACTACCTGTGCTTACAGGTGAGCCCAGGGAGCACCTGTGGGCAGGGCACCGTCTCCTCAGAAACTGTTTTGAATCTATGCTAATGCATAAGCTCATAAGCTATCAAGGCCAACTGTTCTACTCCCTATATCACAGTTCTAATAGTTTCAGCCTGGAAAAACCATTTCAAGGAGGTATATGCAGAAATCAATCTCATAAGCAATCTGCAGTTCTGGATCTGGCTTGATTATGCCTTACCTGCATGTGATTAAAGGTGAATACACTTAGAATGGTCTTTAAACAGTTCTAGAGCCACAAAGTCTGCCCATGGTGCTTCATTCAATCAATGTTTTAAAACCGTCTATACAGGGACCAGGTAGAGAGTGACATTGACCCACAAAAATTGGGGTCATTGGCTTTACTTTCTGAGGCTAACAGAGATGAGTCTTCCGGGAATCAGCTAGGATCCTGGTTTCTTTTCACGTGGTTGTCTTTGGGGAGCATATTTCTGTCAGTCACTTTCTAAGACAAATAAACCACCAAACGCCACAGTGCCAACATTTCCTGTTGATTTTGTCTATGAAATATCTCTCGGATTTTCCCTCCTTTCCATCCTTTGTTCCCCCCAATACAGAATATTGTGACCCCTCTCTTTGCTTACAGTCTGGTGTAGACCTATCTAGTTCATCTTGAACACAAAAGCCAGATTTGCTGTTTTCCTTCCTAAGAAACCATTTCCATCATGTCACTTTCCTGCTTAAGAATATGATCGGTTACCAGCTTCCTATCATGCTGAGTCCAGATTTCTCTGACTTTCAGCACCCTCCGTAATCTGGTTCTACCATAAATTCCCAACTTTATTAACCATTAGCCCTTTCCTCCTCTGAATTAACATAGCATCTTGCTCGTTCTTCTATAACACTTGTCACTTAAAAACTTATATACTATACTCTTCTACACTTATGTCTTCTCAATATATTTGTTTTATATATTAAATGTATATCAGTTTAGAATTACTATATATATATATATATATATATATTTTTTTTTTTTTTTTTTTTTTTTTGCGGTACACGGGCCTCTCACCGTTGTGGCCTCTCCCGTTGCGGAGCACAGCCTCCGGACATGCAGGCCCAGCGGCCATGGCCCACAGGCCCAGCTGCTCCACGGCATGTGGGATCCTCCCGGACTGGGGCACGAACCCGTGTCCCCTGCATCGGCAGGCGGACTCTCAACCACTGTGCCACCAGGGAAGCCCTAGAATTACAATATATTTTTAATGTATCAAATCTTTTATCATTTTGCAATGACCCTATTTACCACTAGCATAGCAGTTCTTCTTTGTCTTTTTTTTTTTTTTCCTTAAAAATCCATTTGGTGTGATAGTAAAACAGACATACCAACTTTTTTTGGTTTATATGCCTGAAAGATGGTTATCTATCCAAGTACTTTAAACATTTTTGTGTCCTTATGAATGTCTGTAACAGCATATATCTAGATTTTCTTCTTACATTTATTTTGGTTGCCAGTGTATTTACATTTATTTCTATCATCTTATTTTGTATCTTCTATTTGCCCTGTCTCCTCTGTTAACTTTATTTTTCCTCTTGGCTTATTTTTGGAGTGAAATTTATATCCTTTAGACTTCTCTCTGAAGGAGAATTCTTTTGTATTAAACTTTCCTTTTTGTCTGAAAGTGTCTTTTTTTATACTTGTTTTTGATAGGTTCTCTGGGTATAAAATTTTTATTTGACTTATTTTTTCTGCACATTGTAACTATTACTCCACTATCTTTTGCCTTTTGTTTTACTACTGAGCACTATTTGCTCCTTTATATTTGTTCTGCCTTTTCTCTCCAGATGTTTTTACAACTTTCTGTCTTTGCTGTTCCTTGTTTCATTATGATGTGTCTAGATATGTTTTTCTAGTTATTTATCTTACTTGAGATTCACTGGCTTCCTGAATATCAGGTTTGAGATTTTTCAGTAATTCTGGAAATAATTGGAACACCTACTAGACTTATGGTAGACTTTCTCAATTTATTCATGAGTCTTAGCCACTCTCATATTTTCTATCTTTTTGTGTCCTTGAACTAACTTCCAGATAGTTACTTTAAATCTCTTTTCCAGATTACAAGTTCTCTTTTTATCTGTTTAATCTGCTAGTTTACATATCCACTGAATTTTTAACTTCTAGAGACTCTATTTTTATAGTGACCTGTTCCTTGCTTATAGTTTTAGGTCTTTTTATTATTTCTTAAAACATAATAAACCTATACTTATATTCTGTATTTGATAATTTCAGTACCTGAAGTCTTTGTAGCTCTAATTTTGCTGACTGTCATTTACAGTACCTAGTTTGTTTATGTTTTGTGATATGTGGCTATGAGTTCATGTTCTTGGTACTTTATCTGTGAGAATTCTTAGAAACCTGAGTTGCAGCTGAGAACTCCGGAAAAGATTTGTGCTTCCTGACATACAGGTGGCCAATAGGCACATGAAAAGATGTTCATCATTGCTAATTATTAGAGAAATGCAAGTCAAAACTATGATGAGGTACCACATCACACCGGCCAGAATGGCCATTGTAAAAAGAAGTCTACAAATAATCAATGTTGGAGAGGGTGTGGAGAAAAAGCAACCCTCTTACACTGTTGGTGGGAATGTAAATTGGTGCAGCCACTCTGGAAAATAGTATGGAGGTTCCTCAAAAAACTAAAAATAGAGTTGCCATATGATCCAGCAATCCCACTCCTGGACATATACCCAGACAAAACTATAATTCGAAAAGATACATGCACCCCCATGTTCATAGCAGCACTATTTACAATAGCCAAGATATGGAAACAACATAAATGTCCATCAACAGAAGAATGGATAAAGAAGATGTGGTACATATATATATATATATATATTATATATATATATATATATATATATATATATACAATGGAATATTACTCATCCATAAAAAGAATGAAATAATGCCTTTTGCAGCAACATGGATGGACCTAGAGAATATCACACTAAGTGAAGTAAGTCAGAAAGAGAAAGGTAAATACCATATGATATCACTTATATGTGGAATCTAAAATACAACACAAATGAACATATCCTGAGGTTTGCCTCCTTCTTAGGACTTGCCATTTTTTAATAAAACAGTATGTACCATTCTGCCTCAGCTATGTTCTACTTTCCATTTAGCAATAAAGCTTTGGGAGAGATTTCTATATTCGTATCCTGTTCCTCAACCTGTGTTCAATTTTGTGAGACATAGGAGACCTTTGTGCCAGTCTCAGAGTCAAGACTGCTGTTCAGTATTGGTACACATTTTAAGGACATCCAGGAGAACCACCGGGCCTGTGGGACTACATACTCTCCCTCGTACAAGGTCGTGGTGCAAAGTTCTTGGCAGATTTCACATACTCTTCTGGCCAATAAAGCATTTCTGGGCTATTTCTTTCCACATTTATTCTGTGATCCAGATCGTAGGCACCTTTTGTTGTCAGGCTGGCAAAAAACCTGGGCATAAAAAAAGAAAATCAGAAAAGTCAAGGGTTACCAAAGAAATAAGAAGCAGTGAGGGAGTTAGAGGGAGACATTTACAGACCTTCTGAAAGATGGAGAGCCTAGCAAATTCCACTTCTTAACTTCTCCAAGCTCATAATTCATGCTTGTATCCTTACATAGAAAGCCCTTCACTGCTTTCTAGGCTTAAAAGAAGTTGGGATGTTGAAGAGCTTGTTCTTGAGTTGCTGTCACATGGATGGTTTTGACTAGGCTCAATGGCAAAAGTGAAAGCTTTCAGTTGTTTTGTGTAGCTTTGTGTTACAAAAATTAAGGTAATTAAAAAAAATCATAATTAATTTAATATGGTTGTTTCTCCATGGGGAAGAATTGGTGCCAGGCCAGGAAAGGTTACTCTGGAATTAAGTAGGAAACTTGCACACAAAATGTTGTGGTTAAAGCTGCTTCTTTCCGGAACTCCAGACCCTTAATCTGGGAGTGGCTAGATGGGAACACACATTTGTAAAAATCATCAAGCTGTAAGGTGTATGCTCTTCCCTGAAAGTGAGCTGTACCACTGTATCTCAGTTCAAAGGAGATAAAGAGGACCTTACAGTGTAGAGGGTAGATTGGTGTTGAGTTCATCTTTTGAATTCCCATTAGCACTTAATAGACACAGACTAGTGTCTCCTTAGTCCAGCCTTCTCCACTGTTCCCACACGTCTTCCTGACCTCTCCACGATATCACCTCGACCACAAAAGGAGCATCATCACCTTTTCCCTCCCCACCAGCTAATGGGAATTCCACTAGAATCTTCTAGATAGGTATGGGGAAGCCACATCAAGACCTGGGAAGAAGGTTATTCTGACATATAAAAGAAAGAAAGCATTGCTCTGGTCCTGTGACACACAGCTGTGAACTCTGGATTCACAGAGCTGACTCAGGTCTCGGCGAGGATCTTTGACAAGCAACTTCTGCTCTTTGAAAATCCCTCTTCTTCTTTTTAAAAGAACCCCCATTTTATACGTTTCCAAACTTCTCTCAGGCTAGAACAGATATTGTAAACCTCATGCTAAGGCAAAATATAGGGCCCCCCTTGGAGGCATACGAAGTTTTGTTTATTGCTCTGGCATAGCTGGTGTTATGTTGATGGCCAATAGACATGAACGCGGAACTACCCTGAGGTGGGATGTTTCAGTCCATAGCATGCTTACCTCGATTCTCTTTCATTTCTCTTCTCTGGTTCAGTCAAGTTCATAGAAGCATTATCTACTGGAAAAGGAAGTTAAAACAATCTAGGTTCTCTCCAAAAAAAAGCAAAACTTAAAATATTTGTTAAAGGGTGGACGGAGGGGAGTAAGTACGTCTACCTCACTCATCACAATCATCTTCCCATCCTCCTGGCCTCTTCCTTCCTCTCTCCTCATCCTCCAACCCCATACTCTCTTCTTGAGCTACATGCGCACCCATTGCCAGCCCTCCATCACCTTGTAGATTTAGGTAAAACATCCTCCCTCAGCGTTTGAATGATAAGCTTTGGTAAGTAAATGAACACATTCATCAGATTTATGGGTACCAAATGAATACTTTTGTACATTCTAACATGGCCAAATGCACCTAACTGGTTGTTAATCAATATAGCCTCAAAATAACATGTTCTCCTGTCCGCCTCCCCAAATTTCAAGAGGAAGAAAAAAGCAAGAGTGGAAGCAAAGCATACACAGGCATAGTTTGGCAGCTTAAAAAAGGGCTTAAAAAGTTTTAGGTGAACCTTGGCTTTTGTCTCTCAGCCCTCAGGGAAAAATGTGAGCTTGTTGCCTCATTGAAAAAATATCATAGCCCTTGACAGGCTGGATTCTTTGATCCTCCAATGTTATAGTGATTTCTCCAGTGCCCTCCTACACCCCATCCCTCCTCACCCCCCACCTTACTGGGGCTTTGTAACCTGATGCTCCATAAAGAGCATTTCCACAAAAGCATTAAGACATGTCCCCACATAATATTAAACCTGTCCCCCGAATGCCCTCCTCCTCCCAAGCACAGTCCCCCCCCCCCCCCGCCTCCACCATGAGGCTGGGCTGGCAGGAGAAGCTGGCTCAGCTGTTTCAAATTAGGGGCAATGGGAGGCTTCCTTGTAATATATGACTTAATCAGGGGTCTCTGAAGGAAACAGTCCAAACTGAGTCTGGAAATGACCCGAAATTGGATTTCATAAACCTCCTTTGGCTTTGGAGCTGGGAAGGAATTGGAGTCTCTCATAGGTGTGTTATACGTTATCATTAGTAGATGGATAGCTGTCCTTGGACGCCCATAGGAATGAAGTATGCTGTGTGGTGATTGTGTATTATTAGAAAAAATACAGGATGCCTAGTTAAGTTTGATTCAGATAAATAATATTTTTTTAGTATCAATGTCCCAAACATTGCATGGCAACCATAGTGTTATTGATGTTATTGTGCTATAGTCTTATAGTGTTATTGCAATAATTCCCAGGAGTGAAGGAGCCATGGTATTCTTGATATTACCTCCTTCCTACTAAGGTGAGGCTCAAACTTCTGTAAGGCTCCATCTGAAAACGTTGGGTCATTTTTTTTTCTATTGGTCCATGGTTTCTCCTTAAGTCTAGTTTCCCATCACTCTTACTCAGGTGAGGAGCTAAAGTTAGCCTCATGAGTAAGAAGGAAATTGCTGCCTATAGGCACCCCCCCCCATAAACCAGAAGCTGAATGCTTAAAATATTGTCATTATATGCGTACAGATGGCCAATAGGCACATGAAAAGATGCTCAACATAGCTAATTATTAGAAAAATGCAAACCAAAACTACAATAAGGTACCACCTCACACCAGTCAGAATGGCCATCATTAAAATGTCTACAAATGACAAATTCTGGAGAGGCTGTGGAGAAAAGGGAGCCCTCTTACGCTGTTGGTGGGAATGTAAATTGATGCAGCCATTATGGAAAACAGTATGGAGGTTCCACAAAAAACTAAACATAGAGTTGCCATATGATCCAGCAATCCCAGTCCTGGGCATATACCCAGACAAAACTGTAATTTGAAAAGATACATGCACCCCAATGTTCATAGCAGCACTATTTACAATAGCCAAGATATGGAAACAACCTAAATGTCCATCGACAGACGAATGGATAAAGAAGATGTGGTGTATATATAATATATATATATATATATATATATATATATATATATATATATATATATAAAACAGAATATTACTCAGCCATAAAAAA